>NC_090395.1:24781876-25083126 GCF_036365525.1 Heterodontus francisci
GTACTAGCTTTTTATTCCATTTATTTAATTAACTGAATTTACTTCCCAACTACCATAGTGAGATTTGAACTCACGTTTCCAGAATATTAATCCAGGCCTCAAGATTACTAGTCCAGTAATAAAATCAGTATGCTACCGTAAGCCATGAATCCTGTCAGTGAAATGTGTTCAAAAGATCATAAGGAATAGGAGCAGGAGTAGGCCATTTGGACCTGCGAGCCAGCTCTGCCGTTGAATAAGATCATGGCTGATCTGCTTGTGGCCTTAACTCCACTTATTGCCTGCCTCCATAACCCTTTACTCCCTCGTACGTCAAAAATCTGCCTAGTTCAGCCTTGAATATATTCAATGACCCAGCCTCCACTGCACTCTTGGGAAGAGAATTCCAAAGATTAACAACTCTTTGGAAGGAGAAATTCCTCCTCATCTTCGTCTTAAAAGAGAAATCCCTTATTTTGAAACTGTGCTCCTGGTTCTAGATTCTCACGAGAGGAAACATCCTCTCAGCATCTACCCTGTCAAGCCCCCTCAGAATCTTATATGTTTCAATAAGATCACTTCTCATTCTTCTAAACTCCAGTGAGTATAGGTCCAACCTGCTCAACCTTTCCTCATAAGACAACCCCTTCATCCCAGGAATCAGCCTAATGAACTTCTCCAAACTGCTTCCAAAGCAACTATATTCCTCCTTAAGTAAGGAGACCAAAATTGTACACAGTATTTTAGGTGCAGTCTCACCAATGCCCTGTACAGTTGTAGCAAGACTTCCCTACTTTATACTCTGTCCCCTTTGCAATAAATGCCAACATTCCATTTACCTTCCTAATAACTTGCTGTACCTGCATGCTAACTTTTTGTGATTCATGTACAAAATCCCACTGCACTGCAGCATTCTGCAGTCGCTCTTTATGTAAATAGTATTTTGCTTTTCTATTCTTCCTGCCAAAGTGGAAAACCTCACATTTTCCCACATTATACTCCATCTGCCAAATTTTTGCCCATTCATTTAACTTTTAATCACTTTGCAGACACTTTGTGTCCTCCTCACAACTTACTTTCCTATCTATCTTTGTATCGTCTGCAAATTTGGTTGCGATACACTTGGTCCCTTCATCCAAGTCATTAATATAGATTGTAAATAGGTGAGGCCCCAGCACTGATCCCTGTGGCACTCCACCATCTACAAGGCACAAGTCAGGAGTATGATGGAATACTCTCCACTTGCCTGGATGAGTGCAGTTCCAACAACACTCACGAAGCTTGACCCCCTCGAGGAAAAAGTAGCCCGCTTGATTGGTACCCCATTCACCACCTTCAACATGCAGTCCCTCCACCACCAATGCACAGTGGAAGCAGTGTGTACCATCTACAAGATGTACTGCAGCAATGCACCAAGGTTCCTTAGACAGCACCTTCCAAACTCACGACCTCTACCACCTAGAAGAACATGGGCAGCAGATGCATGGGAACACCACCATCTGCAAGTTCCCCTCCAAGCCACACACCATCCTTACTTGGAACTATATTGCTGTTCCTTTACTGACGCTGGGGCAAAATCCTGGAACTCCCTTTCTAACAGCATTGTGGGTGTACCTACACCATATGGAGGACAGCAGTTCAAGAAGGTGGCTCACCACCACCTTCTCAAGGGCAAGTAGGGATGGGCAATAAATGCTGGCCTAGCCTGCAATGCCCACATACCATGAATGAATTAAAAAAAGTTACAGTTGCCAACCTGAAAATGCCACATTTATCCCAACTCCCTATTAGTTAGCCAATCTCTATCCATGCTAATATATTACTCCAAATCTATGAGCTCTTATCTTGTGTAGTAATCTTTTTACCTGGCACTGTTATGGACAAAATTGAGAAAGAGAACTGAAACCCCAATTCCTTCCCTTTACTGTCCATAATCAATGTTTTTTGACAAGGAATATGTGTGTTTTTCTTAACTCCTGAGTGTATGGCTAATTTGAATAACCAGCAGCACGGCTTTTCATGGATTGACCCTGAAAGTCTGATGCTATGTCACTCACCACTCACGCACTCGAGAAAGAGTACCGTTAAAGGGGATAGTGCACTTTTACAAATTACCAGCAAAGGAATATTTCGTAAGCTTTTGGCTCGTCTTTGGGAAAGGGCATGTGTTGTGGGTCTGGTAAAGAAGGCATTTTCACTACTGAGGTGTAGTTAGGTGGATTCGATAGCCAGAGTTGTATATCAAAGTCATTGAAAGATTCTCCTAAAGAGGTGCATTTTGAGCAGGCTACAAAGTTAATTGCTTGTAGTCTCATTACCAGGTCGGTTTTCTGTACTGGTGAACTTGAAAAGGAACGGGATTGGAAGCCTTAGGATGCTGTAGTCTCCAGTTTTAAGGCATAGGTGTTCTGCCTTTGTTGCTGTCTCTCCAGCTGTTGTTTGCAGACTCCCTAGTTTCTCTCTGGTGCTTGGAGTAATAAGATTTGTTATTTGTAATGAGTTTCAGTCAGGTGATCAATACTTCTATTGTCCACTCAGAATGATTCAAGGTTCCAAGCCATTGCTACATAATGGGGATGGATGGTGGCCATTCGCACCTTCTTATGAATTAACTGTTTTCTTACAGTTTGTTGTTAAGTTTCGAGCTCGGAGACAGTGAGTCTAGGAGTCCATAGAAATTGAGTTTTGGGTCAGACCGCAAACAATAGATGGTGTGAATTCCACAAATAGTTTTATCTTGGTATGTCTATCCAAGGGGCCACTCCAACCATGGTCATTCAATTAGGTACTTTCCAGATGCTTGAGATACTTATGAGTCTGGGCTGTAATTGGTAGCCACCTTACATAGCATTTTCATGCCCATTGTGATTCATGTAAAAAGAAAATTCAGTTCCAGAAGATTATATGCTGAATACAGTCCATGTTTCAAGATATGATTAGGGCATGCCTTTACTGGGCATAACAGGCACCTTTATCGAATGCCTTTTAGAAATCCAAATACACTATATCTACTGGTTTCCCTTGATCCACCCTGCCTGTTATATACTCAAAGAACTCTAATAAATTTGTCAAACACGAGTTCTCTTTCATAAAACCATGTTGACTCTGCCTGATTACAGTATGATTTCCTAACTGTCCTGCTACTACTTCCTTAATAATGGATTCTAGCATTTTCCCAGTGACGTATTTCAGGGTAGCTGGCCTATTGTTTCCTGCTTTCTGCCTCCCTGTTTTTTTGAATAGGGGCTATACATTTGCAGTTTAACAGTCCGCTAGGACTGTTCCAGAATCTAGGGAGTTTTGGAAGATTACAATCAATGCATCCACTATCTCTGTAGTCAATTCTTTCAATACCCTAGGATGCAGGCCATCAGATCCAGGGGACTTGTCGGCCTTTAGCCCCATTAGTTTTCCTAGCACTTTTTCTCGGGTGATAGTGATTGTTTTAAGTTCCTCCCTCCCTTTTGCCTCTTGATTTTCCACTATTCTTGGGATGCATTTTGTGTCTTTGACTGTGAAGATAGACACAAAATACTTGTTCAAATTCTTTGCTATTTCCTTCTAGCCCATTATTAATTACCCAGTCTCATCCTCTAAGGGGCCAATGCTTACTCTCGCTATTATCTTCCATTTTATATATTTGAGGAAGCTTTTACTGTCTGTTTTCATATTTCTTCCTAGTTTACTCTCAAACTCTAATTTCTCCTTCATTTTTTTCGTCATCCTCTGCTGGTTTCTAAACTTTTCCCATTCTATCACTAATCTTTGCAGCATTGTACACCTTTTCTTTCAATTTGATACCATCCTTAACGTCCTTAGTTAGCCACGGATGATGCATCCTTCTCAGAGTCTTTCTTTCTCTGTTGCAGTGATTATAGGAAAAAGTAGGAAGTGAGGGAGGGAAGTTTGTCAGTCTTGTACAGTCAGACTGTAAGTAGTGGAGGTCTGAGCAGAGAGTAAGAGAATAACAGACTTATGTTGACAAGCCACATCCTGAGTGCTAGGCTCCTGACATTAACATACCCATTTACATATAACATCTCTTTCTATTGCTAACATGGCTGATGCCTGGAGGGTCTCCTGCTTCCAGGGAGAAGAGGATCTCCCTCTTTCTGTCCACTTCCTGCATCACTGCCTCTATGGCATCATGTGTGAACCTTGATTTTTTTTAATTTCCAAAATATACTTTATTCATAAAAATCTGTAAAAAAATACATGACAAAACAGTTCCAAACAGCACCAAGTCAAAAAACACAAACTGTGCAAAGGAGGTCAGTTTCCTTCAATACAAGAGTGAGTTGCCTCACAACCCTTCCAGTTCATTTTTCATGTCATATACATTTTACAGCAAATGAAAATTTTCCCGATACAGTTCGAGGGGTTTTCCATGGATTCTGTCCCTCAGTTCAGCTTGGTGGGGGGACCTTACACAGTGGTCTTTCCCCATTGAGCCTTTGCTGTGGCTGCCCCAAGCTTTAGTACGTCCCTCAGCACGTAGTCCTGGACCTTGGAATATGCCAGTCTGCAACATTTGGTCATGGACAACTCTTTCCGCTGGAAGACCAGCAAGTTTCGGGCAGACCAAAGGGCGTCTTTCACCGAATTGATCGTCCTCCAGCAGCAGCTGATGTTTATCTCAGTGTGTGTCCCTGGGAACAGCCCGTAGAGCACAGCCTCCTGTGTTGCAGAGCTGCTTGGGATGAACCTCGACAAAAACCACTGCATCTCTTTCCACACCTGCTTTGCAAAGACACATTCCAGAAGGAGGTGGGCAACTGTCTCTTCCCCACCACAGCCACCTCGAGGGCATTGTGTGGAGGGGGTGAGACTTCGGGCATACAGGAAGGATTTGACGGGGAGAGCTCTTCTCACCACCAGCCAAGCTACATCTTGGTGCTTGTTTGAAAGTTCTGGTGATGAGGCATTCCGCCAAATGACTTTGACATCAAGTGAACCTCGATGCTCTCTTAGCACTTGCTTCAGTCACATTGCTGCTTGCAAAGGTCTTTCCCTGGTGTTTGTAAGAACAATGCACCTCCTCTTTAAGGGTTGCTGGCTGACCCAAAGTAGCATCGCAAACATCCAACTTCCACCCTCCCTCACAGATGTGCAGCTAATGATTAACTTGAGTGGCTCTGGCTACGCGTCTACATAATTAAAATCATCAGAAAGCATGAATATTGTCTGCTGCCTGAGTACACAGAAGCAACAGGATTTCTAGGCCTACAGCTCTAATTTACAACTAATTAACGTTTCACCTCTACTAATTAACAGCATTTACCTTTCTTCTTCAAGCTGAGTCTTCAAGTTGTTTATTTTTTCAAAGCAATCATTCTCTTTTGCAAGTGCATTAATTATCTGCCCTTGCATCGCAGAAAGTACAGTCTAACAAGAAAAAACAATGAAGAACAACAACAAAACTCAATTATAAATTTTGGTAACGATGATGGAATTATTCAACCATTAAAATTAAGAGAACAACTACACAGAATTCAGACTAAGAAGTACTTTGAGAAGATCTGGCCTTCAGACCTGCATTTAGCACTAAGCTGTGATATTACACAGTTATCCAGATAAATAAGACTAAAAATATCTGTCTCAGTCCTGAAAATTTCAATTGACCAGCATCCAATCTTTGGGGGGGGGGGTAGCATTCCAAATTTCCCCTCCCCTTTGTGTAAAAAAGTGCTTCCTGATTTCACTCCTAAATGGCCTAGCTCTAATTTTGTCCTCTATTTCCCCACCAGAAGAAGTATTTTCTCCATATCTACCCCACTGAAGCCATTTATCATTTTAAACTCTTCAATTTTCTAAACTCAAGGGAATAAAGTCAAGTTTATTCAACTGTTCCTCATAATTTAAACCTTTAAGCCCTGGTATCTTTCTAATGCATGTGTGCTACACCCCTCCAACTGAGTCCACAATGCAAACCATGCTTGCTCTCAGCAAACAACAGATTCGTTGGACAGAAGACAGATAGAACATATGAAATCTGGAGCGAATCCAAAGAATCCCTTCAGTAATTCCAAAAGCTGCTACTGAGATGTAGGTGGTGTGGGTAGAAGATGCTCTCACCCTTGTTACGACCAAGGCAGGAGGAGTGCACTGTTTATTCTAGTTCCACTTCTCCACGGGTCACAACATATATTAACATTTTTTCCCACTTACTGATATGGTCAATCATAGGGCTGCATTTTACTTTGCTGCAAACGACGGTGACCCGTACGCATGGGCTGCACTTCGTGGAGCCGCCGCGATATTCAGCTCAGCGGCTCATTTAAATGGCCGGGGTGGATCACCCACCCCGATAACACAGAGGGGGCGGGTGGTCCGTCCCCGACAATGGCGTCAGGCGCCATTGCACAGTCACGACGTCATTTTTGAAGGGCTTCGAGCCCTACATTGCAATTTACATATTTAAAGGAATAGTGATTGTAAAAAAATTAAATATAGTGATGCTGAACCTCTCCCACCCCAGCAATAAACATAGAAGTAATTACCTGCACTCTCCCCGTCCCAAAACACTTACCTTGTGCTGCCGACCGTCGCCTCCCCCAAAGTTCAACTTTAAACTTTATCCCTTCCCACCACCTGCTTGACCAAAGAAATTAATCTGACCCCACTTCCACCACTCCCGCACTGAAAAACCTACCTGCTTCTCCGTCCCCACCAGTGTCCCACATTTGATCCCTGGATGCGTATCCGAAGGCGCAGGAGTGCCAGCCATCAGCAACAATATCGCTCCAGAATGGATTGCAGGTGCGGGTTAGTAATCACTTCATTTATTTAAATACATTTAAATATTAAAATTTTGCTACCGTCGCCGAGTGGCGCTGGGGCCGCCACGAGGCCTTGCCGCCGCCGGCAATATCAGGCGGGGCCTTCCCGGCGTCGAGGTCCGTGGATGGCCTCTGCCGGAGGCATTTTCCTGCCCCCACCACCACGACCCCCAACGTCGGTGGGGCTGTAAAATTCAGCCCCCAGACTCTATTTTTATCCTAGAATAAAACACACCAACCAGGTTTCTTTAATAAACAACAAAATTATCAATTTATTATAAAGCAAGTCTAAACCGGTAATGAAGTAAAGCATAAACACACAGACTGAAATATCAAAGTTCCCTTTTTACCTTAGCTGCTCACACTCACACAAACATATACCAGTCAACCAGAAAAATAAAGGGATTTTTGTTTTTAGCACTGTATTACAGACAAAAAAACAGTTAGAATTAGAATTAGAACATTACAGCGCAGTACAGGCCCTTCGGCCCTCGATGTTGCGCCGACCTGTGAAACCATCTGACCTACACTATTCCATTTTCATCCATGTGTCTATCCAATGTCCACTTAAATGCCCTTAAAGTTGGCGAATCTACTACTGCTGCAGGCAGGGCGTTCCACGCCCTTACTACTCTCTGAGTAAAGAAACTACCTCTCACATCTGTCCTATATCTATCACCCCTCAACTTGAAGCTATGTCCCCTCGTGTTTGCCATCACCATCCGAGGAAAAAGACGCTCACTATCCACCCTATCTAACCCTCTGATTATCTTATATGTCTCTATTAAGTCACCTCTCCTCCTCCTTCTCTCCAACGAAAACAACCTCAAGTCCCTCAGCCTTTCCTCGTAAGACCTTCCCTCCATACCAGGCAACATCCTAGTAAATCTCCTCTGCACCCTTTCCATAGCTTCCACATCCTTCCTATAATGCGGTGACCAGAACTGCACACAATACTCCAGGTGCGGTCTCACCAGAGTTTTGTACAGCTGCAGCATGACCTCGTGGCTCCGAAACTCGACCCCCCTACTAATAAAAGCTAACACACCATATGCCTTCTTAACAGCCCTATTAACCTGGTTAGCAACCTTCAGGGATTTATGCACCTGGACACCAAGATCTCTCTGTTCATCTACACTACCAAGAATCTTCCCATTAGCCCAGTACTCTGCATTCCTGTTACTCCTTCCAAAGTGAATCACCTCACACTTTTCCGCATTAAACTCCATTTGCCATCTCTCAGCCCAGCTCTGCAGCCTATCTATGTCTCTCTGTACCCTACAACATCCTTCGGCACTATCCACAACTCCACCGACCTTAGTGTCATCTGCAAATTTACTAACCCACCCTTCTACACCCTCTTCCAGGTCATTTATAAAAATGACAAACAGCAGTGGCCCCAAAACAGATCCTTGCGGTACACCACTAGTAACTAAACTCCAGGATGAACATTTGCCATCAACCACCACCCTCTGTCTTCTTTCAGCTAGCCAATTTCTGATCCAAAGCTCTAAATCGCCTTCAACCCCATACTTCCGTATTTTCTGCAATAGCCTACCGTGGGGAACCTTATCAAACGCCTTACTGAAATCCATATACACCACATCCACTGCTTTACCCTCATCCACCTGTTTGGTCACCTTCTCGAAAAACTCAATAAGGTTTGTGAGGCACGACCTACCCGTCACAAAACCATGCTGACTATCTCTAATGTACTTATTCTTTTCAAGATGATTATAAATCCTATCTCTTATAACCTTTTCCAACATTTTACCCACAACCGAAGTAAGGCTCACAGGTCTATAATTACCAGGGCTGTCTCTACTCCCCTTCTTGAACAAGGGGACAACATTTGCAATCCTCCAGTCTTCCGGCACTATTCCTGTCGACAATGACGACATAAAGATCAAGGACAAAGGCTCTGCAATCTCCTCCCTAGCTTCCCAGAGAATCCTAGGATAAAACCCATCTGGCCCAGGGGACTTATCTATTTTCACACCTTCCAAAATTGCTAACACCTCCTCCTTGTGAACCTCAATCCCATCTAGCCTCGTAGCCTGAATCTCAGTATTCTCAACAACATTTTCTTTCTCTACTGTAAATACTGACGCAAAATATTCATTTAACACTTCCCCTATCTCCTCTGATTCCACACACAACTTCCCACTACTATCCTTGATTGGCCCTACTCTAACTCTAGTCATTCTTTTATTCCTGATATACCTATAGAAAGCCTTAGGGTTTTCCCTGATCCGATCCACCAATGACTTCTCGTGTCCTCTCCTTGCTCTTCTTAGCTCTCCCTTTAGATCCTTCCTGGCTAGCTTGTAGCTCTCAAGCGCCCTAACTGAGCCTTCACATCTCATCCTAACATAAGCCTTCTTCTTCCTCTTGACAAGCGCTTCAACTTCTTTCGTAAACCACGGCTCCCTCGCACGACTACTTCCTCCCTGCCTCACAGGTACATACTTATCAAGGACACGCAGTAGCTGCTCCTTGAATAAGCTCCACATTTCGATTGTTCCCATCCCCTGCAGTTTCCTTCCCCATCCTACGCATCCTAAATCTTGCCTAATCGCATCATAATTTCCTTTCCCCCAGTTATAATTCTTGCCCTGCGGTATATACCTGTCCCTGCCCATCGCTAAGGTAAACCTAACCGAATTGTGATCACTATCACCAAAGTGCTCACCTACATCTAAATCTAACACCTGGCCGGGTTCATTTCCCAGTACCAAATCCAATGTGGCATCGCCCCTGGTTGGCCTGTCTACATACTGTGTCAGAAAACCCTCCTGCACAAACTGGACAAAAACTGACCCATCTAAAGTACTCGAACTATAGTATTTCCAGTCGATATTTGGAAAGTTAAAGTCCCCCATAACAACTACCCTGTTACTCTCACCCCTGTCGAGAATCATCTTCGCTATCCTTTCCTCTACATCTCTGGAACTGTTCGGAGGTCTATAAAAGACTCCCAACAGGGTAACCTCACCTCTCCTGTTTCTAACCTCAGCCCATACTACCTCAGTAGACGAGTCCTCAAACGTCCTTTCTGTCGCTGTAATACTCTCCTTGATTAACAATGCCACACCCCCCCCCTCTTTTACCATCTTCTCTGTTCTTACTGAAACATCTAAATCCCGGAATCTGCAACATCCATTGCTGCCCCTGCTCTACCCATGTCTCCGAAATGGCCACTACATTGAGATCCCAGGTACCAACCCATGCTGCAAGCTCACCCACCTTATTCCGGATGCTCCTGGCGTTGAAATAGACACACTTTAAACCAGGTTCTTGCTTGCCAGTGTCCTCTTGCGTCCTTGTAACCATATCCCTGACCTCACTACTCTCAACATCCTGTACACTGGCACTACAATTTAGGTTCCCATTCCCCTGCTGAATTAGTTTAAACCCCCCCGAAGAGCACTAGCAAACCTCCCCCCCAGGATATTGGTACTTGCTTATTCTTGAAGAAACAGCAGATGAGATGTGTTGTGTTCCACAAATGGCATAGTCTGGCCTCCGAGTACACATAGACTGGTCACTGGGATCTTTTAGAACTGTCCTTTTCAGGCAGCAGTGAGGATTAATTTAGCAGGCTTTACTTCAAAGACAGAGACAAGATGAGTTCACACAGTGGACTTCTCAGGGTCTTTTAGAGAGGTGCTGGAAAGCTGAGTTGGGTTGTGATCTTCTCTCCTTCTTAGGGAATTCTCTTCTCTCCTTGGAAGTTCTCTTCCTTTGTATACAGTTCAACCCCAACTCAAAACAATTCAAAAACAAAACCGACAACAGGATGGCAATCTTTTGATCTCCATCAATCTTGACCTATCACTTCTCCAGGTGTCCAAAATTTTCTGTCGTTTATTGAGCTGGAAGTCAGGTGGTTTTCTGGAAAGGCTTGTTGTTGTTGCTGGAAGTCAGATGGTTTCCCAGAAAGGCTTGTTTTCCTCACAAGACCTCTCAGTGCCCCTTTTAAAAAGCATTTCCAGGGACTGTTTTTCAAAGTCAAGTGACCTTTACATGACCCCCTTTGAAAACCCCAAAGTTTAACATTTCTTCAATCTTTCAAAAATGAATCCTCAAAAAATAGAATTAACAAAACACTGAGGCACCTTTGTAACACCTCCATCGTTGGAGGAATGAATCACCATTTTTAAATGTGTTTCATTACAAAATATACAAAAACAGTAGATGAAAACATTTGAAAACACATTTTCACACTCAGCCCCATTCACTCTTTACCTGTAGTGAATACAATTCTGCTTTGTACCCTCTTTTTATTCAGATAACTCAATACAAAGTTAGAGTCTCGATAAAGCATCTGCAATAACATTATTTTTTCCCATAATGTGAATAAACTTTAAGTGATAGGGTTGTAATAGTAAACTCGATCGAATAGTCTGGCAGTCTGGTTTTTAAAATCTTCCACAAAGTTTATCACCAAATCAGCCGACTACAACCTTCCAAACAGATGTTCCTGTTGTTCCAAGTGGTCCTTCCAAGTGTCACTGTGTACCAGCACATCCTCAAGCAAACTACACAGTTAGGAACACTGGCTAGCACTTATTTCGATAGCCTCTGAAAGGTTGCTGGGGCATTTTTTTTAGCCTGAATGGCATCATTCGGCATTAGGAAAGGCTGTCTGCTATGACAAAGGCCGAAATTTCTTTAGCTTGTAGTGTTAAAGGAACTTGCCAGCATCCCTTTAACAAATTTATTTTCGTAACAAACATGGCACTGCCAACTCTGTCAATACAGCGAGGTATTGGGTAGGAGTCTGATTTTGTTACTGCAATAACCTTTCTGTCGTCTACACAGAGTCTAGTTGAACTGTCAGGTTTAGGCACTAATACCACTGGCGAACTCCAGCTGCTTTGACTGGGTTCAATTAGGTGGTTTTCCAACATGTATTGGATTTCTGCTTTTACCTGGGCCTGTTTCTCCGGACTTAAGCGATAAAGATGCTGTTTTATAGGAAAGGATTCCCCTACATCCACATCATGTGTGGCTAAGGTTGTATATCCCAGCTATTCCCTACATACACTTTTAAATGCTGTGAGTAGCCTTGTTAGGTCTTCTCATTGTTCTGCATCTAAATATGAAAGCATAGGGTCCAATCTCCCTAGCAATTCAGTATTAGCTAGCCAGATATTGGGAAGTTCAATTTGAGAATTGTTTAGGCCTCCTGCCTCATCCTCACTATCCCTTTCATCCTTCACTGTCCCTATTGTGCTTATCCTTTTCCCGGTGATGATGTTGTTTTCACATGTAAGTATGACACAGCCGATTCTTTTTCCGGCGATCTGGGGTGTCATTCAAATAATTTACTTCACCAATTCTCTTGAGCACTTTATATGAACCACTGAACCGTGCTTTCAACAGTTCACCCTGTAAAGGCAGTAATACTAACACCTCATCTCCTGGTTGAAATGTTCGGGTCTTGGCATGCTTGTCTGCCCATTTTTTCATAGTTGTTTGGGAAGATTTTAGGTGCTCCTGAGCCACGCTGCAAGCTCTCGTGAGCCATTCCTGGAACATGTATACATAATCTAGCACGGAAGATTCAGCCCTCTGTTCTAAAAACTTTTCTTTAATTAGTTTTAGAGGATCTCTTATCTCATATCCATAAACTAATTCAAAAGGACTAAAACCAGTCGACTCCTTAGGTGAATCCCTAGTGGCGAACAAAAGAAATTCTAGCCTTTATCCCAATCATGGGGATATTCATGACAGTATGCCCTGATCATCGTTTTGAGGGTCTGATAGTACCTATCTAAAGCTCCCTGTGTTTGTGGGTGGTATGCTGAAGACTTTAACTGTGCTATACCCAAATTACCCATAACTTACTGAAAAGGTTTAGACATAAAATTGGAACCTTGATCTGACTAGTAAGTCTTCTCTATCACAGTAATCCATAGCTAGTGAAGAACTGGGTTAACTGTTCTACCATTACCTTAGCAGAAATTGTTCTCAAGGGAATGGTCTCAGGAGACTGAGTAGCCATATCCATGATGGTGAGTATATGCTGGTTTCCCGCTTTTGTTTTCAGTAAAGGTCCTACACATTCTACCAACACGCAACTAAATGGTTCCTCAATAACTGGTATGGGAATTAGAGGTGCCGGTTTTATGGCAGGTTGTGGTTTTCCCACAATCTGGCACGTATGGTACGTTTTACAAAACTGCACCATGTCCTTGGAAAGACTTGGCCAGTACAAACGTCAACTTATAGTGATTTGGTCTTCTGGATCTGCACATGTCCCGCTATAGGAATTTCATGCACTGTCCATAATAGTTGCCGGAGATACTTTGGCGGTACCACTATTTGATGAACTGCCGTCCATGAACTGTGAGGAGGTCTCCACTTCCTCAGCAGAATCCCATCTTTAACGTAGTAGCCTTCTGGAACTCCCTTTGCCTCGGCTTCAGTTAGAGCTGATTGTGCCACTTTACTTAACTCTGGATCAGTTTGCTGTGCTGTGATCAGAGAAGACTTATTAAACATTTTCTTTGGATTATCCAAATCCTCAAAGAAAGTTTCAGATATTCGACTATCTATCTGTGATGCTAATTTTACCTCCGACAATGCAACTTGTTTAGTCATGAAGGAAAAATTCCTGGAACCTTTTCGTACAATTGTTCTGCCTCTTTAACTTCACTTGGTTTTTCCGTGACTACTGGAGAAGCTAATACTTTCGCTCCGGCCAAATCATTCCCCAGGAATAGGTCAACTCCATCTACTGGCAAACTATGAACAACTCCTACAGTTTCCGTTCCAGATATTATTTCACACTCTAGGTGCACCTGATACAAAGATATGGGTATATGCTCCCCAGCAATACCATTCATTAAAACCTTGGCATTCAGTGTGCTCTCTGGTGGAAATGTTATGCCTTTCCCCAGCAAAAGAGTTTGGGTGGCTCCTGTATCCCCAAGTATAACTATAGGTTTACCTGCCTCACTTGAGGGATAAGGAGTTACTTTTCCTTATGATAAGAATTACCTATAACTCTCAGGTATTTTATTCACAACCCCTGCACGCACATTGGTTTTTGTATTTGGCCTTACAGCTGCAGTCAGAGCTACAGTCTCAAATTCTATATATGTCTGCCTAGACAATCTCTGAAGGTTCTGAAATTTCTGCCTGTCACTTCAGAGACTAACTCATATGCAGAGAGAATAGCCTTTTTTGCCATCTCATAATCTGCAGAAGCCTCCTCAGAACACATGGCATAAACTTCATGAGCTTTGCCCATCAACCTGCTTTGCATAAGCAGTGTCCAGCTTTCCTTCGGCCAGTTCATCTATTTAGCTATTTTTTCAAAATAAATGAAATGAAAAATGCCTCTACGTACCTTTCCTCAAACTTAGGGAGGGCTTGCACAAATTTAAACAGCTCTCCACTGGGTCCTGAGCTGGAGCCATATCTTTCCTCACCAGAATTTTCCTTGAAGTCAAGGCCATCCTGTTTTATTAGTTTCGGCTTTTTAACTTCAAATGCCCTTCCTTCTCTTTCTCTTTCTTTTTGGATTTCTAGTTCAAGTTTTTTTCATTGTCAAATTTTTTCAAGCTCACATTTTTTCAATTCTTTTTCCTGCTGAAGTTTTCTCATTTCTATTTCTTTTTCTTTGTCAAGTTCAAGCTGCCTCATCTATAACTGAATTTTAGCTAATTCAACTGTACTGCCCTCTGGTTTGTTTTCTTCTACCAATTTCAAATGTTGTGCTATTACTTCAATTTCTTTCTTAGCTCCTGGCTTTAACAGTCACACCAACAGTTCTGCCAAATCCTTCAGCTTAACCTTAGTTACGTGTCTCAAATCACTCAGGGATACATCCTCATTTCTCAGAAAAGTCACAGCAAATGTTAAAGACATTCCCGTAGAGTAAACTTTATTCTATTGCACAAGAAACCTGGTTCTTTTTATTTTTCCTTTTTGAAATTATTATTACCCTACCTACAATTGTATGTCGTCAGCTTTGGGTTTATCTCGCAAAGTGCCCCCAATTATATGTAATGACCGAGGCGGGAGGAACGCACTGTTTATTCCAGTTCCACTTCTCCACAGGTCACAACACATATTTATATTTTTTCCCCACTTACTGATATGGTCAATCATGGACTCAATTTTTATCCCAGAATAATCATACAAACCAGGTTTCTTTAATAAACAACAAAATCATCAGTTTATTATAAAACAAGTTTTAACCAGTAATGAAGTAAAGCATAAATCCACAGTTTGAAATATCAAAGTTCCCTTTTATCTTAGCCCCCTCACACTCACACACACACACATTCACTGGTTAACTGAAAAAATAAAGGGATTTTTGTTTTTAGAGCTGTATTACAAAAAAAAAACACGTGGGCTGAATACTTGCTCTTTCTTGAAGAAACAGCAGATGATATATGTTGTGTTCCAAAACTGGCATATAGTCTGGCCTCCGAGTATATGTAGATGGATCACTGGGATCTTTTAGAACAGTTCTTTTCAGACGGTGTTGAGAATTAATTTAGCAGGCTTTTCTTCAAAGACAGGAGATGAGATTATTTAACACAGTGGACTTCTCAAGGTCTTTTAGAGAGGTGCTGGAAAGCTGAGTTGGGTTGTGGTCTTCCCTCCTTCCTTGGGAATTCTCCTCTCCTTGGAAGTTTTCTTCTCTCCTTGGAAGTTCTCTCCCTTTGTATACAGTTCAGCCCCAACTCAAAACAATTCAAAAGCAAAACCAACAACAGGAGGGCAACCTTTTGACCTCCATCAATCTTGATCTATCACTCCTTTGTAAGCAACTTCTCCAGGTGTGCAAAGTTCTCTGTTGTTTATTGAGCTGGAAGTCAGGTGGTTTCCTGGAAAGGCTTGTTGTTGTTGCTGGAAGTCAGGTGGTTTCTCAGAAAGGCTTGTTTTCCTCACAAGACCTCTCAGTGCCCCTTTTAATAAACATTTCCAGGGATTGTTTTTCAAAGTTAAGTGGCCTTTCCATGACCTCCTTTGAAAACCCCAAAGTTTAACATTTCTTCAATCTTTCAAAAATGAATTTTCAATAGCTATATTTAGCAGAACACAGAGGCACTTTCTTAACGTCTTCCATAGGTCCAAATATACTGGGTAAGTTATTTGGGCTGCCCTAAATTATAACTACGTCTGCTTCAATTCCACCTGAATTTTGCCCCAGCCCCCCAGACTATTTTCTGACTATGGTATTTCTGATGAATGCTCTGATTTCAAATTGGAAGTACACATCCTTCGGGCGGCACAGTGGCGCAGTGGTTAGCACTGCAGCCTCACAGCTCCAGGGACACAGGTTCAATTCTGGATACTGCCTGTGCGGAGTTTGCAAGTTCTCCCTGTGTCTGCGTGGGTTTTTGCCGGGTGCTCCGGTTTCCTCCCACAGCCAAAGACTTGCAGGTGATAGGTAAATTGGCCATTGTATATTGCCCCTAGTATAGGTAGGTGGTAGGGAATATGGGATTACTGTAGGGTTAGTATAAATGGGTGGTTGTTGGTCGGCACAGACTCGGTGGGCCGAAGGGCCTGTTTCAGTGCTGTATCCCTAAATAAATAATTGCTAGCACTCACACATTTGTAACTGCCAGATGGGTGACCACCTTGTAATTTTCCCTTTACAATGAACATGTTGAAAGCCCTAGAGTTCAGGATAGGTTTAAGCTCTCTTCCAACTTGTGTTAACTAAACAGTGAACTATTAAGGAAAATACAGAAAACTTTAACTTGGTGAACCACCACTTTCCATGATATACAGTAATGCTCAATTGTGTTACTCAGGTAAAGAACAAAAGGAATTGTTTTTCCACTTGGCATCTCACAATTACTTAGTTATGCATACCTCTTTGCTTTGAGCGGCTTCCTTTAGGTTTGCATTTTCTTTCATTAATTCATCGACAACTTTCTGAAGTTCTTCTATTTTATGTAGCAATATCTCCACTTTGTCCTGTAGGGACAATACAAAGTGTTCTTAAAAGGTCCTCTAAAAGAAAAAGAATCAATTAATGCAACAACATGCTGGGACGTTTTGTACCTATCCTGCTGAAAGCTTAGGGCACCTAATACTTTAATATGATCACCTGCAAATTGAGTGAGTGCCAAAAAGTTTGAATTGATTCTGTTTGCTGTGGCTTATTCATGAATTGTTTTGCTATGTTGGTAGTCTCATCGTCAACTGTACAATTATACTTCAAAATTGTTATAAAAGAGGCTGTTTTATTGTGGTTTGTTATGGTTGTTTAGACAGTTAGTATCAAAACCTTGGACCAACAGATATTTTCGATTGTGTCATGTCCTTGAATTAAATAACATTAAAATCTTTGCTCACGCTTTTCACACCACTGCATGGTACACCTCTGTTAACACAGTAACATCGTATGAGCTGTTTCACATTGATCTTGAGGCGCTGCTGCTCTGGGGAATGACACCACACAGAACCCTGAAAGAATTTATAAACAAATACTTACTTGCTGACAAGCGCCTATGCCTAGCCTAGCAATGACTATTTCTTCTCAATTTGTGGAAGTGGCTGAGGCATTCAGATCACTAGAGTGGGCAGAGTACATAATCCGATGCCAGAGAAATGAACTTGTGTGGATATATTCTCTTCTGTTCACTAATATTAGCAAAGATAGGAAAAATGCCCTCCATAACATATGGAGTGACCCAGTGACTAGTACAATCATTGATTTTTTTTTTGTCCCTTAGCAAAGTAGTCAGGATGCCTTGAGGTAACTACCATCTATGAAGGCATAGGAGAGAGTACAGAAAAGAATCATGAGAGTAGTTCCAGGGATGAGGAACTTCAGTTATGAAGATAGATTGGAGAAGTTGGGACTGTTTTCAGATTAGATTAGAGATACAGCACTGAAACAGGCCCTTCGGCCCACCGAGTCTGTGCCGAACATCAACCACCCATTTTTTATACTAATCCTACACTAATCCCATATTCCCAACAAACATCCCCACCTGTCCGTATATTTCCCTACCACCTACCTATACTAGTGACAATTTATAATGGCCAATTTACCTATCAACCTGCAAGTCTTTTGGCTTGTGGGAGGAAACCGGAGCACCCGGAGAAAACCCACGCAGACACAGGGAGAACTTGCAAACTCCACACAGGCAGTACCCGGAATCGAACCCGGGTCCCTGGAGCTGTGAGGCTGCGGTGCTAACCACTGCGCCACTGTGCCGCCCTCTCCTTGGAGAAGAGAAGTTTTGATAGAGATATTCAAACACATGAGGGGTCTGGATTGAGTGGATAGGGGAAAACTGTTCCCACTCGTGAAAGGATCGAGAACAAGACAGCATAGATTTAGTGATTGGCAAAAGAAGCCAAAGCAACATGAAGAAAGAGTTTTTCACGCAGCGGGTGAGTAGGCTATGGAATGTACTGCCTGAGAGTGTGGTGGAAGCAGGTTCAATAGAGGCCTTCAAAAAGGAATTAGAGTGTTATCTGTAAAGGAAGAATTAGATTAGAGATACAGCACTGAAACAGGCCCTTCGGCCCACCGAGTCTGTGCCGAACATCAACCACCCATTTATACTAATCCTACACTAATCCCATATTGCGACCAAACATCCCCACCTGTCCCTATATTTCCCTGCCACCTACCTACATAAGTGACAATTTATAATGGCCAATTTACCTATCAACCTGCAAGTCTTTTGGCTTGTGGGAGGAAACCGGAGCACCCGGAGAAAACCCACGCAGACACAGGGAGAACTTGCAAACTCCACACAGGCAGTACCTGGAATCGAACCCGGGTCCCTGGAGCTGTGAGGCTGCGGTGCTAACCACTGCGCCACTGTGCCGCCCTCTCCTTGGAGAAGAGAAGTTTTGATAGAGATATTCAAACACATGAGGGGTCTGGATTGAGTGGATAGGGGAAAACTGTTCCCACTCGTGAAAGGATCGAGAACAAGACAGCATAGATTTAGTGATTGGCAAAAGAATGTGCAGGGTTACTGGGAGAAGTTGAGGGAATGGCAGTAGGTGAATTGCTCATTTGAACAGTTGGTGTGGACACAATGGGCTGAATGGCCTCCTTCTGCACTGAACATTTCTGTGATTCAGTGATCATATAAATCTGTGTTAAAGCATCCGTAGATAACCTAAACCTTCTTACATTTTGGGCAGCATTTTGCCATGAGATTGCACTTTCAGAGAGCCAGACCTGGGGAGCCATTTTCCCAGAGGCAGCCTCCTATTTGGCCACCTCTATGCTTGCCATCCAATTAAGGATGGCGAGCGGGCTCCTCATGCTGCTGGCCCAATCAGAGGACAAGCAGCTCTAGAGCCTCAGCAGCCTTATGGAAGAGCCGGCCGTTGCTAAGGCAGATAGTAAACCTCAAGGGTGCCGCAAAACGGAGCTGCCCTCGGAAGCATAAATGTAAAATATAAATTCAGAAGGGCCAAGCACGTAGTCTCCACAGAACGGAAGGGAGACTTCTGCAGCAGCAGCATTTGGGCCACGGTTGTGGCTTTGGTGCAAGTTGCCCCCTCTTTAGGGGTGGAGCTTCCGGCTCTGATGGTACCAAGGCCGCAGCAGAGAGGCCCCCTCCATTGAGGTGGTAACCTCCCCACGCGGCGGGGGGCCAAATGCTGCTGGCAAAATGCAGGCAGGGTCTCTAAATTTCTTCTAATTGGGGCCTTAATTATTTAAATTGGCTGCCAACCTCTGGGAAATTTCCCTGGTGCAGGAACGTGACGTGGAGCTGTCCTGACACGGCTTCCTGCTATTCTCCCGGGCACCCTGGAGCCAGGGAAATTCCCCTATTGCGTCTCTGAATGATCTGACATATAGGGCATTTCCCTCCAGAGTGGGGAGGAAGTAGTCACAGCCCACGATTTTTGTGCAGACTGGCTGCTAATTGGCTGGATAGAGGGCTGGGCGACAGTTAGCGGCCGTGGGATGGACGTGGGACTCTACAACTGCGGGCCCCATTTAAAGCAATCACAACAGCCATCACTGTAGCTGCTGTTTGAAAGAAAAAATGAATGCACAAGGGAGCCAGGAGGAGAGGAAGGGACCTGACAACCGGGGCAGAGCTGCCCCTTGATTCTCTGATGCTGACCTCGAGTTCCTCCAGGTGGCTGTGAGGGAGAGGAGGGAAATCTCCTTCTGGAGGGTAGAATGAGAACCCTGTCAAACAAAGCTCGCAAAGCTGGAGGTGGCTGAGACAGTGAGCAGCATAAATGTGGTCCGTAGGAACTAGGCCCAGTGCCAGAAAAGGTTCAATGACCTTCATTGCTCTGGCAAGATAAGTACAATGCCAGACCTTGATGACAGTCCTCTGAGTATTCAACCTCCAGCAGACACTCCAGCTAAGGAGCCTGAGGTAACATGGTGCTATTGAACATGGGAGTAATGTGTGCCCAGAGTACTCACTGAACCCTCAGCAAGACTCAGAGCCCTAGTGCTGTTGAGGACTTGCCCATACTTATATATGCAGCTTCTTATGTCAGTTGGCTAGAGAGTAGCAGTGCCTTTGTCTCTCTCTCCCTTTTGTCATTGCAGGAGAAAAGGGCACACAATGCCAGGAAGAGGGCTCTGACTGGAGGAGGATTGCTCCATCTCCACATAGTCACTGCCATGAAGGAAGGAGCCGTGGAAATCGTAAGGGTGGCCCCGCATCAGCAAGTCGGTGAAGGAGAGAAGGGAATACATGCTGGAGAGGGTGAAAAGATATTGCAATCTGTAGATGAAGGTTCAATAGCATGCCAAAGACTCAGCTACATTGGAAAGCCTCAGCACTGAAGAGGCTTCTGCTGTCAAAGGTTAGTTCTCATGATCTTGTCTTGTGTCTCTCTGAGGTTCTGATGTGAAGGGGAATGCTTAAGTCCTGGTCCTCGGAAGAAACCGAGACAGCAGAGCTAGCACCCTTACATCTTACAAGTACACCCTCCACCAGCGCGATTACACTCACATCAGTGGGGCCTTGTGCATGCTTAGGTAGGGTGCCACGGGGTGAAAAGCACGACACTGGAGCACAGGACAAGGTTAGAGAGGCAGAGGCAGTTGTGGGCAGTCCCCCTAGAAGAATGGAAGACGGTCATAGCTATGCTCAGCTGTGCGCAGATGCAGGGCCTAGGGAGTCAAAAGAAAGGACGCTTTACTTAGACCAGTGGCAGCAAATGTGTATCCACATGTCAGAGTTGCCTAAGACAGTGCGGGGTCATGGGCTGAAAATGGAGGAGTCCATTTAACTCGCGTGAGCCACCATGGCTTAGGGCTTTGAACGCATGAGCTCCTCCACTGAAAGAGTGGCCAACCTCATGGAGAGTCATATGCAGCAGCACAAAATGCATGCAATTCTCTGTAGCATGGACCAGTCAGTCGCGTGATGGCGCTAAGATGTTTGGAGTGGATGCCAGTTTCACCCCAACTGGTGCACCCCTCCAGCCATCCAGAGCGCCATCCAAGGGCTGAGAAAATCACCGAGGATGATGAGGGTGCCACCCCTCATGGGGGGCCATCATCATCATCGACATCCTTAGCTCCTCTGAGGGGCCATCTATACAGGAGGGCCCTGTGATGGAGGCTGACCCCACATTGACGCTGGTGCAGCAGCCTCTGGAGATCCCCTCACTGGCATCTCCACGACGAGGATGACCAAAATGTGCATCATAGCCGCAAGCAGAGACTAGTGAGCATGCTGCCTCCACCTCATTCGAGGCCACAAGGAGAGCACTGCGCATAAGTGGCTGACAGTGGAGGCCACCACATTGGGCAGAGCACAGAGTTATGCCCAGTAAAAGGCATGTCCTATTCATCACTTTAAACATGGACTGTATTCAGCAAAGAATTTTCTGGATCTGAACTTTTTTTTTAAGTGAACCACAATGGACGGTCTAGAAAATTGCTAGGCCAAATGAGGATTTTTAATTCATCGGTTGGAAACCTACATTAAACTTTTAAAAATGAAAGCTAGGATCCTACATTTAACTTTTAAAAAGCTGGCTGCCAAGATGGCCACAATTTGCATTGAAATATCTCACATTCCAGGACATTGAATTGGAGACGCATATCTAACAAGGCTCCCATCCAGGACAATGGCTTGGATAACTGAGTAGATTATCCAGCATCACCCTTGTTAGTAGGATATTCAGAGCCATTTGGAGCATTCACGAGTGGGGACATACCTCCACGGGTTAAACATTGCAACAATGAGACCCAAGAGAGATTGAGAATTCCTAGACTTGAAGCTAATTAAATTGCAAAGGACACTGGACAATCATGTGACCGCCTCCCCATCTGTGAAAAGCTAGTAGTCTTTTGATTCAAAGGATCAAGCTCCTGAGGCTTTGACGGTGCAGAACGCATAGCTGGTAGTTTCTCTCTCTCTGTCTCTTTCTCCAGGTGACCTTGGGGCGTTTCAAGCTTCCCTGCTGCCTGAGAAGATCCAAGAGAAAGACCCCTGGGAAGAGGAACACCTTTTCCACTGTCTCTAAGAAGATCAGGACTCCAGATTCAGCCAAAAGACAACTGAATTAACAGACACCACAGACTGTAAATTCTTTTTATTTGATCCAAACTCGACTCTTTTTTTTAATTCATTCATGGGATGTGGACGCCGCTGGCTAGGCCAGCATTTATTACCCATCCCTAATTGCCCTTGAGCAGGTGGTGGTGAGCTGCCTTCTTGAACTGCTGCAGTCCATATGGGGTAGGTACACCCACAGTACTGTTCGGAAGGGAGTTCTAGGATTTTGACCCAGCGACAGTAAAGGAACGGTGATATAGTTCCAAGTCAGAATGGTGTGTGACTTGGAGGGGAACTTGCAGGTGGTGGTATTCCCATGCATTTGCTGCCCTTGTCCTTCTAGTTGGTAGAGCTCGCAGGTTTGGAAGGTGTTGTCTAAGGAGCCTTGGTGCATTGCTGCAGTGCATCTTGTAGATTATACACACTGCTGCCACTGTGCGTCAGTGGTGGAGGGAGTGAATGTTTGTAGATGGGGTGCCAATCAAGCGGGCTGCTTTGTCCTGGATGGTGTTGAGCTTCTTGAGTTCATGAGTGTTGTTGGAGCTGCACCCTTCCAGGCAAGTAGAGAGTATTCCATCACACTCCTGACTTGTGCCTTGTAGATGGTGGACAGGCTTTGGGGAGTCAGGAGGTGAACTACTCGCTGCAGGATTCCTAGCCTCTGACCTGCTCTTGTAGCCACGGTATTTATATGGCTACTCCAGTTCAGTTTCTGTTCAACGGTAGCCCCTAGAATGTTGATAGTGGGGGATTCAGCGATGGTAATGCCATTGAATGTCAAGGGGAGATGGTTAGATTCTCTCTTGTTGGAGATGGTCATTGCCTGGCACTTGTGTGGTGCGAATGTTACTTGCCACTTATCAGCCCAAGCCTAGATATTATCCAGGTCTTGCTGCATTTCTACACGTGACGCCCACATCCCATGAATGAATAAAAAAAAAGAGTCGAGTTTGGATCAAATAAAAAGAATTTACAGTCTGTGGCGTCTGTTAATTCAGTTGTCTTCTGACTGAATCTGGAGTCTCTGATCTTCTTAGAGGCAGTGGAAAAGGTGGTCTTCTTCCCAGGGGTCTTTGTTTTGGATCTTCTCAGGCAGCAGGGAAGCTTGAAATGCCCCAAAGTCACCTGGAGAAAGAGAGAGGGACAGACTACCAGCTATGAGTTCTGCACCGTCAAAGCCTCAGGAGCTTGATCCTTGAATCAAAAGACTGCTAGTTTTTCACAGATGGCAAGGCAGTCACATGATTGTCCAGTGTCCTCATTTGCAATTTAATTGGCTTCAAGTCTAGGAATTCTCAATCCCTCTTGCGTCTCATTGTTTCAACGTTTATCCCCTGGAGGTATGTCCCCACTAGTGAATGCTCCAAAATGGCTCTAAATGCCCCACTAACAAGGGTGACACTGGATAATCTACTCAGTTATCCAAGCCATTGTCCTGGATGGCAGCCTTGTTAGATATGCATCTCCAATTCAATGTCCTGGAATGTGAGATATTTAAATGCAAATTGTGGCCATCTTGGCTTCAGTATCTGAGGAGTCACGAATGGTGCTGAACATTGTGCAATCATCAGCGAACATCCCCATTTCTGACCTTATGATTGAAGGAAGCTCATTGATGAAGCAGCTGAAGACGGTTGGGCCAAGGACACTACCTTGAGGAACTTCTGCAGTGATGTTCTGGAGCTCAGATGATTGACCTCCAACAACCACAACAACCTTCCTATGCGCTAGGTATGACTCCAGCCAGCGGAGGGATTTCCCCCTGTTTCCCATTGACCTCAGTTTTGCTAGGGCACCTTAATGCCATACTTGGTCAAATGCTGCCTTGATGTCAAGGGCAGTCACTGTCACCTCACCTCTTGAGTTCAGTTCTTTTGTCCATGTTTGAACCAAGACTGTAATGAGGTCAGGAGCTGAGTGGCCCTGGCGGAACCGAAACTGAGTGTCACTGAGCAGGTTATTGCTTAGCAATTGCCGCTTAATGTCACTGTTGATGACACCTTCCATCACTTTACTGATGATTGAGAGTAGGCTGATGGGGCGGTAATTGGCCGGGTTGGGCTTGTCCTGCTTTTTGTATAGAGGACAATTTTCCACATTGCAGGATAGATCCCAGTGTTGTAGCTTGGCCAGGGGCGCGGCAAGTTCTGGAGCACAGGTCTTCAGTACTATTGCAGGACTATTGTCAGGGCCATAGCCTTTGCAGTATCCAGTGCCTTCAGTCATTTCTTGATATCATGCGGAGTGAATCGAATTGGCTGAAGTCTGGCATCTGTGATGCTGGGGACTTCAGGAGGAGGCTGAGATGGATCATCAACTCGGCACTTCTGGCTGATGATTGTTGCAAATGCTTCAGCCTTATCTTTCGCACTGATGTGCTGGGCTCCCCCATCATTAAGGATGGTGATATTTGTGGAGCCACCTCCTCCAGTTAGTTGTTTAATTGTCCACCACCATTCACGGCTGGATGTGGCAGGACATGCAGAGCTTAGATCTGATCTGTTGGTTATGGGATCGTTTAGCTCTGTCTATCGTATGCTGCTTACACAGTTTGGCACGCAGATAGTCCTATGTTGTAGCTTCACCAGGTTGACACCTCATCTTGAGGTATGCCTGGTGCTGCTCCTGGCATGCCCTCCTGCACTCTTCATTGAACCAGGGTTGGTCTCCTGGCTTGATGGTAATGGTAGAGTGGGGGATATGCCGGGCCATGAGGTTACAGATTGTGGTTGAGTACAATTCTGCTGCTGATGATGGCCCACAGCGCCTCATCGATGCCCAGTTTTGCATTGCTAGATCTGTTCAAAATCTATCCCATTTAGCACGGTGGTAGTGCCACACAACGCGAAAGAGGGTATCCTCAATTTGAAGGCGGGACTTCGTCTCCACAACGACTGTGTGGTGGTCACTCCTACCAATACTGTCATGGACAGATGCATCTGCAGCAGGCAGATTGGTGAGGACGAGGTCAAGTATGTATTCCCCTCTTGTTGGTTCCCTCACCGCCTGCCACATACCCAGTCTAGCAGATATGCCCTTTAGGACTTGGCCAGCCCGGTCAGTAGTGGTGCTACCGAGCCACTCTTGCTGATCGACATTGAAGTCCACCACCCAGAGTACATTCTGTGCCCTTGCCACCCTCAGTGCTTCCTCCAAGTGGTGTGCAACATGGAGGAGTACTGACTCATCAGCTGAGGCAGGGCGGTAGGTGGTAATCAGCAGGAGGTTTCCTTGTCCATGTTTGATCTGATGCCATGAGACTTCATGGGGTCCAGAGTCGATGTTGAAGACTGCCAGGGCAACTCCCCCCCCACTACTGTATACTACTGTCCTGCCAGTGGGACAGGACATACCCCAGGATGGTGATAGCAGTTTCTGGGACATTATCTGTCAGGTATGATTTCATGAGTGTGACTATGTCAGGCTGTTGATTGACTAGTCTGTGGGACAGCTCTCCCAACTTTGGCACAAGCCCCCAGATGTTAGTAAGGAGGACTTTGCAGGGTCGACAGGGCTGGGTTTGCCATTGTTGTTTCCAGTACCTAGATCGATGCCGAGTGGTCTGTCTGGTTTCATTCCTTTTTATTGACTTTGTAGTGGTTAGATACAACTGAGTGGCTTGCTAGGCCATTTCAGAGGGCATGTAGGAGTCCACCATATTGCTGTGGGTCTGGAGTCACATGTCGGCCAGACCAGGTAAGGACAGCAGATTTCTTTCCCTAAAGGACATTAGTGAACCAGATGGGTTTTTAAAACAATCAACAATGGTTTCATGGCCATCATTAGACTAGCTTTTTAATTCCAGATTTATTAATTGAATTCAAATTCCAGCTTCTGCTGTGGTGGGATTTGAACCCATGTCCCCCGAGCAATACCCTGGGTTTCTGGATTACTAGTCCAGTGACAATACCACTATGCCACCTCATCCCCGACTCCAGCCACTATTCCTCTCCTCTCTGCAATTTATTTTTGTGTGTGATTCTCATGTGGGTGTGCAGCATGTTTTATTATTTTTTCCTTAAATTACTTTTGGTTAGGTACAATAAAGTCACCTCTTTCTTGTTTAAATGCAAGAAATCCTGTCTGATTGGTTCTTTTATGATCACAACAAAGGTAAAAGGTTAAACATTCACTGAAGTGGTGAGCATATCCACTGTTTAAAAAGGAATAAACCCTATTGTGGTCAAACAAGGAGAAGGACAAGAGGGAGCCTTGCGAACCCTCCTCACCTGATTGTAACAGGGTATTAAAATGCTGCATTAAGATGGCTACTGAGTGCCAGATGGCAATGTGAAACCAGCATGCTGGCTTGCAGCACTATGCTAATCGCCCACCTGTCTCAGTTCCTCCTCCATCAAATCCTGCCCATAACATGTTTAGATTATAGCCCAATTCCATGTTCCCCTACTTCCAGCTGGGAGCAGCGCTTGCAGGGAATACATGTTGGAAAATCATGTGAATATAGGTGAAGGTTTTCCATCATTTAAGATTAATGTTCAGAAAATCATAGGCTGCATACCTGTGATTTCTCACCATGTGCTCATTGGAAACATCACTTCCCACAGAAAGCTTGGAATCAGCCCTCTTATGTCCTCTCCAATGATAAAGAACCTTATCTGTGTTGTACTTAACTGCCTGTTCCTACTTCTTATCCTGCTCCTCTTCTTAGAGAAGAATACCTGCCATAATTAGCACAATGGCCAAAGTCCTGCATTAAGGGCTGGTAATTTTAGCTATGAGGACTTAAGGTAAAGCCTAGATATTAGAAGTGCAACAAAGATCAGTAAGTTCCCAATGAAGGCCTCAGCCATGACTGAGTAATCTAAACAATCCGTCCAATACGTCCTTCCCGAGTTCCTAATAGTTCAGGGCAGTGGCGACCCTTACTTTTACTGATGGCATCGTTTTTCTGCTTGACTATAGCTGCAGGTCATTCTCGATGAAACAGCGTAACTCAGTGGCTGTATCCTTATTCAAATCCTGAACTACAAATACTGTTCTTCAGTTAATTGCAGATAGCTCTCCTGATATAGAAGCACTTTGCTATAGATCAGCTGATTGGAACTGTGGGGAGCCTTCTTTCCTTCAACACACTTCTGCTGGCAGTCTTCTGCATCTGCTTCTCCACATCCTAACTGCCAAAATTGATGCTGCACCTGGCTTTACATTCATTTCTTGCTGCTAACACGTTTGCATTGTGCAAGGAAAAAAATGGTTTGACTTGTACAACTTGAGCTATTCATAAACCAATACTAGATCTGAATCAAAGTAAAGAACTTACTTTCCAAATATATTCTTACCTGATGAATGTTAATTCCCTCCAGCTGACTTCCACAGTAATTATCAAGCCCTTAATAATATTTTTCTTTGCTTTTGTGTTTTTAATAACTCATGGGATGTGGTAATTCCTAAGTGCTGTCGAGAAGGTGGTGGTGAGCAGCTTCTTGAATACAATTGAGTGGTTTGCTAGGCCATTTCAGAAGGTAGTTAAGAGTCAACCATATTGCTGTGGGTCTAGCCACATACAGGCCAGATAGCGAAGGATGGAAGTACACCAGATGGGTATTTTATGATAAAACGGTAAGACTTACGGTCACCAAGACTGCCACTAGCTTTTTATTCCAGATTTTATTTAATTAAGTGAATTTAAATTCTCCAGCCACGATGGTGGGATTTGAACTTATGTCTCTGAATCATTAGGCCAGGCATCTAAGTAACTAGTCTCGTAAAATAACCACTATGCTACTATGTTTTTGTTAATTCCCTTTCAACACTTTGAAAGATACAAAATATTATGACATGGAGAGTAAATTTATGATTATGATCCTTTACAATCTTCTCAATCTCCCATTCCATTGTATTTTAATCTTTGAACATAAATATATTCAATATTTTGCCAACTCAAATTCTTGGGACACAAAGATATAGAAATAGAAAACTAACTTGTAAGTCACTCTGTATTTTCTTTGCCCATTCCAATTCTTCAAAATATTTCACTCTCTCTAATTTTCCACTTGTCAGTTCTTCTTCTAATTTATCTTGAGTTTTTGTTTTGTTTTCCTAAAATATTAAGCAAAAGAAATCAAGTTAAAAGATAGGTATTTAACTTGGTAATCAAAGAATTGCAATTACAAAATTAATAGCTTTATTTTTGATATGCATATAAATACAAGAATGATATTGTGAAGTTATTTTAAAGATTACCAAAGCCTCTGTTAGCTGGTTAATCTTCAATTCGTTTTCAATTTTAAGTTGTTTCAATTCCACTGCAAAAAGATAATAGTTTTTAATATGATTTATTTTTAATAATTTAAATAAACACAGTTTACTAAAAAAGATTTTCACTTCAACAATCCAAATATTTTTCAATTTTTTTGCCTCCAATTTTTCTCCTCCTTCTCCTGCAGATATTCAGGGTACACTACGATTCCATGGTGCCAACTACCTTCCAGCACCTTGCCCATTGATCCATTCCTCATTTATGACACTAGACAATGAGGGCTGAATTTCATTACAGAGATGGGAAATAGGAACCAGGTCTTGTTTTGGGTCAGAAACTCGTCTCCTGTGGGAAACTGATTCAGATTGAAATTTTCAAATGGGTAAGCCCTTAATTAGTATGGAAACGGGTATCCTGGCCACCTAGAGCCAGTGCGATTGAAAATGTAGGTGGGTCAGATTAAGTGTGGGGCTCATGTAGACACCCCATGGAAGCCATCACTGACGCTACTGGTTGTCGTGAGAGATCTATCTTCCACTTCATCAGACTGAAACGAGGTGTCATAGGAGAGCTGCAGGCCTGGCACTAGGGGCAGAGCAGACCCTCATTTCATTGATACCCACCTGGATCTAATACTGCAGGTTGTGAGGGAGAGGAAGAAGGTCCTCTTCCTGGAAGTTGGCAGGAGGAGGCCACCTTGTCGTGTAGCTAGGGCATCACTCTATTCAGTGTTATCCCCCCTGCCCCCTCTTCCTCCTCCTTTCTTACATGCTGCTCCTCTCCCAATGAGCTGACTCCTTCCAGAGCCTTACTGTCCTCAAGGTCCACACCTCCCTGGAGGGCCATGCTATGTAGAGTTAAGCAGACCACCAATAATATCTGAGACCCTTGCAGGAGGGTATTGGAGGGAGCCACCCGACCGATCCAGGCACTGGAATCATATCTTCAGAAACCCGATGGCCTGCTCAATGGTTGGCGTACTGAACGAATAGCATTGGTTGATTCGCCTCTGCGCCTCTGTCTGGAGCTCCCGTAGATGGTTCAGTAGCCATCTCTTCAAGGGATTTCCCTTGTCCCCTCGATCTATCCATACACTTTGGGGGTTGGAGTACCAAGGAACCCTTAAATGGCAGAGGATGAAGGAGTTATGGCAGCTGCCAGGAAAGTGAGCACACACAAGGAGGAAGCCCTTGTTGTGGTTGCAGACCAGTTGGACGTTGAGGGAGTGGAAGCCTTCCTGTTGTTGTATCTCACTGGCTGATTACTGGGTGCCGTGATGGGCACATGGGCGCAAACATCTGGGCAAATCCAGTAATGGAGGCTGAACCCAATGCCCTCTGTGCCAAAGTAGGCCCATTTGTGTCAAAGTGGATGTAGTCACCTGCCCTCCTGAAAATGACATCTGGGACCTGCTTGATGACCTCATGAGTTGCCGAATGCGAGATGCCACCTAGGTCCACAGCTGATCCCTGGATCAAATCAATTGCATACAAGTTGAGGATGGCGGAGCCCTTGACGGCTGTAGGCAACAACTGCCTTAGGGCGCATGAGGTCTCAGGTCATTGTGGATCAGCGCACCCAGATCCGAAACAGTAGGCTTTTGTTTTATATTGATGCAAGTGGGTTGAAGTCAATTTTTGTTATATTACTGTGACTGACTGTTGAAATAATTTTTCTTTTTTTATATACATGCATACAATGGTATGTAGCTTCAACCAATGGTTTGGCTGCAAACAAAGAGGTTGCAACGGGTGGTAGAAGACGACAGACCAACGAGACCGCTAAGCACGATGGAAAAATGGACAATATTGTGAACGTACAGAGCGAACTGGTTCTGCAAAAGGATGACCTTTGAGGACAATGTGCATGTGACAAACACCAGCTGCACAATAACCTTGTGGCACAAGAATTGTAGAGGTGGTAAACTGATCATTGAACAGTTCAGTAGAGTGTGATAAGAAAGGTCAGACAACTGGATCTTATGACTGGAGATGGGGAAAGTGATTAACGTTAATTGATTGAATCAAGCAGTTTGGGATGGAGCAGTTTTGAGGAAAACAATCACCAGAATTTTGACCTTTGATTGCTGAAGCCCAAAAATGCTTTTGTCTACTCTTATGTGAAGATAAGAAATGTGTTGAGGAACCACAATGGAGAAGTGTTAACTATGTCAGCAGTGTTAACTATGTCAGCTAAAATAATGACATCTTGAAGAAGGCATGTGCAAGCTGACATGGTGGACAATGAACTTGTTTACTACATCTACAGTCAAAATGTATAAAAGAGTGTGCCTGAAGAGAACAGACACTGCAGTCAGGCAATGGGTGACCTGGTCAGTCACCGGAAAACGTGGAGAGAAGAATCTTCAGCGGACCGACTACCCAGGGCGACCTCTCCCACACAGAAAAGCTGGACATTAGGCACTGTATTTGTTTTTCCTTGGTGAACTATCAATAAAGTTACTGCATCCAGCAGAAAGAATGATATTTAGTTGTTGATTCACCTCTGTCATCACCTAGAGTAAGGGTGAATTGATAGGGCAGTAAGACTCCCGGTTTAAGAGTCTTACAGACCATCTGCCTGGATAGGCACAGGCACTTACAGCTCTGTCATTTGCAGTTAGCTGACTCTTGGGCCATGCACCCAATGTTGTGGATAGAGCCTTCCGACCCTTGCAGCCTCCTGCTGTGCTCCTCTGGCCTCCTGCTGTCCAGCAGGTTGCATCTGCCACAGCTCATCCTGGCTGCTCTGTCCAATGTCAGAGTGGTCTGTTCCCATCTGAATTCCTTCAGCTGGGCTTTGTGCGTTCACCATGCCTTCCCCTGCCAACCCCAGTTGCCCAAGTGATGCTAGTGGCCTCGCATCCCTCTCCTGCCATTCAGCACTGAGAAAATTCTACAGCTGCAGCAATGGCCACTCTGGCACTTGTGATGCACTTGAGCTTTACTTTTTGCCTCTACAGTATTTTAAATCAGCCCCTCACATTGCCCTTATGACCCCCATCACCTTGGTCATGACTTGGATATGCTGCCGTGTTCCCCTCATGGCGTCCTCCACATTCCCAGCCTTTGAAAATTAAAACCTGCTGCTGTCAAACCAGTTAATGATCTCAACAAGCACTTCATTGGACGCATGCATCAAACCCGCTCTCTCCCTCCCAGCGTGCCTTTCAAAATGGCATCACATTCCAGAGGCAGTGGGTCTCAGTGCTGACCTCCAAGAATGTGATCTTCAAATCGCGCTCACCCCCACATTCAACGGGCTTTAGAAATCCATCCCTGAATGTCAGTAGACAGCTGGCATGGACAGCATCAAAGCTGAACCTGATCCTGTTCCCAAATGACATTCATAAAGAAGGACTGAACCTGTGACCTTCGAGTTTTATTACTCAGTTTCTTGAAAGAACATTATTGAAGGAATATAAGAACTGGAACAGAAGTAAACCAATCAGCCCATGGAGCTGATTCTGCCATTCAGTCAGATCATGGCTGATCTGTACTTTAACTTTATTTATCTGTCTTTTATCCATATCTCTTGCTACCTTTACCTAACAAAAATCTAACAATCTCAGTCTTTTAGAGAAATTTCCACCACCCTATTTGTGAAAAAGTGCTTCTGAAATTCACTCCTAATAGGCCTGGCTCGAATTTTATGATTGCACACCTTAATTCTGCATTCCCCCAGCAGAGAAAATTGTTTTTCGGTATCTACCCTATTTAATCCCTTTGATTTTAAACACCTAAATTAGATCATTCAAATACCTGCTAACCTCAAGGGATTACAAGCCAAGTTTACACAACCTGTCCTCATGATGTAACCCTTTGCGTCCTGGTATCATTCTTTTGAATCTCTTCAGTAACAATTCTAAGGTCAATATATTTTTCCTGAGGCAGACTGCCCAAAGCTAAATACTGTACTCCAGAAGAGGGGCTGACTAAGCTTCTGTGCACCTGAAGCCAAATTTCCTTCCCACGGTATTTCAGCTCCCTTGAGATTAAAGCCAACATTCCATTACTTTTTGTACCTCTACTTGCTTAATGATCTGAGTACACGGACACCCAAATCCGTTTGCTCCTTCATAGTTCCTAGTCACCTATCATTCAGAAACTATTTTAATTGTGTATCTTGCATCAAAGTGATCTCACACATTCCCAGATTGAACTCCAGCTGCCACAGTTTTGTCCACGCACTTAATCTCTCTTATCTCCTTTTGGACCTCCCTGCTTCACAAATCCATGCTGACTCTCTTTGATCAGACCATACTTGCCCAAGTGCTCAGCCACTCTGTCTCTGATGATGGATTCTCGTAACTTGCCATCAGGTGAACACAATCATCATTTAAAAAAAAATTAACAGATAGCATGAATAGCTTAATTTTCAACAGTTGGTATTCTGAAAGAATTCCAATTACTACACTTTTCATTGTCAGGGTTATTGTTTTGCTGACGATTAATGGTCTATTTAGCAGTTAGGCTAAAAATGGCTTGTGTTCTTTGCATTCCTGCACTGTTTCAGAAAAAGGCCACCCTGTGAGATTCTACAGGAACAGTTCATTTGGTGAATTTAAATATACTCCTTGCTGGTTTTCCTGGATGAAGAATGTTGTTGCACCTGACAGTGCGGAGTATGGAATTAAGAGTGAAGCAGCTCTTAAAGAGCAGTTGCACTTTTAAAGGGAGACAGCAGATTTTATTAGAGCCAGAGGAGTTTATGGGCATGTGGCTTGCAGCTAGTCCCAGAGCTCCGCGCTTCAGCAAAAGACAGTCTGCAGGAATTACTGGATGAAGTGTTCCTGACGAAACAGACAATTTTTGGGGCAGGAAAAGTTCTCCAAATACAGTCAGTCTACATGATAGAAGGTGGAAAAATACTGTCTCCTCAGTGCATTAAAAGTAGAAAATGAGCAAAGCTTCTCCAGACTGCAAATGAAATGAGTGCCAACATAGGGAAGACTAATGATTTCCCACTAAAAGCAAGGGGATGGCTGTACTATTCACACACTAAGCACTCAACTCACAGCATGTTGCCACACTTGCAATGCAGACTAGAAACTAATGGTCTCACAACGCATCTTCAACCTCCTACATATTTAAATATGCACCTTCAACTTGGTTGTTTTCCAAAGGAAAGATTTTCTTTCAATCACACAACATTGCAATATTTTCTCATCAACTCATAATATAGCATGAAGAACTAGTTGCATGTTCTTTGCTCATCCTTTCATGTCAGGTGCAAAGGATAACTCATTGGGTAGCCCCTTTGTTAACTCAGAAGGTTAAAAGGGTTTACCGCCTCTCTTCTTAAAAGAGCAGTTGATAATAACCAGCAACAGTGAACCCACATTGGTGATGAATGAGGCAACCTGTGACATCTTACCAACTATGGGGAAAAGGCTCTCCAAGTAATTGCCATGTGGCCATTGAGGGTGTGGACAATGGAGAGGTTTATGGCTTTGCATCAGCCCAATAAGGTAACGGCTTGGTTTTCAAATCTTTTTTTCTCTAACTCAGCACTGAATTAATAACTAACAGATATTCAGATCTTTCAAAGACCGAAAGGGCTGAATTTTGTGAGGCCAGCAGGATCGGCTTCAAAGCCATCACTGAATGTCCCCAGGTGCAAGATGTAATTGACTGCATGCATGTGACCATCAAGAATTCCACAGAGAAACCAGCCATCTTCAACAACAGGAAAGGCTTCCATTCAATCAATATTTAACTGGTCTGCAACCACCGAAAGCGTTTTCCTACAGATGTGTGCCCACTTCCTGGGAAGCAGCCACGCGCTTACATACATTGACAGTCCCAGGTGCCACAGCTTTACAGGCCCTGCTGCTCACCTTCAGGGATGGATTTATGGGGACAAGGGCCACCTATTGAAGATATGGATTAATAATTGGATTGTAAAGCTAAGTAATGTCAGGGCAGCTCAGCCAAGTGAAATGTGCCTCCTGTGGTATGTGGGAAGCCGTGGATGCACCATGTGTCCTTGACAAACACATCTACAGGAAATGTCTCCGGCTGCAGAAGCTCGAGTGGCAGCTGGAGTCACTGTGGCGCATCCGTGAGGCAGAGGGCTACATGAATAGCACGTTTCAGGAGGTAGTCAACCCGGTTCTTAAGAGAGCACAGTCAGAGAGGAACTGGATAGCTGCCAGACAGACAAGAAGATCAGGGCAGGTAGTGCAGGAGGCCCCAGAGGGCATCCCACTTTCTAACTGGTATTCAGTTTTGAGTACCGATGGGAAGGAGAGTTCCTCTGTAGAAAGGCAACAGTCATGACAGGAACACCATGGGGGACTCAGCTGTGCAGGGAGGGAGGAAAAAATACAAGAGGGCAATAGTGGTAGGGGATTCTATGGTTAGAGGAACAGATAGGCGTTTCTGAGGTCGCAGATGTGATTCCAGGATGGTATGTTGCCTCGCTGGTGCAAGGGTCATGGATATCACCTAGCAGCTATGGAGCATTCTGGAGGGCGAGGGTACATAGCCGGAGGTCATGTTCCACATTGGGACCAACGATATAGCAAGAAAGAAGGATGAAGTCCTGCAGGCTGAGTTTAGGGAGTTAGGAAAGAGATTAGCAAGCAGGACCACAAGGGTAGTAATCTCCGGATTACTCCCAAGGCCACGAGCTAGTGTGTATAGTAATAGGAAACTACACCAGATGAATGTGTGGCTGGAGAGATGGTGCAGGAGGGAGGGCTTCAGATTTCTGGGGCATTGGGACCGGTGCTGGGGAAGGTGGGACCTGTACAAGCTGGACGTTCTGAACCTGGTCAGGACTGGGACATATATCCTTGCAGGAAAGTTTGCTGGTGCTATTGGGGCTGGACTGGCAGGGGGATGGGAACCTGATGCAGTCTCAGTTAGGACAATTTCAGGGCAGGGAATAGGAGGCAGAAAAATTAGCAAAATTAGCCAGTGACTCTGACAGATGAAGCAAAGGTTAAAAAGTGTGCAGTACAGGAATTTGGCAGTGTTAAAGGGTATTTAGTTAAATGCAAGGAGTATAGTAAATAAAGCCGATGAGTTGAGGGCACAGATACACACATAGCAACACAATATCATTGCTATAATGGAAATTTGGCTTAAAGAGGGGCAAGCCCAACATCCCTGGATAGAGTTTTCAGGCGTGATTGAGAGGGAGATAAAAATAGAAGGGGTGTACGGTGGATAGGCAATGGCAAACATTCATAGAGCGCATGGATGAACTGCAACAATTGTTTATTCCTGTCTGGCGCAAAAGTAAAACGGGAAAGGAAGCCAAACCATGGCTTACAAGGGAAATTAGAGATAGCATTAGATCCAAGGAAGAGGCATATAAATTCACCAGAAAAAAACAACAAACCTGAGGATTGGGAGCAGTTTAGAATTCAGCAAAGGAGGACCAAGGGATTGATTAAAAAGGGGAAAATAGAGTACGAGAGCAAGGTTGCGGGGAACATAAAAACTGACTGTAAAAGTTTCTATAGGCATGTGAAGAGAAAAAGATTAGTGAAGACAAATGTAGGTCCCTTGCAGTCAGAAACAGGGGAAGTTATTATGGGGAACAAAGAAATGGCTGACCAACTAAATGCATACTTTGGTTCTGTCTTCACAAAGGAGGACACAAATATCATACCAGAAATGTTAGGGAACACAGGGTTTAGAGAGAGAGAAGAACTGAAGGAAATCAGTATTCGTAGAGAAAAGGTGTTGGGGAAATTGATGGGATTGAAGGCCAATAAATGCGTAGGGCCTGATGGTCTGCATCCCAGAGTATTTAAGGAAGTGGCCCTAGAAATAGTGGATGCATTGCTGGTCATCTCCAAGATTCTATAGACTCTGGAACAGTTCCTACAGATTGGAGGGTAGCTAATGTAATCCCACTATTTAAAAAGGGAGGTGGAGCAAAAGCAGGGAACTATAGACCAGTCAGCCTGACATCTGTAGTGGGGAAATTCTAGAATCCATTATCAAAGATTTTATAGCAGAGCACTTGGAGAACATTGGTAGAATCGGACAGGGTATGCATGGATTTATGAAAGGGAAATCATGCTAGACAAATCTACTAGAATTCTTCGAGGATGTAACTAGTCGAGCTGATGAGGGGGAGCCAGTAGATGTGGTTTATTTGGACTTTAAGGCTTTTGACAAAGTCCCACATGAGAGATTAGCGTGTAAAATTAAAGCGCATGGGATCGGGGGTAGTGTATTGCGATGGATAGAAAATTGGTTGGCAGACAGGAACAGAGTAGGGATAAATGGGTCTTTTTCCGACTGGCAGCCTGTGGCTAGTGGGGTACCGCAGGGATCGCTGCTAAGACCCCAGCTATTCACAATATATATTAATGATTTAGATGAGGGAACTAAATGTAATATCTCCAAATTTGCGGATGACACAAAACTGGGTGGGAGGGTGAGTTGTGAGGAGGATGCAGAGAGGCTTCAGGGTGATTTGGACAAGTTGAGTGAGTGGGCAAATGCAAGGCAGATGCAGTATAATGTGGATAAATGTGAGATTATCCACTTTGGTAGCAAAAACAGGAAGGCAGATTATTATCTGAACGGCTCTAAACAGAGAGGGGAATATGCAACGAGACCTGGGCGTTCTTGTACACCAGTCGCTGAAGGTAAGCATGCAGGTGCAACAGGTGGTAAAAAAGGCAAATGGTATGTTGGCCTTCATAGCGAGAGGATTCGAGTACAGAAGCAGGGATGTCTTGCTGCAATTATACAGGGCCTTGGTGAGGCCACACCTGGAATATTGTGTGCAGCTTTGGTCTCCTTATCTGAGGAAGGATGTTCTTGCTATAGAGAGAGTGCAGTGAAGGTTTACCAGACTGATTCCTGGGATGGCGGGTCTGATGTATGAGGAGAGATTGAGTCGGTTAGGATTATATTCGCTGGAGTTCAGAAGAGTGAGGGGGGGATCTCATAGAAACCTATCAAATTCTAACAAGACTTGACAGGGTAGACGCAGTAAGGATGGTCCCGATGGTGGGGGAGTCCAGAATCAGGGGTCATAGTCTAAGAATACGGGGTAAACCATTCAGGACTGAGATGAGGAGAAATTTCTTCATCCAGAAAGTGTGAACCTGTGGAATTTGCTACCACAGAAAGCAGTTGAGGCCAGAACATTGTATGTTTTCAAGAAGGAGTTAGATATAACTCTTGGGTTTAAAGGGATCAAAGAATATGGCGTGAAAGCAGGAACAGGTTACTGAGTTGGATGATCAGCCATGATCATAATGAATGGCGGAGCAGGCTCGAAGGGCCGAATGGCCTACTCCTGCTCCTATTTTCTATGTTTCTATGCAGCATTATTAGTTAAGGAATCAATAACAGCCTTGAGGAGGGATGATATGCTAAATGAATCATCAAATGAGGCCAAATGAGTGGAGCTCAGAAATAAAAAGGGGGCAGCCACATTACTGGACAAAGTCCCAAATAGTGAGAGGGAGATGAAGAACAAACATGTAGGCAGATTTCTGAATGCAAAAACTTTTGGGCAATAATAGTTGGGGATTTCTACTACCCCAATATCAACTGGGATACAAACAGTGTGAAGGGCATGGAGGAGACAAAATTCTTGAACTGTGTTCGAGAACTTTTTTAGCCAGCACGTAACAAGCCCAACGAGAGAGGGCGCAATTCTGGATTTACATTTTGGTAATGAAGTAACAGTGGGTGACCATTTTGGAGATAGTGACCATAACACAGTTAGTTTTAGCATAATCATGGAAACGGACAAAGATAAAACAGGAGCAAAGGTTCTAAATTAGGCAAGGCAAATTTTACGAAACTCAGGTGACCTGGCGAAAGTGGACTGGATACAGCTGCTTGAAGGAAAATCAGTGGCAAACCAGTGGAAAGCATTCAAGAGCGAGATACTATGGGCACAGTGTAGGCATGTCCCCACAAAGATTAAGGGTGGTATTGCCAAAGCTAGAGCCCCCTGGTTATCTAAAAGCTTACAGGGTAAGTTAAAGCAAAAAAAAGGAAAGCTTCTGACGATCACAAATATCTTAATACTTTAGGGGGCCTAGAGGAGTATAGAAAGTGTAGGGGTGAAGTAAAAAAGGAAATTAGGAAAGCAAAGAGAGGACATGAGAAATTATTGGTACATTAAGAGCAGGAGGATAACTAAGAAAAGGATAGGGCCTATCAGTTGTACAGGGGAACGGATGCGTGGATGCAGACGATGTGGGCAGGGTTCTTAATGAGTTTTTTGTCTCTGCCTTCACAAAGGAGAGGGCTGAGGTAGACAATGTCGTTAAAGAGAGGAGGAATGTGAAATATTGGATACGATAATCATAATGAGGAAGTGCTTGACAGTCTGACATCCTTGATAAGTGGATAAATCACTAGGACCGGATGGTTGCATCCCAGGTTCTTGAGGGAAGCCAGGGAGGAGATAGCAGATTCATTGAGGATCATCTTCAAATCCTCACTAGATACAGGCGAGGTACCAGATGGTTAGAGGTCTGCGAATGTTAGACCATTGTTTAAAAAGGGTGCGAGGGAGAAGCCAAATAATTATAGGCCAGGCAGTCTGACCTCAGTGGTGGGTAAATTGTTAAAATCTATTCAGAGGGATAGGATAAACTGTCACTTAGAAAGGCATGGATTAAATCAGGGATAGTCAACATGGATTTGTTAGGGGGAAGGCCATGTCTTACTTACTTAGTTGAGTTTTTTGAGTAAGTAACAAGGAGGATTGGATGGTAGTGCAGTGGATGTGGTTTACATGGATTTTAGTGAGGCATTTGACAAGGTCCGCATGGCAGACTGGTCAGTAAAATGAAAGCCCATGGGATACAGGGGAAGGTGGCAGGTTGGATCCAGAATTGGCTTAGGGACAGGAAACAAAGGGTAGTGGTTGACTGATGTTTGTGAATGGAAAGCTGTTTTCAGTGGTGTTCCACAGGGCTCAGTGTTGGGTCCCTTGCTGTTTGTGGCATATATTAATGATTTGGACTTAAAAACATGTGAGGCATGATTGGGAAATTTGCTGATGACACAAAAATTGGCCATGTAGTTAATAGTGAGGAGGAAAGCCGTGGACTCCAGAATGATATCAATGTTTTGGTTGAGTGGGCTGAAAAGTGGCAAATGGAATTCAATCTAGCGAAGTCTGAGGTATTGCATTTGGGGAAGGCAAATAAAAAGTGAGGGAATACACAATAAATGGGAGGATATTGAGAAGTAGTGGTAGAGTAGAAGTAGGTAGAAGAAGTGAGAGACCTTGGAGTGCATGTCCACGAGTCCCTGAAGGTGGCAGGACAGGTGGATAGAGTGGTGAAGATGGCATATGGATTGTTTTCCTTTATTGACCGAGTATAAAGTACAAAAGCAAGGATGCGATGCTGGACCTGTATAAAACACTGGTTAAGCCACAGCTGGAGTACTGTGTGCAGTTCTGGTCACCACAATACAGAAAGGACATAATTGCTCTGGAGAGAGTACAGAGGAGATTTAAAAGAATGTTGCCAGGGCTTGAAGGTTGCAGCTATGAAGAAAGATTGGATAGGTTAGGGTTTTTTCCCAGCTGGAACTGAGGAGGCTGAAGGGTGACTTGATTAAGGTGTACAGAATTATGAGGGGCCTGGATAGAGTGGACAGGAAGGACCTGTTTCCCCTGGCAGGGAGGTCAGTTACCAGGGGACACAGATTTAAAGGTGATTGGTAGAAGGATTAGAGGGGACATGAGGGGAAACTCACCCAGAGGGTGGTGGGTGTCTGGAATTCACTGCCAGGAATGGTGGTGGAGGCACAGACCCTCAATTCTTTTAAAAGGTACCTGGACATGCACCTGAACTGTTGTAACCTGCAGGGCTATGGCCCAGGCGCTGGAAGGTGGGATTAGTTTGGGAGGCTAGTTTATTAGGCTGGCGTGGACATGATGGGCTGAATGGCCTCCTTTTGTGCAGTACTTTTTCTATGGTTCTATGGTTAGTGACGCCTGTGAGAAACCCTTGCACAACAGCAGAGGAGGTACCACACTTGCCACAGCTTCACCAGGGTGACCATCGAGCAGGTCATTGGGTTGCTGAAGATGAGATTCTAGTGTCTCAAATCAATTTGGTGGAGACCTGCAATATGCCCCAGTGAGGGGCTCGTGGATCATGGTGGTCTGCTGTGCTCTGCACAATCTAGCACTACAAAGTGGGGAAGCCTTGAATGAAGAGGACATGATTGATCGTCAGTCTTCAACTGACGAGGAGAATGTGGAGGAGGCTACTGAGCAGGCAGCACTGGATATTGAACCCCTTGTACCGGAGGCCAGGTGCAGAAGGGAGGCAAGAGACAATTTCTTACACTTCCTGCCACCATGATGGCCTCTTAAAGTAAACTCAAAAAAGTCTCACTTCACTGTATTCCGCCTGTCACCTCCTTCCTATCTCGATTCAGTGCCTAGTGCCCAGCTTCACCACGTGCTCTGGCATATCTGAGATGTTTATCAAAGGCAGCCTGTGTCCACAGTGGCAGCCCAATTACGGAGCAAGGGTGAAGGCAGAATCTCACAATTCAGGTATGGAAGAATGAGCATTTCACAACAATGAATGTACACTGTCATGAAAACCACACCTGCCAAAGTGAGACATGCTGATTTCATCATATGGAACATTAATTTTAAACTGTTACTGGACTGAAAAGAAAGCTTGGTTTAAAAAAACCACTGAAACATGATTGCCTGTTTTGCATTCTAAAATACAGTTGGAAAAGAAAAGACAATGAGAACTGCTCACTCATTCAATTAACAGAGATTAGTCTGGGCAACGGTGATCCACATCTTGTCTGTGTAAAAGACAGCACTACACAACGCCTCCCCCCACCCCCCACCCCCGCCACCACACACCGAGAATTTTGAAATTCACAAACCACAGGAGCGGTTGTTCCAAATAAAAGGCTAGTCACATGACTAACCTGCTGGCCAACTTGGAGTTTTGAATTGTGCTCAAAGAACAGTTTGAAGACAGACTGCAACTGAACTTCAAGAAGACAGCAGCTCCCTGTTTCTCTCTCTCTCTCATGAAAAGAACAGAAGCAACTCAAGCCTCAAGACAGAACACCAGCGAAACAAGTTTGAAAGTGTGCACTGGTCCCCATCAAGAACTGCAAGATTTAACTGCAATCAAAGACTCTACATCCAGCTCAAAACGAGTAACTGAACTCCATATTACTTCAAACCTCTTCCCTTTAATTCTTTCTCCATTTCTATCTCTATTTGCGTGTATGCTTATCGCATATACATGCTAGCGTGATCACGTTGCATATTTCTAGTAGTTTTAACCGAATTAGAGTTTTAAGGTAAATAAACTTATATCTTTCTTGTTTAAGTCTGAGAAAACATGTCTGGTTGATTTCTTTGCCATTACAATTAGAGAGCAGTGAGTAAGGGCTCACTCAGAGGGAAGCTAAAACACTGTGTTTTAAAAATTAAACCCTGTTACGGCCAAACCAAGAAAAGGCCGAGAGGGAACCCCTAGATCCCTTTCTCACCTGGACATAACAAAAAACACTTTATTTATGACAAAACAACAGAAAATAAAATAAAGGCCAAATGCAAAATACCCGTGAATCCCCAAGTGAGTTTAGGTGTTCTTTATACAGCTCACCAGAACCTTCTCAAGGGCAATTAGGGATGGGCAACAAATGCCTTGTCAGTGACGCCCACACCTCATGAAACAATAAAAAAAAATGAGTGCTTCTACGAGGAGTGAACCCTGTACTAGTAGCTGGCATAGAGATAGGCTGCTGATCAGGTTGCCCCTTGGCCTGGAATGACTTTGGCGGATGTCCTCTGGGTACCCGGGGCCTGAAGGCACCGACTGGCTGAAGGGTTCCTGCACAGGTGCAGGATTCTCCTCAATCAGTGTGGCTACTGGAGCTGGGCTCACTGGCAGAGGAACTGAGGAGCTGCTGTCCACAGTCAGAGAGCACTGAGGGGAGCTTCCAGATGTGGAGGTCAGTCTCTCTTCATCCCTTTCAAGGCTCACTTGAACCCCCGTGTGGACCAGAAAAGAACAAGGACCTGGAGAAGACTCCAGGTGCCTGTCCTTCTCTTGCCTTGCCACTGCTGAGTTGAGCTCGTGGCCAAAGCAACAGTGTGCAGGTCTGCGTACATCTGTGGCATCTGGCTTTCTATGAGGGTTGCTAACATCTCAATGGAGCAAGCCATGCACTCACACGCCTGAGACATGGCAGCACTCAAGGCAAGGATGGACTCCTCTACCATCCACTCATGGACAATCATTGCCTCTGGCAGCTCCGCCAGATGTTGCCTCACCTCTCTTTGCAACTTCAGCATGCCTTGTGCTGTTGACACCAGAGGCTTCTCATCAGCCTGGGGCTCAGCATGGGCCTGGCCACACAATCCTCCGGCTGTCATTGGCCTCGGCTGTCACAGCCTCCGTCAACTGCGGTGCTCTCACCAGCTTGCAACCCTGAATCTAAGCCCGAACGCATACCCACTGAGATGAAAGTATCTATGCTGGTGGAAGGTGCAGGAGAATGTTCTAACAGTGCATCCTCTGACTGCTCCACCCCCTCAGAGGTTGATGGCTAGTCCCCATCACAGCGTCAGCGCTAGCCTCCTGCGAATGATTACTTGCATGAGACAACACGCACATTTGTGGGTTAGGTTGTGCAGATCTCCTCATGCCAACCATGTGTGATGTGGATCTCCAGAAGTGTGGTGGAGAACACATGAATACAATCCTCACTCTTTTTTGCACAGACTCCAACTTGCCATCTGCTATTGAATGGCCAGCCTGGGCCCCCACTAGCTCCAGTGTCTCCTTCTCAGCCGACGACAGAAAGAGAGGCATTTCCTACATGGCTTGTCCCCACATCGCTCTCAGGGGACGTAGTGGCGTGAGCTGTGAAAGAACGTGGTCAGTCTGAGATACAGCCATGCATCTGGCAGGATATGGTGACGCCTAAACCCCTCACCAGCACCTTTGTGGTCATTCCCTCCTATGTTGCATTCCATCCTACATGGCCACATGCAAGCCCCAAAAAGGAGAGGTATGGAGGACTCAACCTGGCAGAACAAAGGAGGTAACTGACTCTCTTGCGACACTGGACCCAGTTCCATGGGGGGACCCCACAGTTGCTTACCTCCTCTGCGATTTCCATCCAGGCTGGCTTGGTTAGGCAGGAGGATTTCTTCTTGCCATCCCTTGGAAAGCGGACCTTCTACGTTTCCCTTGCAGCATGGAAGAGTATCTCCAGGGAGCATCGCTAAACCATAGGCCACCCGATGTCTTGTTTTTGACATGGTGTCAGGTCGCTCCTGCTCAGTCTCAACTGTTTTTCATCTTTGTGCAGGGAGGGGGGGGTGTGGTTCCAGGTATCCCAACAGTATTTTAGTGGGCTCCAGCAGCACTCCAGGTTCACTGTCTCATTAAAAGACAATAATACAAGCAGGGCTAGCAGCACTTTAAATATGGCGCCAGCACCTGTGTTGGAATCATCTCACACCGCAATTATTGCCTTGGAGCTGCCCCCGTTGTGTAATTGGATAGGTCACATGCCTCCATTGCGGTAAGTGGTTGCCCACTGCGTGATCGCAGTGGGCCAGCCACATGGGTCACATGAGGTGACAACACCTGCTTCCGGACCACAGCGTGCACAGTAATTTTCTGCAAAACCCTATGCTAACCAATAATTTCCTTTCTCTTTCTGTGGGTGGTGGGGGAAGGTTTCCCAAGATGAGGATGTTGGTCCCAAAGAGAAAGACAAAACACCATTATATAAGTATGCATTTGTCAGCACAGCACCCACAAGCACGCATCCAGATCCAATCACTTTGATAGGATGTTCAGGATGATGCATAGATGAAGCACTGAGCACCAGTGAGGATCAAGCAGAGGAGACTAAAGATGGGCCACAACAAGAACAAGCAAGATTTAGGGTCAGCTGGGCATCTGCTTCAGGAATAATTATTTGTACAATACAGGGATTGCAAACCAAGCTGCATTCATTAAATCAGAAGAAGCTCTTTTTGTATTGTGTTTGATTGATCAGTGATTGATTGCTCTGTGCTTTGTTTGTAAGACTACTCACTACATGGTCAGTCAACCCTGAGGGCGCATGGTTCCAAAAGTAAAACTAAGACAGATCTGCACAGCCATCTGAATAAAGCCTACACACAGAAATCAGGAGTCTAGTTTCTTCATGTTTGGAGTACAAAACATAACATCTGGCAACGAAGACGTTGAATATTTTAAATTTACCGGCCCCAGGGCTTTTCATCAAAGAACAACAAAGAACAAAGAACAGTACAGCACAGGAACAGGCCATTCGGCCCTCCAAGCCTGCGCCGATCTTGATGCCTGCCTAAACTAACACCTTCTGCACTTCCAGGGCCCATATCCCTCTATTCCCTTCCTATTCATGTATTTGTCAAGATGTCTCTTAAACGTCGCTATCGTATCTGCTTCCACCACCTCCCCTGGCAGCATGTTCCAGGCACTCACCACCCTCTGTGTAAATATCTTGCCTCGCACATCCCCTCTAAACTTTGCCCCTCGCACCTTAAACATATGTCCCCTAGTAACTGACTCTTCCACCCTGGGAAAAAGCTTCTGACTATCCACTCTGTCCATGCCGCTCATAACTTTGTAAACCTCTATCATGTCGCCCCTCCACCTCCGTCGTTCCAGTGAAAACAATCCGAGTTTTTCCAACCTCTCCTCATAGCTAATGCCCTCCAGACCAGGCAACATCCTGGTAAACCTCCTCTGTACCCTCTCCATAGCCTCCACGTCCTTCTGGTAGTGTGGCGACCAGAATTGCACGCAATATTCTAAGTGTGGCCGAACTAAGGTTCTATACAGCTGCAACATGACTTGCCAATTTTTATACTCCATGCCCCGACCGATGAAAGCAAGCATGCCGTATGCCTTCTTGACTACCTTATCCACCTGCGTTGCCACTTTCAGTGACCTGTGGACCTGTACGCCCAGAGCTCTCTGCCTGTCAATACTCCTAAGGGTTCTGCCATTTACTGTATACCTCCCACCTGCATTAGACCTTCCAAAATGCATTACCTCACATTTGTCCAGATTAAACTCCATCTGCCATTTCTCCGCCCAAGTCTCCAACTGATCTATATCCTGCTGACAATCCTCATCGTTATCCGCAACTCCACCGACCTTTGTGTCGTCCGCAAACTTACTAATCAGACCAGCTACATTTTCCTCCAAATCATTTATATATACTACAAACAGCAAACGTCCCAGCACTGATCCCTGCGGAACACCACTAGTCACATCCCTCCATTCAGAAAAACACCCATCCACTGATACCCTCTGTCTTCTAAGACCGAGCCAGTTCTATATTCATCTTGCCAGCTCACCTCTGATTCCGTGTGACTTCACCTTTTGTACCAGTCTGCCATGAGGGACCTTGTCAAAGGCTTTACTGAAGTCCAAAGAGACAACATCCACTGCCTTTCCCTCATCAATCATCTTCGTCACTTCCTCAAAAAACTCAATCAAATTAGTAAGACACGACCTCCCCTTCACAAAACCATGCTGTCTCTCGCTAATAAGTTCGTTTGTTTCCAAATGGGAGTAAATCCTGTCCCGAAGAATCCTCTTTAATAGTTTCCCTACCACTGACGTAAGGGTCACCGGCCTATAATTTCCTGGATTACCCTTACCACCCTTCTTAAACAAAGGAACAACATTGGCTATTCTCCAGTCCTCTGGGACCTCACCTGTGGCCAATGAGGATGCAAAGATTTCTGTCAAGGCCCCAGCAATTTCTTCCCTTGCCTCCCTCAGTATTCTGGGGTAGATCCCATCAGGCCCTGGGACTTATCTACATTAATGCTTTGCAAGACACCCAACACCTCCTCCTTTTTAATAATGAGATGACTGAGACTATCTGACTCCGTTCCCTAGGCTCATCATCCACCAAGTCCTTCTCCTTGGTGAATACGGATGCAAAGTACTCATTTAGCACCTCACCCATTTCCTCTGGCTCCACGCATAGATTCCCATCTCTGTCCTTGAGTGGGCCAACCCTTTTCCTGGTTACCCTCTTGCTCTTTATATATGTATAAAAAGCCTTGGGATTTTCCTTAATCCTGTTTGCCAATGACTATTCATGACCCCTTTTAGCCCTCCTGACTCCTTGCTTAAGTTCCTTCCTACTGTCTTTATATTCCTCAAGTGCTTCATCTGTTCCTAGCCTTCCAGCCCTTACAAATGCTTCCTTTTTCTTTTTGACTAGGCTCACAATATCCCGTGTTATCCAAGCTTCCCAAAACTTGCCAAACTTGTCTTTCTTCCTCACAGGAACATGCTGGTCCTGGATTCTAATCAGCTGACGTTTGAAAGACTCCCACATGTCAGATGTTGATTTACCCTCAAACAGCCGCCCCCAATCTAAATTCTTCAGTTCCTGCCTAATATTTTTATAATGAGCCTTCCCCCAATTTAGCACCTTCACCCGAGGACTACTCTTATCCTTATCCATAAGTACCTTAAAACGTATGGAATTATGGTCATTGCTCCCGAAATGCTCCCCCACTGAAACTTAGACAACCTGGACGGGCTCATTCCCCAATACCAGGTCCAGAATGGCCCCATCGCTAGTTGGACTATCTACATACTGTTTCAAGAAGCCCTCCTGGATGCTCCTCACAAATTCTGCCCCATCCAAGCCCCTAGCACTAGGTGAGTCCCAGTCAATATTGGGGAAGTTAAAATCACCCACCACTACAACCCTGTTACCTTTACATCTTTCCAAAATCTGTCTACATATCTGCTCCTCTACCTCCCGCTGGCTGTTGGGAGGCCTGTAGTAAACCCCCAACATCGTGACTGCACCCTTCCTATTCCTGAGCTCCACCCATATTGCCTCGCTGCATGACCTCTCTGAGGTGTCCTCCCGCAGTACAGCTGTGATATTCTCCTTAACCAGTAATGTAACTCCCCCACCCCTTTTACAACCCCCTCTATCCCGCCTGAAGCTTCTAAAGCCTGGGACATTTAGCTGCCAATCCTACCCTTCCCTCAACCAAGTCTCTGTAATAGCAACAACATCATATTTCCAAGTACTAATCCAAGCTCTAAGTTCATCTGCCTTACCTGTTATACTTCTCGCATTGAAACAAATGCACTTCAGACCACCAGTCCCGCCGTTCTCTGCAACATCTCCCTGCCTGCTCTTCCTCTTAGTCCCACTGGTCTTATTTACTATGTCCTCCTCATTTACTTCACTAGCTGTCCTACTGCTCTGGTTCCCACTCTCCTGCCACACTAGTTTAAACCCTCCCGAGTGACGCTAGCAAACCTTGCAGCCAGGATATTAGTGCCCTTCCAGTTTAGATGCAACCCGTCCTTCTTGTACAGGTCCCATCTGTCCCTGAAGAGAGCCCAATGGTCCAGATATCTGAAACCCTCCCTTCTACACCAGCTGCTCAGCCACGTGTTTAGCTGCACTATCTTCCTATTTCTAGCCTCACTGGACCGTGGCACAGGGAGTACTCCCGAGATTACAACCCTCGAGGTCCTGTTTTTTAACTTACTACCTAACTCCCTAAAAACCCCCTGCAGGACCTCATCACTCTTCCTGCCTATGTCGTTGGTACCGATGTGTACCACAATCTCTGGCTGTTCACCCTCCCCCTTCAGAATGCCCTCTGTCCTTCAGAATCATCCTTGACCCTGGCACCAGGGAGGCAACATACCTTCCTGGAGTCTCTTTCACGTCCACAGAAGGGCCTATATGTGCCCCTGACTATAGAGTCCCCTATAACTGTTGCTCTTCTGCGCTTTGTCCCTCCCTGCTGAACAACAGTGCCAGCCGTGGTGCCACTGCTCTGGCTGCTGCTGTTTTCCCCTGATAGGCCATCCCCCTCAACAGTATCCAAAACGGTATACTTGTTAGAGAGGGGGATAGCCACAGGGGATTCCTGCACTGACTGCCTGCCCCTTCTAGCGGTCACCCATCTATCTGCCTGCACCTTGGGTGTAACCACATCTCTAAAACTCCTGTCTATGACGCTTTCCGCCACCTGCATGCTCCTAAGTACATCCAGTTGCCGCTCCAACCGATCCATGCGATCCATGCGAGGAGCTGCAACTGGGTACACTTCCTGCAGATGTAGTCGCCCGGAACGCTGGAAGCATCACGGACTTCCCACATCTCACAGGTGAAGCACTTCACCCCTCTAACTGTCATTTCTAGCACTAATTAGTTAATTGATATAAAATAAATAAATACTTATTAAATCCTTACTCAATTATGATACACTTCACTATGTGGTCCCTAGTGCTAGATTTCTACAATAAAATATTAAATGCTGTCTAAATACAGTAATCTCTTCCCTCTGGTTTAGTTACTCCACTTATTAATTAGTTAATTCGTGTATTAATCAATTTTTATCAGTTTTATTTTCAAATTCGGTACAGATTCCCTACCAGCCAATCAGGTCACAGCTTTCCTGTGACGTCACTTTTTCAGTTTTTTTCCCACCCGAGGTAACTTACTCTGTATACTCATCGCTCCGGAACGCCGCCCTCCGAGTCTGCTCCGAGTCACCAGGAGATCCTCCCATTCCGTGGGACAGATGGATTTCTGGGTTTGAAACCTACTTGCTCGCTACGGGTATGGGCGGTATGAGTGTAGCAACGACCCACAGGGCGGCGATAACTATGCATTGCCTCGGAGCATAGGGCCAGCGTATATTCAAGTAGCTAACAGATGATACGTCTACTTTTGATAAGGCATTAAGTGCTCTCGATAAATACTTTGAACTGAAGAGAAGTATGATGATTGAATGGTATACATTCCTCCAGAGATGCGAGGGAAATGGTGAGCCCAAAAAAGTGTCCGTTGGCTTCTGCATGCAATTTTGGCACACAAATGAATTATTTTGTGACCAGCTAATTGAAAAAGCTTCAAACCCAAGAATTAGGGAACACCTAATCATGGAAGATGATGGTTTGACTTTGGAAAAGACCACGACCTGGGCTGTCCAAACTGAATCTGCCATGTTAGATTCGAAGATGTTACACAAAAATACAGCCTCAGGCTCAGGGTCGCAGACACAGCTTGCCCAATCAGCTCAAGTGCAAGGGTTACGGACAAAGAGACCTCAGGAGACTCATCAGCACTTGCCCTATCATGGTCAGGCACCCTCAAAAACAGAACAAATTGTGGGGGTACCCATGGATTCAAAAATCCATGTTTGGCACGAGGGAAAAAGTGCAACTCCTGCTCAAAGATGAATCACTTCACAAAGAGCGAAATATGGTATGTGCTTACTATTGTGGACAGTAAAGCACCTGGTTCCATACACAGGGGTCACTTCAAGGATTGCACAGTCGTGATTGCAGGCATTTTAATGTCGCTCCTCATTGATGTGCGAAAGTATCTATATTGAGCATTCACCTCTACCACTGTTTTTATTTTACAACTTTCTCTCACTTCTGTGACAGACACACTTCAAGCTTACAATGACTCGATTATCCTGGTCTTCAGAATGATCACGGTTGACATTTTTGGAGTGTACTAGAACTAAGACAAGTTCACATTCTATGTGGCCAAAGGCAGGAGCCTTATGGGGGTAGACCTGTTTGATAAGCTTGGCATCAAACGTGCAGATCCCACATTAATGTGATTGATGATGGAGACTTCCTTACTCACCAGATTTGGGGAGATTAAGAAGTACCATCGTGCTCCTCACATCAACACATCAATTCCACCTGTTTTGCAAAATTTGAGATGGCTGCCATTTGCAATCCATGCCAAGGTGTCAGAGGAGCTGAAACGACTGGAAGCAGACAGTATCATTGAGCGAATCAACTCATCCTCATGGATATCGAACCTTAAGTCAGGTCAACAAAGCAGTTATTCCGGACAAAGACCCGCTCCCTATGATGGAAGAACTATCGGCAACATTTCATGACTCCACAGTCTTCACGAAGCTCAACATGCGACGGAGCTATCTTCAGATACTACTAGTGGAGCAAAGCAGACATCTTACACCCTTTTTACACACAATGGCATGTTTCAGTACTGCTGAATGCCCTATGGACTAAGTTCAGAACCTATTGTGTTCCAGAAGATTATCTCTTCAGTCTGGTCAGACGTTGAGGGGACATTCAACCTGCTTGACGACGTTGTCGTCCATGGAGCAGACAAAGCAAAACATGATCAACAGTTATCTGCAGTGGTTGCAATTTGACACTCAACAAGGACAAATGCATATTTGAGACATCAGAGATTGATTTTCTTGGGTACATAGTGACAGCAGTTGGTGTAAAGCCTATGTACGAAAACATCAAAGCCATTCATGCACTTCCGAAACCTAGCACAAAAAGAGTTGGCATTGTTGCTCAGGATTACCATCTTTTAACACAAATTTACACCTCAGTTTGCTGAGATCGCAGAGCCTCTTCAAAAGCTACTGCGCAAAGATAGACAATAGCAATGGACAATCACACCAAGTGTTTGACACGTTAAAGATGATGGCAGCATCTCTGCCAGTCATCACGTATTTCAACCCACATGCAGCAATGTACATCACAACAGACGCGTCAGGAAATGCGATAGGAGCTGTACTCACGGTACATTGCAGGAAGCGAACAACCAATTGCGTACGCGACACACACATTGTCGGAAACTGGACAGCAGGAAGCACTAGTCTGCATCTTTGCTTGTGAACAACAGAATCTAAGTGATATCTTCTACAACCGACGCAATGGCCAACAAAACCATGGCAACAATCCAAGTCAATATTTTCGGAGAAATGCTTGCAGCTGCTAGTAATCAACATTTTTTGCTTGTTGTTCATGATCTACATAGCAAGCGGCTGGAAATCGCAACAACAAATTCCGTAATCACAACTTTTTTTTTATTATTTGTTCCTGGGATGTTCAGTCATTGACATTCCAGATAAGTTGTTTACAAAGTGGGGTTTGCCAGAGATGAGCACTATGGACAACGGACCGCAGTTCGTTTCCAGTCAGTTCACGGAGTTCCTAGCAAACTATGGAATTCACCACCATCTGACATTGTGATCCAACCCACAATGGAATGGTGGCAGTGAACATTTCAACATGCTGATCGAGAGTTTGAGAGCTAGCATGTTGGAGGGGAAAACATTTGAGCAATTCCTTCATATCCTACTTCGCCACATCAATCCAACCCACTCTCTGATTGGAGAAACACCAGCCGAATTTATGAATGGTCAGCGGCATGCGAATGTTGCAGCCATTCTTCAGCCATCTCCGCAATCCAACGTGAATGTCGGAGTAAAAGTAGAAGAAATCGTGAAGTGACAAGGCAAAGGAAAGCGTACTCCGATAAGCGAACATGAGCAAGGAAACAATGATTCCTAGTCAGAGATTGGGTTCACATCAAATGTTCTAATTGCAACCACAAGCTCATGTCATCGCTATCGTGACGTAAGCAGATCAAGCTGATCACTTGGATGACAACACCATGTAGAATGTGAGACACTTGATTACAAGCAGACCTGGAGATTGACGATCGTGAAGATGAGGATACATTTCCTTTTCAGATTAGCAATCATGATATTAATCTACCTTATCAAGATGATCGCGCTGAAGCACAACCATGTCTTTGTCAATCTCAGTGCTATTATAGAAGACTGCCATATCTTGAGGATTATTTATGTACTTAGGGGAACAAATGGACTTTAAGAAATGAAGGTTTAATGCAAAATAAGCTCCTTAGTCTACAAGGAGGAAAATATGTTGCATTTGATTGCACAGTGATTGATTGCTCTGTGCTGTGGTTGATAGACTGCTTACTATGCGGTCAGTCAACCCTGAGGGGGCTTGGTTCCAAAAGTGAAACTAAGACTAATCCGGGCAGCCATCGGAATAAAGCCTTTACACACAGTAATCGTTTTTTAAAATTTGTTCGGAGAATGTGGGCATCGCTGGCTATGCCTGAATTTATTGCTCATCCCTAATTGCCCACGAGAAGATGGTGGAGAGCTGCCTTCTTGAACTGTTGCAGTCCTTGCGGTGCGGATACACCAATAGTGCTGTTAGGAAGGGAGTTCCAGGATTAAGAAGGAACGGTGATATAGTTCAAAGTCAGGATAGTGTGTGGCTTGGAGGTGAACTTGCAGGTGTTGGTGTTCCCATGCATCAGCTGCCCTTGTCCTTCTAGGTGGTAGAGGTCATGAGTTTGGAAGCCTTGGTGAGTTGCTGCAGTGCATCTTGTAGATGGTACACATTGCTACCACTATGCGTCGGTGGTGATGGGAGTGAATGTTGAACGTGGTGGATGGGGTGCCAATCAAGTGGGCTGCTTTGTCCTGGCAAGGAGACAGTATTCCATGACACTCCTGACTTGTGCCTTGTAGATGGTGGACAGGGATTGGGGAGTCAGGAGGTGAGTTACTCGCCACAGAATTCCCAGCCTCTGACCTGCTCTTGTAACCACAGCATTTATGTGGCTGGTCCAGTTCAGTTCCTGGTCAATGGTGACCCCTGGATGTTGATAGTGGGGGATTCAGCGATGATAATGCCAATGAACATCAAGGAGGGGTGGCTAGATTATCTCTTGTTTGATATGGTATTTCCTGGCACGAATGTTACTTGCCACTTATCAGTCCAAGCCTGGATGTTCTCCAGGTCTTGCTGCATATGGACACGGGCTTCTTCAGTATCTGAGGAGTTGTGAATTGTGCAATGTTCAGCACCATCAGCAAACATCCCCACTTCTGATCTTATGATGGAGGGAAGGTCATTGATGAAGCAGCTGAAGATGGTTGGGACTAGGACACTAACCTGAGGAACTCCTGCAGTGATGTCCTGGGACTGAGATGATTAACCTCCAACAACCACAACCATCTTCCTTTGTGCTAGGTATGACTCCAACCAATGGAGTCCTTTCCCCCGATTTCTGGGGCTCCTTGACGCCATACTCGGTCAAATACTATCCTTGACATCAAGGCAGTCACTCTCACCTCATCACTGGAGTTCAGCTTTTTTGTCCATGTTTGGACCAAGGCTGTAATGAGATCAGGTGGTGAGTGACCCTGGCGGAACCCAAACTGAGCATCAGTGAGCAGGTTATTGCTGAGCAAGTTCCACTTGATATCACTGTCGATGACCCCTTCCATCACTTTGATGATTGGGAGTAGCCTGATGGGGCAGTAATTGGCCGGGTCAGATTTGTCATGCTTTTTGTGCACAGGAACTACCTGCGCAATTTTCCCCATTGCCGGGTAGATGCCAGTGTTGTAGCTGTACTGGAACAGCTTGGTAGGATGCGCAATAGTTCTGGAGCACAAGTCTTCAATGCTACTGCTGGAATATTGTCAGGGTCCATAGCCTTTGCAGTATCCAGTGCCCCACAGCCTTAACAAAACACAGCCATGGACTGTCTTTCCTATGCCAGTAACTTATTCTCCTTGACTCTCGCCATCAAGAAAGCAGTGAGCATGAGACAAGGTGTTGCATCTCCAACCCTGTTCACACTAAATAATACCCCACTGAAAGTGATTAACAAATTCTGCCACCTTGGGTCCACGGTGGCAAACAATCTGTCCCTTGATGCAGAGCTCGATACACAGAGAAAGCAGCGACCACCTTTGGCCGACTTGTGAAACATGCATGGGGTAACACCAAGATGACTCTTAGGACCAAGCTTTTTTTACTCACAGGTTGTGGGCACCGCTGGCTAGGCCAGCATTTAATGCTCACCCTAACAGCCCTTGAAAAGGTGGTGGTGAGCCGCTGATGGTTTATAAGATCTGCGTTCTCAACACCTGCTGCATGGCTGTAAAATTTGGACAACTTAACAGTTACCAGGAAAAGAATCTCAATAATTTCCATCTTCACTGCCTGCGGCACATTATGGGTTTTTCTGTCAGGAGAAAATCACAAATGTGGCAGTTCTCTCAAAGGCATAGCTCCCAAGTGTATTGGCACTAATCAAAGAGAGGCGGCTTTGGTGGATTGTACAGGATGGAAGATGGTCGTATACCCAGGACCCTTTGTATGGTGAGGTAGCCAGGGCCAGATGACAAGTGGGGTGCTCAAAGCTCTACTTCAAGAATGCTTGTAATCGTGATATGAAGGACCTAAACATTGACTATCGCACCTGGAAGTCACTAACTAGCAAGTGAGAAGTGGCGACACATCCTGTGGACTGAAATGCACTACCACAATGACCAATGGCTGCAGCAACTTGGCAACAGGCGCCAATGCCGAAAACAACACAGTCACTTGGCAGCTTCTTGTGGTGCTTGTGGCAGAACCTGCCTCTTAAGGATTGGCCTACACAGCGATCGGCAAAGGTGCATCAAGAGAAGTGACCCCACCTAAATGGATTGTTTGCTGCGTGTCCATTATCTTTTGTATATGGAAGGTGCCAACGAGCGTGCACCTGAAGAGTGCTGGATTGAAAGAAACCAGGGGCCAAAAGTAAACACTGGTTCTAGTGTTCAAAGTTCAGTTCAAAAACAAGTCTCACTAATACGACAACTTAGCTTTAAATAACAGAGTTCTTCAACAAATAGCTTACAAACCCCTCAGCACCTGTTCTAAGCAAGTATTCTGTGAATCTCAAGCTCTTCTGAAAAAATACATAGGAATCTAAAAGTGGGATCAATTTAATAAACATAATTGGGTCATATACAATGATGCCAGAAAATGCACGAGGCACTGCCTCCAATATATCCACTGCTGCAGAATCTGGACTTTAGTGCCGAGGCTTACCCTTTCAGCTTTGAGAGTTTCATGCACTGCTGCCGAGGGTGCATTCACCTCATCAGCACATTTTTAAAAATGATTCTGCATTATTTTCTTCACCTACCTGACAATGAAAAAAGTTATTAGCAGGTACAGAAACCAGCTGTCTTGCAGTCATCACATGCTGATTTACTACTTTGCAGCAATTAGAATTTGAATTAAATTGCCAGAAAATAGCAGAACATATGTTGACTGCAAAGCCAGGTTGGTACTGTAATAACTCTAAAGCATAGAGGAAGCAATTCTCCTGTGTATTAAGCTAATGCTAGCACCTTGAGATGCAACAAATCTTTTCACTCCATCCAAAAAATCTCAAAACACATTTTTCAATTACCGAGCACTGTCGTCTTTTTTTCCAACTCCAAAGAAGAAACCTGTAAAGCCTCTTGGACCTGCTTGGATCTGTTTAAAAAATAATTAAATAAGACTCCGGGTTTACAGCATATTCTGAAGATTTATTTTTAAGGTGACAAATTTTAAAGCATGTGCATGACATTGCTCTTCACATAGCTTATTCCACAGAAACCTTATTAAAAAAAGCATCAATCATATGTAAATAATCACATTTAGTTGGTCATACTTAAGGTTGTTTTCCAAAACTTTATCTGAATAGCCAAATATATTTGCTGCAGTTTTTGCACCTTAGGAATGTAGTTATTGAAAAAAATTGAACACATTTTAAAGGATATTTATGTTACCTTTGCTGTTCTGTTCTGAATGATTCTTCCAAATGTTCAATTGTATTTCTAAGCTTAGCAATTGTTGATGTACTACTAGATGTAACCTTATTGAATTCTTCAATTTTGGTTTCTTTTTCTCTAGTAACCTGAATGATAATTTTCATTGCATTTTCTAACTCTTCTTCAAAAGACTTTTGAGAAACCTAATCACAACAAACAGAATGAGCATGTCAAATATGTAATGCTATTACATAGGAACATGGGAAATAGGAGCAAGAGTAGGCCATTCAGCCCCACTATTCAACAAGATCATGGCTGATATTCTACCTCAACACTATTTTCCCACACCATCCCCATATCCCTTGATGCCTTTAATATCTAGAATTTATTCCAGACAATCTCTGTCTTGAACATACTCAAATGACTGAGCCTCCACTGCCCACTAGGGTGGAGAATTCCAAAGATTAACCACCCTCCGAGTGAAGAAATTCCTCCTCATCTCAGTCCTAAATGGCCTACCCTTTATTCTGAGATGCTTCAATTTTCTTATTTTCATGATAATATTGCCATCTAATCAACATAATTCAGCAAATAATAAAATGTCGTAATTAAAACAAAACAACAGAGGTTCTTTTGGATTTCATTGTCACAGAAACCACTTTCTACAATTAATTGGCATAAATGAGTCTTTGCCACTAACTGCTAATTCTTGTACATCTCTCCTTTTCCAAGGTTATTGCAATACCCGAGCAGAAGCAGCTGAAGAGGAGGAAGAGGAGGACAGTCCTCTGGAAGATGCACCATCACTCATTCTTACCCTGGCGAGTATCAGCTGAGAAATTGGCACCCATTAACAACCAAAGGGAGATTCACAAAGCAAATGTGAGCACAAGTGAAGGCAGGGGAAAGAACAGCCCAGGAATCAGCTCTCTGGAGGATTAGCTTACACACTGGCACTCTGTCAAAGGCACAGAAGACGACTTCCAGGGTCAACCCTATAAAAGAAGGCAGATAGATGTGCACTATCAACTGATTAATGCATTGGACTGCCTGCCAGAGAGGATGTGCTTAATGTTGAACAATTGGAGGAGTCTACCTCCAATATGTAGAGGACTCCATCTCCACTGTGTAGGAGCCTCATGCATGATATAGAATCACTGCAGTCAACCATAGAGCATGTGGTCACTTCTATGAGTATTACACTGGGTCCTCAGTTATAGAGGCCTATAACAGGTCTAACAGCTTCAAGAGAAACTCAGTCTGCTGTTACTCATCCCCTCCAACTTGCTAAACTGGAAAAGCATTGATAAGGGCTTCCAAACAACATCAAATTTATACCAGATTCTCAGGTATAGTAGTGGGACTGCAAGTAGCAGTGGCACCATGGTGCCTTTTCCAGGATGATAGCATTCCCTGCCATCCCCTCAACCAGTGCTTCGGTGGTGCGAGAAAGCCAACTTCACCAGATTGCCACAAGAGTAGCTGAGACACTGCAATGTGCAGCAGGGTCCTCTTAGCTCTGAGCTCCTTTAGGTCACCCACCAAGCCATCTCTAGTGCCCTCTCTAGATGTAAAGCAGACATCCATTTTCCACTTCGCAGCCACTGGAGTAGCAGCTATTAGGTAGAAGCACACCCAAGACAGGTGCCAGAGTGCCATTTAGTTTTTGTAACTGGAAATTTAAAAATAGAATTTTTGACAGAATCTTCGGATAACTGTTGGTGGAACATGCCGTGCGATGTGATAGAAATACCCATGCAGGTATTTACCATTAAGGCCATTCATCTGCAGGAGAGAAGGACTCGGTTGGCTGGTGTTTTGGTTGGGAATGGTGGTGGGAATTTGTTGGAGGGGGGGTGGAAATGGGCAGTGTGATGATTCGGCCAAAGCATTCCTCAAAAGTCTTCTGCCCAGTTGTGGCAGCTGACAGGGTTGGTGACCCTTGCTACTTCTCAGGATCCTCGTAGTCCAGCTGCGCATCTTGCTCCTGGGCCTTGACATTGTCCTCCACAGGTGGCAAAGCTATGGAGGCATGATTCTCTCGGGGTATATTAAAGGACACCACTAACTGATGCAAGCAACAGAACTTCTTTTCAGGATCGTTTGCTCATTCAGAGCTGAATGTATCACTCTGGTAGCTAAGCATGGGTTCTTGACAGGTGTCAAGATTACTCCAAAGGCCAAGTGCTAGTGTGTATAGAAATAGGAGAATACACCAAATGAATGCATGGCTGGAGAGATGGTGCAGGAGGGAAGGATTCAGATTTCTTGGGCATTGGGACTGGTTCTGGAGAAGGTGGGTCCTGTACATCCCGGATGGTTTACACCTGAACTGGACCAGGATGAATATCCTTGCAGGAAGCTTTGCTAGTGCTGTTGGGGATGGTTTAAACTAGATTGGCAGGGGGATGGGAACATGAGGGCAGTTTCAGATAGGACAAATTCAGAGCAGGGAACGGGAGGTAGAAAATTAGTGAGTGATTCTGAAAGACAGAAGAAGCAAAAGGTTAAAAAGTATACAGCACAGGAATTTTGCAGTCTTAAAATGTATTTATTTAAATGCAAGGAGTATAGCAAATAAAGCCGATGAGTTGAGGGCACAGATAGACACATGGCAGCATGATATCATTGCTATAACGGAAACTTGGCTTCAAGAGGGGCAAAAATGGCAGCTCAACATCCCACTATATAGGGCTGAATCTTCTCTGGTGAAAAAACAGGCCGCATGTCACGGAGCTGCCACAATTCTCCATTCAGCGGTTTATTTAAATAGCCAGGGTGGGGCCCCCCATCCGCTAATCACATGGAGAGGGCTGGCTTCCCGTCCCCAGTAATGGCATCAGCTGCCCGTGTGCAGGTGTGATGCCATTTTTAAAGGCGTGCCAGCACTACCAGGAAGCTTAAATAATTAAAAATGTACAATAAGTTTTTAAAAAAAAGACATTTCTTCTGCCCATCTCCCACCATCCCCCCATAGCAATCAAATTAAATATTTGTCCTTTCCTCCTCCCAAAATGCTTACTGTGTCCATCAGACCTATTGCCCCCAAACTGCACAAACTTTAACCACCATCCCCTACACCCATGACGTTACTTTGATGCCATCCCCCCAACAACCCACACTGATAAAATTACCTTCCCTCCCTCCCCACCAGTGTGGCGCCTCGTTTCCCCGGACAGGGATCTGAAGGTGCAAGAGTGCCAGTCGCCAGCTCGAAGAGTGCAATGAGAGATCAGGCAGTGGTGTGAGTATCATTAATTTTAATTTATTTAAATATTCAAATGGGGGTCCTGTCGGTGAGTGGCCAGGGGGATGCCGCGAGGCATCGCCACCGCTGGTAATATTGTGCCGGGCCCTCCCAGCATCTGCATGTGTGGCAGCCCTCTCCCAGAGGCAGTTTTAGGCATCAACCCCACCCCCCCCCCCCCCCGCCACCATGGACCCCGACGCCTGGGGAGAACAAAATCCAAACCATACAATTTTCAGGCAGGATAGAGGAGGGATAAAAAAAAGGAAGGAGGTAGCATTCTTGGTTAAACAAACAATCAATTACAGTTGTAAGGAGGGATCATATGTGAAATGAATCAAATGAGGCCAAATGGGTTGAGCTCAGAAATAAAAAAGGGGCAGCCACACTACTAGCAGTGTACTATAGACACCCAAATAGAAAGAGGGAGACAGAAGAACAAATATGCAGGGAAACTTCTGAGTGCAAAAACAAAAGGGCAATAATAGTTGGGGATTTCAACTACCCTAATATCAACTGGGATACAAACAGTGTGAAGGTCACAGAGGGCATAAAATTCTTGTACTACATTCAAGAGAACTTTTTTAGACAGCACATAACAAGCCCAATGACAGGGGGCACAATTCTAGATTTAGTCTTAGGAAATGAAGCTGGGAAAGTGGACGAAGTAGCAGCGTGTGACCATTTTGGAGATAGCGACCATAATAGTTAGTTTTAGCATTATTATGGAAAAGGACAAAGACAGAACAGAAGTAAAAGTTCTCAATTGGGGGAGGCAAATTTTACGAAACTGAGAGGTGATCTGTCGAAAGTGGACTGGATGCAGCTACTTGAAGGAAAAGAAAATCAGTGGCAGACCAGTGGGAGGCATTCAAAAGCGAGATTCTACGGGCACAATGTAGACATGTCCCCACAAAAAAGGGTGGTACAACCAAATCTAGAGCCCCCTGGTTATCTAGAAGCATAAAGGGTAAGATAAAGCAGAAAAAGAAAGCTTTTAACAGTCACAAAAAAAAAATCTTACTTTAGAGAGCCGAGAGGAGTATAGAAAGTGCAGGGATGAAGTAAAACAAGGAAATTAGGAAAGCAAAGGAAGGACTTGAAAAAATATTGGCAGGCAAAATCAAGGAAAACCCAAAGATGTTTTATCAGTACATTAAGAGCATGAGGATAATTAAGGAAAGGGTCAGGCCTATTCGAGATGTACAAGGTAACATGCGTGGATGCAGAAGATGCAGGGAGGGTTCTTAATGAGCACTTTGTCTCAGTCTTCACAAAGGAGAGGGAAGATGCAGACATTGTCGTTATAGGGGAGTATGAAATATTAGATATGATAAACATAATGAGAGAGAAAGTACAAGAGGGTCTGACATCCTTGAAAGTGGATAAATCACCAGTACTGGATGGATTGTCTCCCAGGCTGATAAAGGAAGCCAGGGAGGAAAGAGCAATTTCAAATCCTCACTAGATACACTTACCTTCCGGGAGTGGAGCAGGTCTGCGGGGAGAATGCCAAGAGAGGAGCCGATAAATAGAGCCCGAGAATCACGGCCTAGTCACTTACCTTGCGGGAGCGGAGAGGAGTCCAGGCGCGCCAGAGTTTTGAAGAAGGAAAAAAAGTCAGTGACATCACAGGAAAGCTGCAAGGTGATTGGTTGGGTAAGTAAACAGCTGTTAGAACCTGTAAATAGCTTAAAGGGGAACGTTATTTTTTCAAAAAAACCTCAAAACTGACCGTATAAGTGATAAGGTTAGTACTACTAAAGTGTTTTTTTTTTAAAGTGTAATTTATTCAGGACTTTAGATTGTAGTGGGTAGTGTTGAGTCGAACAAGATCCCTAGCGTAATTAGTATTTTTTAAATAAAGGGAGTAACTAAGTAATCTAAAGGTAAATCATGGCAGGAGAGCTCACACCCGTGATATGCTCCTCCTGCACTGTGAGAAATCAGGGACGCTTCCAATGTCCCTGACGACCATGTGTGCAGGAAGTAAATCCATCTGCAGCTACTGGCTACCCGCATTATGGAGCTGGAGCTGCGGGTGGATTCACTGTGGAGCATCCGTGATGCTGAGATCGTCGTGGATAGCACGTTTAGCGAGGTGGTCGCACCGCAGGCAAATGCTGCAAAGGCAGGAAGGGAATGGGTGACCACCAGGCAGAGTAGAGGAAGGCAGGTAGTGCAGGAGTCCCCTGTGGCCATCCCCCTCTCTAACAGATCTACTGCTTTGGATATTGTTGGGGGAGATGGCTCAGGGGAAAGCAGCAAGAGCCAAGTTCATGGCACCATGGGTGGCTCAGCTGCACAGGAGGGGAGGAAGAGGAGTGGCAGGACTATAGTGATAGAATCCCCTATCGTCAGGGGTACAGATAGGCATTTCTGTGGCCGCAAACATGACTCCAGGATGGTATGTTGCCTCCCTGGTGCTAGGGTCAAGGATGTCACAGAGTGGCTGCAGGACATTCTGAAGGGGGACGGTGAACAGTCAGAGGTCTTGGTACACTTTGGTACCAACAACATAGAAAGAAAGAGGGATGAGGTCCTGCAACAAGAATTTAGGGAGCTAGGTAGCAGATTAAAAAGCAGAACTCAAAAGGTTGGAATGTTTGGATTACTCCTGGTGCCACGTGCTAGTGAGTATAGGAATAGAAGGATAGAGCAGATGAATGCTTGGCTGAAGAGATGGCGCAGGAGGGAGGGCTCTAGTTTCCTGGATCACTGGGTCTGTTTCTGGTGAAGGTGGGACCTGTACATTGCAGGGTTGAACCTGAACTGGAAAGGGACCAACATCCTTGCTGGGAGGTTTGCTCGTGCTGTTGGGGGTGGGGGGGGTGGGCAGGGTTTAAACTAATTTGGCAGGGGGATAGAATACAGAGTGAGGTACAGTAAGGGGTGGTGCACAGTCAGTCCAATACAGAAGAGAAACTGAGTCAGTCTGGAAGGTAGAGCAAATATAGACCTGTTAAGGCACAAGCGAATAATGCAAGGCTGGATTGCATCTATTTTAACGCAAGGAATCTTACTAGTAAGGCAGATGAATTGAGGGCATTGATTAATACATGGGAATATGATCTTATTGCTATCACAGACATAGTTGAGGGAAGGGCAGGACTGGCAGCTCAATATTCCAGGATATAGAACCTTCAGGCATGACAGGGGAAGGTGTAAAAGAGGAGATGGCATTGCACTGTTGACCAAGGAGTCAGTTACTGCAGTAAGGAAGGATGATAGCTTAGAAGGTTCCTCAAATGAGGCCATATGGGTAGAACTTAAAAACAAAACACTTGGCTAGGAATGTACTACAGGCCTCCAAACAGGCAGGGAGAGATAGAGGAGCAGATATGTAGGCAAATCTCATTGCGAGGTGGAAAAATAATAAGGTAATACTAGTAGGGGATTTCAACTTCACCAATATCAACTGGGATAGGCTTAGTGCAAAGGGCTTAAAGGGGGCAGAATTCTTCAAATGCATACATGACAGCTTTTTGAGCCAGCATGTAGAAAGTCCTACAAGAGAAGGGGCAGTACTGGACCGAATCCTAGGGAATGAAGCCAGACAAGTGGTAGAAGTATTCAGTGGGCAAGCATTTTGGGGATAGTGACCGTGATTCTAAGGTAGTTATGGAAACGGACAAAGAGGGACCAGAAATAAAAGTACTGAATTGGGGGAAGGCCAGTTTCAATATGATAAAACAGGATCTGGCCAAAGTGGACTGGGAGCAGCTACTTGTAGGAAACAGTGGGAGTCATTCAAAAAGGAAAGAGTGAAAGTTCAGGGCCAACATGTTCCTGTAAAGGTAAGGGGAAGGACCAACAAGTCCAGGGAACCATTGATGTCAAGGGATATAGAGGATTGGATAAGGGGGGAATAAAAGAAAAAAAAAGGTTTATGGCAGATTCAAAGTCCTGAAAACAGCGGAGGCCCTAAAGGAGTAAAGAAAGTGTAGGGTGAGTACTGAAAAAAGTAAATATGAGAGCGAAGAGGGGACATGAAAAAACACTGGTGGGCAAGAAAAAGGGAAATCCCAAGAGGTTTTATAAGTATATTAAGGGCAAGAGGATAACCAGGGAAAGAGTAGGGCACATTAGGGACCAAAGTGCCAATCTGTGTGTTTTAGGTGAGGTTTTAAATGATTACTTTTCATCTGTGTTCACTATGGAGAAGGACAATGTAGGTGCAGAGATCAGGGAAGGGGATTGTGATATAATTGAACATATTAGCATTGAAAAGGAGGAATTATTAACTGTTTTAGCGGGCTTAAAAGTGGATAAATCCCCAAGCCCAGATGAGATGTATCCCAGGCTGTTATGTGAGGCAAAGGAAGAGATAGCAGGGGCTCTGGCACATATTTTCAAATCCTCTCTGGCCACAGGAGAGGTAGCAGAGGACTGGAGGACAGCAAATGCGGTACCATTATTCAAGAAGGGTAGCTGGGATAAACCAGGTAATTACAGGCTGGTGAGTGTATCAGTGATAGGAAAACCATTGGAAAAAATTCTGAGGGACAGGATTAATCTCCACTTGGAGAGGCAGGAATTAATCAGGGATAGTCAGCATGGCTTTGTCACGGGGAGATTGTGTCCAACAAACCTGATTGAATTTTTCGAGGTGACTAGATGTGTAGATGAGTGTAAAGCAGTTGATATAGTCTACATGGACTTTGGTAAGGTTTTTGATAAGGCCCTGCATGGGAGATTGGTTAAGGAGGTAAGAGCCCATGGGATCCAGGGCAATTTTGCAAATTGGATTCAAATTAGCTTAGCGGCAAGAGGCAGAGGGTGATGGTCAAGGGTTGTTTTTGCGAGTGGAAGCCTGTGACCAGTGGTGTACCGCAGGGATCAGTGCTGAGTCCCTTGCTGTTTGTCGTGTACATTAATGATCTAGACGTGAATATAAGAGGTATGATCAGTCAGTTTACAGAGGACACGAAAATTGGTGGTGTCGTAAATAGTGAGGAGGAAAGCCTTAGCTTACAGGACGATATAGATGGGCTGGTAAGATGGGTGGAGCAGTGGCAAATGTAATTTAATCCTGAGAAGTGTGAGGTGATGCATTTTGGGAGGACTAACAAGGAAAGGGAATATACAATGGATGGTAGGACCCTCGGAAGTACAGAGGGTCAGAGGGACCTTGGTGTACTTGTCCATAAATCACTGAAGGCAGCAGCACAAGTAGATAAGGTGGTTAGGAAGGCATATGGGATACTTGCCTTTATTAGCTGAGGCATAGAATACAAGAGCAGGGAGGTTATGATGGAGCTGTATAAAATGCTAGTTAGGCCACAGCTGGAGTACTGTGTACAGTTCTGGTCACCACACTATAGGAAGGATGTGGTTGCACTGGAGAGCGTGCAGAGGAGGTTCACCAGGATGTTGCCTGGGCCGGAGCATTTCAGCTATGAAGAGAGACTGGATAGTCTGGGGTTGTTTTCCTTAGAGCCGAGAAGGCTGAAGGGGGGACCTGATTGAGGTATACAAAATTATGAGGGGCATAGATAAGAAGAAACTTTTTCCCTTAGCGGAAGGGTCAATAACCAGGGGGCATAGATTTAAGATACGGGGCAGGAGGTTTAGAGGGGATTTGAGGAAAAATGTTTTCACCCAGAGGGTGGTTGGAATCTGGAACACACTACTTGAAGGGGTGGTAGAGGCAGGAACCCTCAACATTTAAGTAGTATTTAGGTGAGCACTTGAAACACCATAGCATATAAGGCTACGGGCCAAGTGCTGGAAAATGGGATTAGGATAGGTGCTTGATGGCCGGCACAGACACGATGGGCCAAAGGGCCTGTTTCTGTGCTGCATAACTCTATACAGGCGAGGTACCAGAGGATTGGAGGTCTGCAAACACTGTACCATTGTTTAAAAAGGGTGCGAGGGATAGGCCAAATAATTATAGGTGATGGGCAAACTATGCAAATGAATTCTGAGAGATAGGATAAACTGTCACTTAGAAAGGCATGGATTAATCAGGGATAGTCAGCATGGATATGTTAAGGGAAGATCATGTTCTTACCAACTTAATTGAATTTGAGGAAGTAACAAGGAGAATTGATGAGAATAGTGCAGTGGTTGTTGTCTACATGGATTTTCGTAATTCATTTGACAAAATCCCACATGGCAGACTGGTCAGAAAAGTAATAGTCCAAGCGATTCAGGGGAATGTGACGACTTAGATCCAAAATTGGCTCCGTGACGGGAAACTGAGGGTAACGGCCAACGGATGTTTCTGTGAATGGAAAGCGATTTCCAGTAGGTTCCATAGGGCTCAGTTTTGGGTCCCTTGCTGTTTGTGGTGTAGATTAATGATTTGGACTTAGATGTGGGAGGCATGATTGGGAAGTTTACAGATGACACAACAATTGGCCATGTAGTTGATAGTGAAAAGGATAGCTGTAGACTCCAGAATGATAGATGGAATACAATGTGGAAAAATGTGAGGTTATCCACTTTGGTAAGAGGAACAGATGTGCAGAGTATTTTTAAACGGCAAGAGATTAGAAAGTGTAGATGTACAAAGGGACTTGGGTGTCCTTGTCAATAAGTCACTGAAAGTTAACATGCAGGTGTAGCAAGCAATTAAGACGGCTAATGGTATGTTAGCCTTTATCGCAAGAGGATTTGAAGTCTTGCTTCAATCGTATAGAACCTTGGTTAGACTGCACCTGGAGTACTGTCTGCAGTTTTGGTCCCCTTACCTTAGGAAGGATATTATGCCATAGAGGGAATGCAACAAAGATTCACCGGACTTATTTCCGGGATGGTGGGCTCTGTCCTATGAAGAGAGAGATTGGGGAAACTGGGCCTGTATTCTCTAGAGTTTCCAAGAATGAGGGGTGATCTCATTGAAACCTACAAAATACTTAAAGGGATAGATAGGGTTGATGCAGCTAAGAGGTTTCCTCTGGTTGGGGAGTCTAGAACCAGGGGACACAATTTCAAAATAAGGGGGAAGCCACTTAGGACAGAGATGAGGAGAAATTTCTTTACTCAGAAGGTTGTGAATCTTTGAGCTTCAACAGCTCTCTGGGGTAGAGAATTACAAAGATTGGCAGATTTCTAAATACAAATTACATAAGGTGATAAGAGGATAGTGTGGGAAAAAGGCATTGAAGTGGATGATCAGCATATTGAATGGTGGAGCAGGCTCGATGGGCTGAATGGCCATTCTCTTATGCTGCTATATCAATGGTTTGGCTGAGTGGGTGGAAAAGTGGCAAATGGAATTCAATCTGGAGAATTGTGAGGTAATGCATTTGGGGAGGACAAACAAAGCAAGGGAATACACAATAAACGGGAGGATATTGAGAGGGGTAGAAAAAGTGAGAGACCTTGGAGTGCATGTCCACAGGTCCCTGAAGATGGCAGGATAGGTAGATAAAGTGGTGAAAAAGGCATATGGAATGCTTTCCTTTATTGGCCGAGGTACAGAGTACAAAAGCAGGGATGTAATGCTGGAACTGTATAAAACGCTGGTTAGGCCACAGCTGGAGTATTGTGTACAGTTCTGGTCACCACAATACAGAATGGACATAATTGCTCTGGAGAGAGTACAGAGGAGATTTACAAGAATGTTGCCAGGACTGGAAAATTCCAGCTATGAGGAAAGATTGGATAGGCTAGGATTGTTTTCCTTAGAACAAAGGAGATTGAGGAGTGACTTAATAGAAGTGTACAAAATTATGAGGGGCCTAGATAGAGTAGACAGAAAAAGGACCTGTTTCCCCTAACAGAGAGGTCAATTACTAGGGGACACAGATTTAAAGTGATTGGTAGGAGAATTAGAGGGACATGAGGAAAAATGTTTTCACCCACAGCCTGTGTTTATATAAGTATGCCTTACTGCAATAATGTCTTCCTGTTTCCCATTTAGAATACTTTGCAAAACATCAAATTGTCAAAAATCTGTAGAACACCTTGATGGATCAGGAAGGGGATTGTAAAATTCAAAGGCACAAGATTGATTTTCTGGGGGAAAGGATATGGCCAAGTCACTCAATGAAAGTGACTAACCTTGATATCAAGGCAGCAACTGACTGAGTTTGGCATCAAGAAACCCAGGCAATGTTGAAGTCAAGGGGAATCAGGGAGAAAACTCTCCCCCAGTTGGAGTCATATCTAGCAGAAAGGAAGAGGTTTGCGGTTATTGGAAGCCAAATCACATCAGCCCCAGGACATCGCTGCAGGAGTTCCTCAGGGTAGTGTCCTTGGCACCACCATCTTCAGCTGCATCATCAATGACCTTTCCTTCAACATAAAGGTCAGAAGTGAAGATGTTCGCTGATGGTTGCATGATACTGAACTAGTCTGTGCCCACATGCAGAAAGACCTGGACAAAAATTAGCCTTGGGCTAATAAGTGATAAGGAACATTTGCACCATACAAGTGCCAGGCAATGACCATCTCCAACAAGAGAGAATCTAACCATCTCCTCCTTTCGTTCAATGGCATTACCATCGCTGAATCCCCCACCATCAACATCCTGGGGCTTACCATTGTCCGGAAACTTAGCTGGACCAGCCATATAAATACCGTGGCTTCAAGGCAGGTCAGAGGCTGGGAATTCTGCACCGAATAATTCATCTCCTGACTCCCAAAAGCTTGTCCACCATCTACAAGGTAGAAGTCAGGAGTGACATGGAATATTCTCCACTTGCCTGGATATGTGCAGCTCCAACAACTCAAGAAGTTCAACACCATCCAAGACAAAGCAGCCCACTTGATCAGCACCCCATCCACAATCTTCAACATTTGTTCCCTCCATCCCCGGCACACAATAACAGCAGTGTGTACCATCTACAAGATACACTGCAGCAACTCGCCAAGGCTCCTTTGACAGCACCTTTCAAATCCGCAACCTCTACCACTTAGAAGAAGGGCAGTGGACGCAAGTGAACGCCACTGTTTGAAAATTCTCATCCAAGTCACACGCCATGCTGACTTGAAAGTATATCACCATTCCTTCACTGTCGTTGGGTCAAAATCCTGGAACTCCCTTCCTAACGGCACGGAGGGTCTACACCACATGGATTGCAGTGTTTCAAGAAGGCCGCTCACCACCACCTTTTCAATGCAGTTAGGATGGATAATAAATACTGACCTTGCCAGCAATGCTCACATCCAAAGAATGAATTAAAAAAACGAACTCCACTTTGGTATCATATCTGACCCGGTGATGAGCTTCCGATTACATAGCTTTACCAGCACTAAGACCAACTATTTCCTCCTCCATAACATTGCCCATCTCCAACTCTACCTCAGCTGATCTGTTGCTGAAACCCTTATTCATGCCTTTGTTACCTCTAGACTTGACTATTCCAATGCAATCTTGTACCATACGTAAACTTGAAGTAATCCAAAACTCGATTGTCTGTGTCCTAGCTCACACTAATTCCCATTCACCCATGACCCCTGTGCTCGCTGACCTACATTGGTTCCTGGTTACATAATGCCTCAATTTTAAAATGTTCATCCTTATTTTTATATGTATATATATCTCACCACCTCCCTTTCTCTAATCTCCTCCAGTCCCACAACACTCCCATGATATTTACGCTTTGTTAATTTTGGCATCTTGAGAAACAGCAGGTGCTATTACACTTCTGGATATATTCTATAGGCCACCAATTAGTGAGGAAGATAGAGAGAAGCAAATTTGAAGGGATATTACAGAGAGGTAGATGATCTATATATGCTAGTGATAATGGGGGACTTTAATTATCCCAATATAAACTGGAATAGGCATAGCAAACAGGGCAGAAAGGCCAAAGAGTTTCTGAAAATTCTCTTGTTCAACATGTTTTTGACCCAATGAGGAAGGAGACACCGCTGGGTTTGGTTCTGGGGAATGAGGTGGGTCAAGTAGATCAAGTGTCAGCAGCGGAGAATTTAGGGAACAGTGATCATAGTATCATAAGGTTTAGGTGAGCTATGGAAAAAGACAAGGAGCAATCTAGAATAAAAAATTCAATTGGAGGAAGGCCAATTTCAGTGGGTTAAGAACGTACCTGTCCCATGTGAATTGGAATGAAAGATTGGCAGGCAAAATTGTAACTGAATAATAGGCTACCCTTAAAGACGAGATGGCTTGGGTACAGTCAAGATAGATTTCCGCTAAGGGGAAAGATAGGGATGATGAAATAGAGAGAAAGATGAAGCAGAAAAAGGGGGCTTAAATCAAATATCAGGTTGGTAATCCAAGTGAAAACCAGGCTGACTGTAGAAAGTTCAGAGTGGCAATGAAAAAGGAAATGAGAGGAAAAGAGGGAGCATGAGAAGAGACTGGCAAATAACGTAAAGGGAAATCCAAAATCTTTTATCGGCATATAAACAGTAAAAGTGTGATAAGAGGAGTGGGTTTCATTCGGGATCTAAAAGGCAATCTATGCATTGAGGCAGAGTGCATGGCTGCGGTACTAAATGAGTACTTCGCATCTGCTTTTACCAAGGAAGATGCTGCCAAAGTCATCGTGAAGGAGGAGATAATTTAGACACTGGATGGGCTAAAAATTGATAAAGAGAAGGTACTAGAAAGTCTGGCTGTACTTAAAGTTGATGAGTCATCAGAACTGGACAGGATGCATCTGAGGATGCTGAGGGAAGAAAGGGTAGAAATTGCAGTTACTGGCCATAATCTTCCAATCTTCCTTAAATACGAGGGTGGTGTTAAAAGGACTGAAGAACTGCAAATGTTACATCCTTGTTCAAAAGAGGGTGCAAGGATAAACCCAGCAATTATAAGCCAGTCAGTTTAACCTCAGTAGTAAGAAAGCTTTTAGAAAACGATAATCCAGAACAAAATTAACAGTCACTTGGACTCCTGGGGCATAGGGCCTCGCTCTGGGGAAGATGGGACCTGCGCAGGCCAGACAGATTGTACCTAAGCAGATCCGGGACAAAATTTCCTTGCGGGACAGGTTGCTAGTGTTATTGGGGAGGGTTTAAACCAACTTGTAAAGCATGTGGAAACCAGGAGGAATAATCAGAGAGGAATACCAAGGTGCACAGAATACTGGGAGAGACACTAAAGTAGGATATAAGAAGTTATCATCTGGATTCAGAGTGAGGGAGAAAGTAATAAAATCTAAATTTGGGTTACTGTGCATGTATGTGAATGCGCAGAGTGTGGTAAATATGATTGGAGAGTTACAGGCGCAGATTGACATGTGAAAATATGATGTTATGGCTATAACAAAGACCTGGGCAGGACTAGATATTAAATATTCCTGGATACAAGGTGTTCAGGAAAGATAGGAAAGGAAGGAAAGGGGTGGGGGGGAGGTGCAGTATTGATTGCAGTGCTGGAGAGAGAGGATGTCCCAGAGTGGTCAAGGACAGACTATTTGGCTGGAGCGAAGGAACAAAAAAAAAGGTGCAATTACATTGCTCGGTGTAGTCTATCGGCTACCAACTAGTGGAAAGCATGTAGAGGAACAAATTTGCAAATAAATTACAGAGAGTTGCAAGAATTATAGAGTAGTTATAATGGGGGATTCTAATTATCCAAAGATAGACTGCAATAGTAGTAGTGTAAAGGGTAGAGAGGGGCAGGTGTTCCTAGAGTGTGTTCAGGAAAATTTTCTACAGCAGTATGTTTCCAGTCCAATGAGAAAGGAGGCACTGCTAGACCATATTCTTGGGAATGAGGTGAGCCAAATGGATCACGTATCAGGGGAACATTTAGGGGACGGTGATCATCGTATGTTTAGGTTTAGGTTGGCTATGGAAAAGGACAAGGAACAATCCAGAGTAAGAATAATTAACTGTGGGAAAGACGATGTCAATGGGTTAAGAAAGGATCTGACTCAAATAGGAATCAAAAGTTGGCAGGCAAAACAGTAACTGAACAATGGGCTGCCTTTAAAGAAGAGATAGCTCAGGCACAGGCAAGGTATATCGCCATGCAGGGGAAAGGTAGGACAAACAAATCCAGAGCTCTCTGGATGACAATAGCGATAGAGATTAAAATGAAGCAGAAAAAGTGTGCATATGACAGATGTCAGATGAATAGTACAATTGAGAATCAGGCTGAAAATAGAAGGTTCAGAGGGGGATTTTTTCTTATTCTTTCATGGGATGTGGGTGTCACTGGCAAGGACAGCCTTTCTTGCCCATCCCCAATTGCCATGACAACTGAGTGGCTTAATAGACTATTTCAGATGGCAGTTAAGAGTCAACCACAGTGCTGTGGGTCTGGAGTCACATGTAGGCCAGACCAGCTATGGACAGCAGATTTCCTTCCCTAAAGAACATTAGTGAACCGGATGGGTTTTTACAACAAATCAATGATAGTAATGGTGCCATGAAACTGAGACTAGTTTTCAATTACATTTTTTTTTACTAATTGAATTAAAATTCCACCAGCTGCCATGGTGGGATTTTAACCTGTGTCCCTGTGCCATTAGCCTGGGCCTCTGGATTATTAGTCCAGCCACCCTCTCCTGCTGAAAAAGCAAATAAGAGAAGCAAAGAGAAGGTATGAGAAGAGACTGGCAATTCACATAAAAAGAAATCTAAAAATCTTCTACAGGCACATAAACAGTAAAAGGGTGGTAAAAGGACAAATGGAGCCGATTAGGGACCAAAAAGGGAATTTATGCATGGAGGCAGGAGACATGGCTGAGGACACAGAGTTATACAGCATAGAAACAGGCCCTTCAGCCCATCGTGCCTGTGCCGGCCATCATGCACCTACCTATTCTAATCCTATTTTCCAGCACTTGGCCCGTAGCCTTGTATGCTATGGCGTTTCAAGTGCTCATCTAAATACTTCTTAAATGAGGTATTAAATGAATACTTTGCATCAGTCTTTACCAAGGGCGAAGATGCTGTGTAAGTCATTCTGAAAAAGGAGATAATTCAGACGCTTGAAGGGTTTAAAATTGATGAGAAGGTATTGGATAGGCTGCCTATGCTGAAAGTTGATAAGGCACCAGGACCGAATGAGATGCATCCAAGGATACTGAGGGAAGTGAGAATGAAATTGCAGAAGCACTGGCCATAATTTTCCAGTCCTCCTTAGACTCAGGGGTGGAGAAAGAGGACTGGAGAATTGCAAATGTTACACCCTTATTCAAAATTGGGTGTAAAGATAAGCCCAGCAACTACAGGCCAGTCAGTTTAACCTCAGTGGTAGAGAAGCTTCTAGAAGTGATAAGTTGGGACAAAATTAATAGTCACATGGAGAAATGTGAGTTAATAAAGGAAAGCAAGCATGGATTTGTTAAGGGTAAATCGTGCTTAACTAACTTGGAGTTTTTTGAGGAGGTAACAGAGGGTTGATCAGGGCAATGCTGTTGATGTGGTCTACATGGACTGCCAGAAGGCATTTGATAAATGCCACACAACAGACTTGCGAGCAAAGTTATAGCTCACGGAATAAAACAGACAGTAGCAACATGGAGATGAAATTGGCTGAGTGGCAGAAAACAGAGAGTAGTGGTTAATGGATGTTTTTAAGACTGGAAGAAGGTTTGTAGTGGAGCTCCCCAGGGATCGGTGTTAGGACCATACCTCATCCTGATTCATATTAATGACCTGGACCTTGGTGTACAGGACACAATCTCAAAATTTGCAGATGATATGAAATTTGGAAGCATTGTGAATTGTGATGTGGATAGTGCTAAACTTCAAAAGGACACAGATAGGTTAGTGGAATGGGCGGACAAGTGTCAGCTGAAATTTAATGCAGAGAAGTGTGAAGTGATTCATTTTGGTAGGAAGAATGAGGAGAGACAATATAAAATAAAGGGTACCATTCTAAAGGGGCTGCAGGAGCAGAGGGACCGGAGTGTGTATGTGCATAAAACACTGAAAGTTGCAGGACAGGTTGAGAGAGCAGTTAATAAAGCATACAGCTTTGTAGGCTTTATTAATGGGGGCAGAGTACAAAAACAAGGAGGTTACGTTGAACTTGTATAAGTCACTGCTTCAGCCTCAACTGGAGTACTGCATCCAGTTCTGGGCACCACACTTTAGGAAAGATGTTAAGGCGTTAGAGTACAGAAAAGATTCATGAAAATGGGTCCAGGGTTGAGGAAATTCGGTTATGTAGGATAGATTGGAGAAGTTGCGACTGTTTTCTTTACAGAAAAGAAGGTTGAGAAGAGATTTGATAGGGGTATTCAAAATTATGAGGGGTCTAGACAGAGTAGTTGGGGAAAACTGTTCTTATGGGAAGATCGAGAACAAAAGAGCACAGATTTAAAGGTAATTAGCAAAAGAAGCAATGGGGTCATGAGGAAAAACTTTTTCACGCAGCAAGTGGTTGGGATCTGGAATGCACTGCTGACAGTGTGATGGATGCATATTCAATCAAGGTCTTCAAGAGAAAATTGGATTGTTATCTGAAAACTAATAATGTGCAGGGCTATGGGGAGAAGGTGGGGTGTTGCTCCTTCAGAGAGTCAGTGCAGACACGACGGGCAAATGACCTCCTGTGCTGTAACAATTCTGTGATTCTGGTAAATGATTGGTTTTTGGACTGGAGGAAGGTATACAGTGGTGTTCCCCAGGGGTCTGTACTAGGACCACTGCTATTCCTGTAATATATATTATTGACCTAGACTTGGGTGTACAGGGCACAATTTCGGAATTTGCAGATGACACAAAACTTGGAAGTATTATGAACTGCAAGGAGGATAGTGATAGACTACAAGAGGGCTGGTGGAAAGCGCGGACATGTAGCAGTTGAAATCTAATGCTGATAAATGTGAAATGATATTTTGGTAGAAGAATGAGGAGAGGCAATATAAAATAAAGGGTATAATAATTCTAAAGGGGTGCAGGAACAAAGAGACCTGAGGTATATGCACATTTAATGTTGAAAGAGGTAGGGCAGGTTGAGAAACTGGTTAAAAAGGCAAACAAGATCCTGGGCTTTATGAACAGAGGAAGAGAGAATAAAAGTGAAGATGATATGATGAACCTTTATAAAATACTATTTAGGGCTCAACTAGAATATTGTATCTAATTCTGGGCACCACACTTTAGGAAGGATGTGAAGGCATTAGAGAGAGTGTAGAAAAGATATGAGAATGGTTCCATCGATGAGGGCCTTCAGTTACACGGATACACTGGAGAAGCTGGGGTCTTTCTCATTTGGGAAGGAAAGGTTGAGAAGAGATTTGATAGAGGTGTTCAAAATCATGAGGGGCCCAGACAATGTAGATAGAATCTGTTCCCATTGGCGGAAGTGTCGAGAACCAGAGGATATAGATTTAAGTTGATTGGCAAAAGAACCAAAAGCGACATGACTAAAAGCTTTTTTTTAAATAAACGCAGCAAATGTTAGGATCTGGAATGCACCGCCTGAGTGTGTGGTGGAGGCAGATTCAATTGTAGCTTTCAAAAGGGAATTGGATAAGCACCTGAAGGGGAAACAAATACAGGGCTATGGGGAAAGGACGGGAGAATGGGGAGTTGCTCTTGCAGAAAACCCGCATAGACTCAACAAGCCAAATGGCCTCCTTCTGTGCAGTAACTACTCTATGTTCAGAGCCACATTGATCTAAGAAGTCTCTCACTGACATTCAGCTGGCAGCCACTTCCACAGCCATAATACAAATGTTATCAAGCAAACTTTCTACTTTGGGTAATAAAATCATACCTCTCTTTTCTTCAGTAATTCCTCTGTCTTCTCTAGTTCTGCAGCCAAGTTTTGTTCTTTGATATGTGACTCTTGAAGATTTTCATTGAGATGCCCTTTTTAATAATTTAATACATTTAATAGTAATGAAAACCAGGGTAATATACAATATCTGAGTTTTTCCATAATGAAAGTATTCAATATTTCTTGAAGCCTTTCATATTGTCCATTCCAAAAGCTGTTAGCTGAAATCACCATTATTCTTACACTTCTTGTTACTCAAATATGAGTAGAAAATCTTTGTTATCTGCAAACAGGTAGTGTACAACTAAATGTAGTATGTAATGCTTATGACTCGTTTGGATTTTTATCAAGTCAAGCAGCAGTAATATGAATTGTCTCCTTTGATAATATGCTCAGTATTTTTTTTTTCGATGAGGGCGACTGATTCAAATTAAGTACTCAAGAAAAATCCATTTTGTTTTAAGGCAGGCTTTTATTTAAATTATAAGCAGGTCTGTTGTGGTGTAATTCACAGATAAGTCAGTATCTGGAGCGTTGTTGTGATGTTTGAGTGCTCACCTGCCCTATCCCTTTAAGATTATGCACAGCTCAATTACTTTTGAATCTTTGAATATCTGTATTATCATTTTTACCTTTTGGAATCCAGGTAACTGTAGATTCCTGCAAATTATTTAGATTCTAGAACTTAGAGCTTGGATTAGTACTTGGAAATATGATGTTGTTGCTATTACAGAGACTTGGTTGAGGGAAGGACAAGATTGGCAGCTAAATGTTCCAGGATTTAGAAGCTTCAGACGGGATAGAGGGGGATGTAAAAGGGGTGGGGGAGTTGCATTACTTGTTAAGGAGAATATCACAGCTGTACTGCGGGAGGACACCTCGGAGGGATCATGCAGCGAGGCAATGTGGGTAGAGCTCAGGAATAAGAAGGGTGCAGTCACAATGTTGGGGGTTTTCTACAGGCCTCCCAACAGCCAGTGGGAGGTACAGGAGCAGATATGTAGACAGATTTTGGAAAGATGTAAAGGTAACAGGGTTGTAGTGGTGGGTGATTTTAACTTCCCCGATATTGACTGGGACTCACTTAGTGCTTGGGGCTTGGATGTGGCAGAATTTGTAAGGAGCATCCAGGAGGGCTTCTTGAAACAATATGTAGATAATCCAACTAGGGATCATAAGAACTAGGAGCAGGAGTAGGCCGTCCGGCCCCTCGAGCCTGCTCCACCATTCAATAAGATCATGGCTGATCTTTTCGTGGACTCAGATCCACTTACCCGCGCTCCCACCGTATCCCTTAATTCCTTTATTGTTCAAAAAGATATCTACCTTAGCTTTAAAGACGTTTACTGAAGAAGCGTCAACTACTTCACTGGGCAAGGAATTCCATAGATTAACAACCCTCTGGGTGAAGAAGTTCCTTCTTAATTCAGTCCTAAATCTGCTCCCTCTAATCTTGAGGCTATGCCCTCTTGTCCCAGCTTCACCTGCCAGTGGAAACATCCTCTCTACTTGTATCTTATCTATTCCCTTCATGATTTTATATGTTTCTATAAGATCCCCCCTCATTCTTCTGAACTCCAATGAATATAATCCCAATCTACTCAGTCTCTCCTCATAAGCCAACCCCCTCAACTCCGGAATCAACCTAGTGAACCTCCTCTGCACCCTCTCCAGTGCCAGTATATCCTTTCTCAAGTAAGGAGACCAAAACTGCACACAGTACTCCAGGTGCGGCCTCACCAGTACCTTATACAGCTGCAACAAAACCTCTCTGCTTTTAAACTCATTCCCTTTAGCAATGAAGGACAAAATTCCATTTGCCGTCCTAATTACTTGCTGTACCTGCAGACCAACCTTCTGCGATTCATGCACAAGGACACCTAGGTCCCTCTGCATAGCAGCATGCTGCAACTTTTTACCATTCAAGTAATAATCCTCTTTACTGTTACTCCTACCGAAATGAATGACTTCACATTTATTAACATTGTATTCCATCTGCCAGACCTTTGCCCACTCTGCAAAGTTTCACAGTCATCTGCACATTTTGCTCTGCCAATCATCTTAGTGTCATCTGCAAACTTTGACACCCTACACGTGGTCCCGAACTCCAAATCATCGATATAAATTGTAAATAATTGCGGTCCGAACACCACTCCCTGAGGCACACCACTGATTGCCAGCTAGAATAGCACTCATTTATCCCCACTCTCTGCTTCCTGTTGGTCAACCAATCCTCTATCCATGCTAATACTTTACCCCTAACGCCATGCCATGCCTCCTTATCTTATGCAGCAGCCTCTTGTGCAGCACCTTGTCGTACTGGACCTAGTATTGGGGAATGAGCCCGGCCAGGTGGTCGAAGTTTCAGTAGGGGAGCATTTCGGGAACAGTGACCATAATTCCGTAAGTTTTAAGGTACTTGTGGATGAGGATAAGAGTAGTTCTCGGGTGAAGGTGCTAAATTGGGGGAAGGCTAATTACAACAATATTAGGCAGGAACTGAAGAACTTAGATTGGGGGTGGCTGTTTGAGGGGAAATCAACATCTGACATGTGGGAGTCTTTCAAATGTCAGTTGATTAGAATCCAGGACCGGCATGTTCCGGTGAGGAAGAAGGATAAGTTTGGCAAGTTTCGGGAACCTTGGATAACGCGGGATATTGTGAGCCTAGTCAAAAAGAAAAAGGAAGCATTCATAAGGGCTGGAAGGCTAGGAACAGACGAATCCCTTGAGGAATATAAAGACAATAGGAAGGAACTTAAGCAAGGAGTCAGGAGGGCTAAAAGGGGTCATGAAAAGTCACTGGCCTACAGGATCAAGGAAAATCCCAAGGCTTTTTATACGTTAATAAAGAGCAAGAGGGTAACTAGGGAAAGGGTTGGCCCACTCAAGGACAGAGAAGGGAATCTATGTGTGGAGCCAGAGGAAATGGGCGAGGTACTAAATGAGTACTTTGCATCAGTATTCACCAAAGAGAAGGACTTGGTGGATGATGAGCCTAGGGAAGGGAGTGTAGATAGTCTCAGTCATCTCATTATCGAAAAGGAGGAGGTGTTGGGTGTCTTCCAAAGCTTTAAAGTAGATAAGTCCCCAGGGCCTGATGGGATCTACCCCAAAATACTGAGGGAAGCAAGGGAATAATTTGCTGGGGCCTTGACAGAAATCTTTGCATCCTCATTGGCTACAGGTGAGGTCCCAGAGGACTGGAGAATAGCCAATGTTGTTCCTTTGTTTAAGAAGGGTAGCAAGGATAATCCAGGAAATTGTAGGCCGGTGAGCCTTACGTCAGTGATAGGGAAATTATTGGAGAGGATTCTTCGGGACAGGATTTACTCCCATTTGGAAACAAACGAACTTATTAGCGAGAGACAGCATGGTTTTTTGAAGGGGAGGTCGTGTCTTACTAATTTGATTGAGTTTTTTGAGGAATTGACAAAGATGATTGATGAAGGAAGGGCAGTGGATGTTATCTATATGGACTTCAGTAAAGCCTTTGACAAGGTCCCTCATGGCAGATTGGTACAAAAGGTGAAGTCACACGGGATCAGAGGTGAGCTGGCAAGATGGATACAGAACTGGCTTGGTCATAGAAGACAGAGGGTAGCAGTGGAAGGCTGCTTTTCTGAATGGAGGGATGTGACTAGTGGTGTTCCGCAGGGATCAGTGCTGGGACGTTTGCTGTTTGTAGTATATATAAATGATTTGGAGGAAAATGTAGCTGGTCTGATTAGTAAGTTTGCGGCCGACACAAAGGTTGGTGGAGTTGCGGATAGTGATGAGGATTGTCAGAGGATACAGCAGGATATAGATCGGTTGGAGACTTGGGCGGAGAAATGGCAGATGGAGTTTAATCCGGACAAATGTGAGGTAATGCATTTTGGAAGGTCTAATGCAGATGGGAAGTATACAGTAAATGGCAGAACCCTTAGGAGTATTGACAGGCAGAGAGATCTGGGCGTGCAGGTCCACAGGTCACTGAAAGTGGCAACGCAGGTGGATAAGGTAGTCAAGAAGGCATACGGCATGCTTGCTTTCATCGGTCGAGGCATAGAGTATAAAAATTGGCAAGTCATGCTGCAGCTGGACAGAACTTTAGTTAAGCCACACTTAGAATATTGCGTGCAATTCTGGTCGCCACACTACCAGAAGGACGTGGAGGCTTTGGAGAGGGTACAGAAGAGGTTTACCAGGATGTTGCCTGGTCTGGAGGGCATTAGCTATGAGGAGAGGTTGGATAAACTCGGATTGTTTTCACTGGAACGACGGAGGTGGAGGGGCGACATGATAGAGGTTTACAAAGTTATGAGCAGCATGGACAGAGTGGATAGTCAGAAGCTTTTTCCCAGGGTGGAAGAGTATGTTACTAGGGGACATAGGTTTATGGTGAGAGGGGCAAAGTTTAGAGGGGATGTGCGAGGCAAGTTCTTTACACAGAGGGTGGTGAGTGCCTGGAACTTGCTGCTGGGGGAGGTGGTGGCAGCAGGTACGATAGCGACATTTAAGAGGCATCTTGACAAATACATGAATAGGATGGGAATAGAGGCATATGGTCCCCGGAAGTGCAGAAGGTTTTAGTTTAGGCAGGCATCAAGATCGGCGCAGGCTTGGAGGGCCGAATGGCCTCCTCCTGTGCTGTACTGTTCTTTGTTCTATTCAAATAGATGTCTTTAAATTGCTTGTAAATTTCAGACTGCATTCAATGCTGAATTCTATTAGCAAATCGGGGGTCATGGTGGGAGTGGGGCCTGAAACATCCTTCCTGGAGAGGCCTTCCATGGGCCTCAATACTGGGAAGGCCCAAACCCATTTTACCGGCGGTGGTGAGGCCTCCAGGCGGCTCCCCCGGTGAAAAAAACTAATTAACATATTTAAATACTAATTAAAGAATAATTATCTACCTCATCGCGGCAGCCGTCCCACACAGATATTCTGGCCAGTTGCCAGAAGTCCCACGCCTTCAGGTCTCTGTTTGGAGATCTGAGGCGTTACACTGGTGGGGAGGGGGAAGCAGTGAAATTTTCAGGTCGGCTGGGAAAAATAAAAGTGGCAAAAACCTACGCAATTGGTGGAGGGGATGGTAGAAAGCAGTTGAAGGGTAAAGTGGGGTAAGTTCCGGGGGGAAAAGTTGAAAGTGTATTTGTAATTTTTTTGTCTGGAACGGTCTCGTTAGATATTGATTACTAATTGGGGGTGGGGGAGGGGATGTAAATTAATAATAAAGTTTTAACTTAAATTTTTTCCCACCTGTCACTTTAAGCAATGAAATTAACCTGAAGGGCCTGAAGCCCTTTAAAAATGGTGCAGTGCCTACGTGGTGGCGTCGGACACAGTTGCTCGGGACGGAGCACCACCACCCTCCATGCTAATGAGCGCCACGCGAAATATTGCAGTAGTTCTGAGGCGCAGGTCTCGCGCGTGTGCCACGCACTTTTTGAAAATTCAGCCAGAAATGTCTGTGTTATGATTGGTTTGCATTTTCTCTCTTCTAAAGATATTATCTACCTATAATATAAAATTGTTACATGTGTGAACACTTCCAGCCCAGCACACCTTGAAATAAAACTTTATTTCTCTTGAACCAAAGAGCAACTAATAAGAATCAAGTAAGTGAAGGAAGTAGGTAGAAAACTACCAGCCCGATGATACTAAGCACATATGAAAATAACCAATTCTGAATGACCGGTGAGGAGAACCTTCCAATATAACAGAAAGCGAACCAAGCAAATTATTCAAAATACTTTTCAAAGCATTTTTATCCACTATTTATTCCCTTCAATCTGGTTTCTACCATAAACAAATTATCATACTTACCTGAATACCTGAGCCTACCTTCTGGAGATATCATTCCATCAACTGAAAGGAGATACCAACTGCATCTTTGTCAGTGTCTGAAATTTCCAGGATGAGGAAATTTGAGTGGGGTAGAAATCTGGGTCTGTCTTCAGACCCAGACTCTGCACTGCACAGGTACTGTGAGTTCCAACTGAGGCCGGAGGCTCGCCTGAAATTAGGCCATGGGTCTCTAACATTTTATGCATGATCAGCCGAACTAGCAGCAATTCGAAGCCAAGTTCAAGGGATGGTGGTGGAGTTTGGGTGGCAGTGGTGGCGCGATCACAATGACTACGTGTTTGCTCCTCAGGAAGTTATTTCTGTATTTAATTTTTTTTAAAGCTTGTATTTTGTTAGTGCCTATGGGGGCCTTTATAAACTAATTTTACAGAGGTGTTAAGCCTCCAATTTACACATGCCAGGGGCCTAATGCTTCTTTCAGGCTGACAGCTGGAATAGGCCTGACAAACTTATCAGTGGCCGGATGAATCTGCAGTTTAGGCATGGTACTTCATACTACTAAATTTGTAAGTGCTGCACCCATTACATTCGAAAGGCAGGCACAATGCATAACCCAGTGTGGGCAGAATTTTTCTACATGCATCAGAATGATTTCCACAATGTACAAATTGATGAATGGCCTTTCTGATGCTGATAAAGTTTTCTAATTATTTTTGCCCTGGAATTTCTTAGAAGCTGTTTCCACTCCACCACTATAACTGATCTAATCCTACCCACATGTAAGGGGATTTCCATCACACTTCTGGAGAATTATGGCAGCAAAGCAATAGCAGCACCATAGGTTTCTGGCTTTTATTTCTCCAAATTATTCAAAACAATATGGAGAATAAGCTTTAAAAGCTACTTTTGCACAGAAACACAGAACTTTTACAGTGCAGAAAGGAGGTCATTCGGCCCATCGTGTCTGCCAGAGATCGGAAATACTGCTGATGCCGGAACTCTGAAATGAGAACAGAAAGTGCCAGAAATACTGAGCAGGTCTGGTAGCATCTGTGTACAAAGTTCTGGCACCTTCTGTTCTCATAGGCACGTTGCATCACGGATATTTGACAAAATTATTGCCTCAGCCATGGACATGGGGACAATTAATCTGTATATAAAGTATATAGCCAAACTAATGCATCAAAACACAGTCTGATTTGAAACATAATTTCTCCCGATTTAATCAGGTGTTGATTGTTTAAAAAGGACATAGTGGGTTTTCATTTTAGATCATGGATGGGCAGCTGCGACCTGTTGCTTGCAATTCCTGCGCCATGTGGGAACTGCAGGACAATTCATGTGTCTTGGAAGACCACATGTGTAGGATGTGTTTCCAGCTGCTTCAGTTCAAGCTCAGGATTTCCAAGCTTGAGTGGCAGCTGGAAACATTGTGGAGCATTAGGGAGCAGGGCAGTTCCCTGGATCGTACATTCCACGAGGTGGTCACCCCACAGGCAGTAGGAATTCAGAATAGTAGGTGGATGGCCATCCAGAGGATTAGGAAGAGGCAGAAAGTGCAGGGGTCTTCGGGGTGTGTGCCACTATCAAACCGATACCCAGCTTTGGAGACTGCTGAGAATGATGACACCTTGAAGGAGTGCAGTCCAAACCACGGCACCAATGGGCATGGGACTGTGTAGAAGGGAGCAACAAAGTGCAGAAATGCAGCTGTTATAGGTGATTCCATAGTCAGGGGGACAGACAGGCATTTCTGTAATCGTTATCGCGAGTCCTGCATGGTGAGTTGCCTCCCTGGTGCCAAGTTTAAGGACATCACTGAGAGGGTGCAGGATATCTGGCAGGGGGAAGGGAGTGAGCCAGAAGTTGTACTGCATGTTGGTACCAACGACATGGCAAGGGCAGGTATTGAGGTCCCAAAGTCAGATTTTCAGGAGCTAGGGAGAAAGTTAAAGAGTTAGACCTTGGGGGTAGTAATCTCTAGACTACTCCCAGTGCCACATGCTAGAGAGAGTAGAAAAAGGAAGATAGGGAGGATCAATGCACGGCTTGAAGAATTGTGCAGGAGAGAGGGCTTCAGATTCTTGGACATTGAGACCAGTTCTGGGGCAGGAGGCACCTATTCAGAAGGGACAGGTTGCACCTCAGCAGGACTGGGACCAATGTCCTTGCGGGGCAGTTCACTAGTGTGAATTTGCAAGGAAATTACAGAGGGGCATGAGAAGTATAGAGTAGTTATAATGGGGTCTCTAATTATCCAAATGTGGACTGTGATAGTAGTCGTGTAAAGGGTAGTGAGGGGCAAGAGTTCCTAGGTGTTGGAGAAAATTTTCTACAGCAGTATGTTTCCAGTCCAACGAGAAAGGAGGCACTGCTGGACCTGGCGCTTGGGAATAAGGTGGGCCAAGTGGATTAAATGTCTGTCGGAGAACATTTAGGGGACAGTGATCATTGTATAATAAGGTTTAGGTTGGCTATGGAAAAAGGACAAAGGACAATCTAGAGTACGAATAATTAACTAGGGGAAGCCAACTTCAATGGGTTAAGAATGAATCTGGGCCAAATAAAATGCAATCAAAAGTTGGCAGGAAGAACATAGCTGAACAATGGGCTACCTTAAAAAAAAGATAGCTCGGACACAGTCACGGTATATTCCGTCGAAGGGGAAAGGTAGGGCAAACAAATCCAGAGCTTCCTGGATAACAAAAGAGATAGGGATGAAGATGAAGATGAAAAAAAGTGTCCGTATGACAGATATCAGGTAGATAATACAATGGAAAAGTATGCGAAATATAGAAGGTACAGAGGGAAGTAAAAAAGCAAATAAGAGAAATAAAGATAGAGTATGAAAAGAGACTGGAAGTTAACAAAAAAAAGGGAATCCCAAAGCCCTCTCTCGCCATATAAATTGTAAAAGGGTGGTAAAAGGTGGAGTCGCGCCGATTAGGGACCAAAAGGGGGATGTACGTGTGGAGGCGGGGGAATAGCGGAGGTATTAAATGAATACTTTGCATCTGTCTTTACCAAGGAAGAAGATGCTACCCAGGCTATGGTGAAAGAGGAGGTAATTGATACACTAGAAGAATTTAAAATTGATAAGGAGGTATTAGATAGGCTGTCTATACTTAAAAGTGGATAAGGCATCAGGACCAGATCTGATACATCCAAGGATACTGAGGGAAGAGAAAGTGGAAATTACAGAGGCAGTGGCCATAATTTTCCAGTCTTCCTTAGACTCACAGGTGGTGTCAGAGGACTGGAGAATTGCAAATGTTACATCCTTGTTCAAGAAAGGATGTAAAGATAAGCCCAGCAATTACAGACCAGTCAGTTTAACTTTGGTGGTGGGGAAACTTCGAGAAAAGAATAATTTGGGACAAAATGAATCATTATGTGGACAAATGCGGGTTAATTAAGGAAAGCCAACATGGATTTATTAAGGGAAAATAGAGTTTAACTGCTGGGGTCTTTTGAAGGGGTAACTGAAAGGGGTAATGTGGGCAATGCTGTTGATGTGGTGTACATGGACTTCAAAAAGAGCATTTGATACAGTGCCACACAACAGACTTGTGAGCTCAAGGAATAAAAGGGACAGTAGCAACATGGATATGGAATTGGTTGAATGACAGGAAACAAGAGCAGTGGTAATGTCACTGGGCTAGTAATCCAGAGGTCCAGACTAATTTTCTGGGGACATTGGTTCAAATCCCACCATGGCAGCTGGAGGAATTTAAATTCAATTAATTAATTTTTAAAAATCTGGAATTGAAAGCTAGTCTCAGTAATGGTGCCATGAAACTATCAATTGTTGTAAAAACCCATCTGGTTCACTAATGCCCTTTAGGGAAGAAAATCTGCTGTCCTTACCTGGTCTGGCCGACACGTGACTCCAGATCCACAGCCATGTGGTTGACTCTTAACTGTCCTCTGAAATGGCCTAGCAGGCCAGTCAATTGTTAAGGGAAATTAGGGATGGACAACAAATGCTGGCCTTTCCAGCAATATCCACATCCCACAAAAGGCATGTAGAGAAGATGCCTGGGAGCCGGGAAGGAAGGTATGTTTTAGTTGCCTCGTTGGGAGCAAGGCAAGGGTATTTGTTTTGTGGGGGGGCAGAGGAAAAAAAAAGAGGGGCATGTTGGGTGGTAGGAGAGGTTGGGGTAGTGGGCCCGACCATGAGGGCCACCCCAGGACGCTGAGAAGCCGCCTGTTTTCATTAGGTGGCTTCTCCCGGCTCCAGGACGCCTGTTTGCCATGCGTAAAATCTGCGTGGAGGCAGCCGAAGGCACCTAAGTGGCCACTTAAGGGACTTGAGTGGCCTGGGGTAGGTGGGCTGTTTTTCTCTGCCGTCGTCCTGGGTAAAGTGGCGGCGGAGGCGGGACGAGAAGGTCTCCTGGTGCCTCCCGCTCCATTTTACGCCACCCCCGCAGCCACAATCCCGCTCGTCGGGGTGGCGTAAAATTCCGGCCATGGTGTCTGCACCGGCCCTCTGAAATGAGCAATTCACCCAATGCCATGCCACCGCCTTCCCCCCCTAACCCTCTTCATTCTTCCTTTTCAGATAACAGCGTGATTCCTTTTTGAATGCCTCAACTGAACCTGCCTCCACCACACTCTCTGGCAGTGCATTCCAGACCATAACCGCTCACTGTGAGAAAGTTTCTCATGCTGTTTTTGCCAGTTACTTTCTCTCGATCCTTTCACGGGTGGGAACAGTTTCCTTCCATCTACCCTGTTCAAACCCCTCATGTTTTTGAATACTCTATCAAATCACCTCTCAGCCTTCTCTTCTCCAAGGAAAACTGTCCCAACTTCTCCAATCTATCTTCATAACTCAAGTTTCTCAACCCTGGAACCATTTATATGAATGTTTTTACACTCTCTCCAATGTCTTCATGTCTTTCCTAAAATGCAGCACCTAGAACTGGACGCTGTACTCCAGATGAGACCAAACCAGTGTCTTATACAAGTTCAACACAACCTCCTTGCTCTTGTACTCTACACCCATATTAATAAAGCTTAGGATGCTGTATGCTTTATTGACCGCTCTCTCAACCTGTCCTGCCACCTTCAATGACTTATGCATATACACACACACAGGTCCCTCTGCTCCTGCACCCCTTTTAGAATTGTACCCTTTACTTTATGTTGTCTCTCCATATTCTTCCTACCAAAATGAATCACTTCACATTTCTCCGCATTGAACTTCATCTGCCACTTGTCCATCCATTCCACCAACCTGTCTATGTCCTTTTGAAGTTCTGCAGTATCCTCCTCACAGTTCACAATGCTTCCAAGTTTTGTATCATCTGCAAATTTTGAAATTGTGCCCTGTACACCAAGGTCTAGGTCATTAATATATATCAGGAAGAGCAAGGGTCCCAATTGACCCATGGGGAACTTCACTACAAACCTTTCTCCAGCCTGAAAAACATCCATTAACCATTACTCTGTTTCCTGTCCCTCAGCCAATTTCATATCCATGTTGCTACTGTGTCTTTTATTCCATGAAAAATTTTATATGTCTGGGAATATATCCTTGAACCAGACTTTAGGAAGGACTTAAAGGCTTTAGAGAGGATGCATAAAAGACTTACGAGAATGCTTCCAGGGATGAGGGATTTCAATTCTCAGGGTATAGAATCTTCAGACGTGATGGCGGGGGTGGGGTGGGGGGGGTGGGGTTAAAGAGGAGGTGGCATGCCATTGTTGATTAAGGAATCAATTGCTGCAGTAAGGAGGGATGATATCCGAGAAGGTTTCTCTAATGAGGCCATATGGGTAGAACTTAAAAACAAAAAGGGGCAATCATTTGACTGGGAGTGTACTACAGGCCTCCAAACAGTCAGTAGTAGAGGAGCAGATATGTAGGCAAATCTCAGAGAGGTGCAAAAATATATAGGGTAATAACTCAACTTCCCCTATATTAGAGGGGATATTATTAGTGCAAAAAGCTTAAAGGGAGCAGAATTTTTCAAGTGCATTCAGGAGAGCTTTTTGAGCCAGCACGTAGAAAATCCTACAAGAGGAGGGGCGGTACTGGACTTAATACTAGGGAATGAAGCTGGACAAGTGGTAGAAGTGGCAGTGGGGGAGCATTTCGGGGATAGTGACCATAACTCTGTAAGATTTAAGGTTGTTATGGAAGGACATAGAGGGACCGGAAATAAGAGCACTGAATTGGGGGAAGACAGATTTCAATATGATAAAACAGGATCTGGCTAAAGTGAACTGGGAGCAGCTTCTTATAGCAAAGTCTACATCAGACCAGTGGGAGGCATTTAGAAGAGAAATTGTGAGGGCTCACGTGCAGCAGTTCCTGTAAAGGTGAAGAGTAGGACCAACAGGTCAAGGGAACCCTGGATGTCAAGGGATATAGAGGATTGGATAAGGGAAAAAAAAGGGAGTCGTAGGGCAGATTCAGAGTGCTGAAAACAGCAGAGGAGTATAGAAAGTGTAGGGGAGTACTTAAAAAAGTAATTAGGAGAGCGAAGAGGGGGCATGAAAAATCACTGGCAGACAAGATAAAGGAAAATCCCAAGGTGTTTTAGAAGTATGTTAGGGGCAAGAGGATAACCAGGGAAAAAGTGGGGCCGATTAGGGATCATAGAGGCAATCTGTGTGTGAAGCCAGAGGACATAGGGGAGGTTTTGAACAATTACTTTTCATCTATATTCACTATGGAGAGGGATGATGTAGGTGCAGTGATCAGGAAGGGGGATTGTGATATACTTATCAAATTAGCATTGTATAGGAGGAAATATTGGCTGTATTAGCGGGCTTAAAGGTGGATAAATCCCCAGGCCCACATGAGATATATTCCAGGCTGCTATGTGAGGCAAGGGAGGAGATAGCAGGGGCTCTGATGCAAATTTTCAGATCCTCTCTGGCCACAGGTGAGGTACCAGAGGATTGGGGCACAGCGAATCTGGTACCATTATTCAAGAAGAGTAGCAGGGATAAACCAGGTTATTACAGGCCGGTGAGTGTAACATCAGTGGTAGGGAAATTATTGGAAACATTTCTGAGAGACAGTATTAATCTCCACTTGGAGAGGCAGGGATTAATCAGGGATAGTTAGCATGGCTTTGTCAAGGGGAGATTGTGTCTAACAAACTTAATTGAATTTTTCGAGGCGCTAACTAGATGTGTAGATGAGAAAGCAGTTGATGTGGTCTACATGGACTTCAGTAAGGCTTTTGATAAGGTCCCGCATGGGAGATTGTTTAAGAAAGTAAAAGCCCATGGGATCCAGGGTAATTTGGCAAATTGGATACAAAATTGGCTTCGTGGAAGGAGGCAGAGGGTGATGGTAGAGAGCTGTTTTGTGTGAATGGAGACCTGTGACCAGTGGGTTACCGCAGGGATCAGTGCTGGGACCCTTGCTGTTTGTAGTGTACATTAGTGATTTAGACATGAATATAGGAGGTATGATCAGTAAGTTCGCAGATGGCATAAAAATTGGTGGTGTCGCAAATAGTGACGAGGAAAGCCTTAGACTACAGGACGATATAGATGGGCTGGTAAGATGGGCGGAGCAGTGGCAAATGGAATTTAATCATGAGAAGTGTGAGTTGATGCACTTTGGGAGGTATAACAAGGCAATGGAATATACAATGGATGGTAGGACCCTAGGGAGTACAAAGGGTCAGAGGGACCTTGGGGTGCTCGTCCATAGATCACGAAGGCAGCAGCACAGGTAGGCAAGGTGGTCAGGAAGGCATACGAGATACTTGCCTTTATTAGCCGAGTCATAGAATATAAGAGCAGGGAGGTTACGATGGAGCTGTATAAAACGCTGGTTAGGCCACAGCTGGAGTACTGTGTACAGTTCTGGTTGCCACACTATAGGAAGGATGTGATTGCACTGGAGAGGGTACAGAGAAGATTCACTAGGATGTTGCCTGGGCCGGAGCATTTCAGTTATGAAGACAGACTGGATAGGCTGGGGTTGTTTTCCTTGGAGTGGAGAAGGCTGAAGGGGGACCTGATTGAGGTATACAAAATTATGGGGGGCATTGATAGGATAGATAGGAAGAAACTTTTTCCCTTAGCGGAGAGGTCAATAACTAGGGGGCATAGATTTAAGGTAAGGGGCAGGAGGTTTAGAGGGGAGTTGAGGAGAAATTTTTTTACCCAGAGGGTAGTTGGAATCTGGAACACTGCCTGAAGAGGTGGTAGAGGCAGGAACACTCACGACATTCAAGAAGTATTTAGATGAACACTTGAAAACGCCATAACATACAAGGCTACGGGCCATGTGCGGGGAAATGGGATTAGTTAGGATGGGTGCTTGATGGTCGGCGCAGGCGCGTTGGGCCGAAGGGCCTGTTTCTATGCTGTAAAACTCTATGACTCTAATTATGTGGACAGATTGGAAAAGCTGGTGTTGTTCTCCTGCTGGGTGCAGAGCTTGCTGGCAGCAGAGAAGAGGAAACCAGTACTGAAGGCGCAGGAATATGCACCACAAATCATTCAGATGGCGTGGGTAGACAAATTCTGCGTCTCACCCACCGTGAATTGCAGCCCCTGCACCCAAAAATCAGGGCAATTGAATTTCATTCCCAATGTTTCCGTCTGCTTCAGATTGATAGTAAAGCCAAATTTCTATTAAATATCCAAGTAATTTTCCCAGATGATCTGGAGATCTTTTTCAGTGTTGGTTAGGACATAAATGTTGGGTAGAACACTGTCAGAACTCCCCTGCTCTTTAAATAGTGCTATGGAATCTTTTACACCAATTAAGTAGGCAGATGAACCTCAGTTTAATTGCTCATCTAAAAGATGGTATATCCAACGATACAGCACTAAAGTGTTAACCTAAATTATGTAGTCCAGTCCTGGAGTGAGACAGGAACTCAAACTTCACCTTAAGAAAGTCTGCTGCTACTAAGCCGTTTATAGTATTAAAGTACTTGAAAAGAACATTATGCTCTACGAAATTCTGAAATGTGAAAAAAGTGAAGCAAAAAAAAATACACAATGCAAAAACAAAATAAACTAATGTACCAAATAAAATGCAATCCCCACTCACCTCCCCGAAGAAGTCAAAATTGTAAGATGATCAATGTCAAGCTAAAATCAATCTACACACCTTTAAGAGATTAACTAACAAAGGCCAGGAAATGGTTTCTCCACCATACAGGCCTTTACATATCTGAAAAAATTCTCAGGAAATGACTGCAAAATTTTAAATATTCTTGAATTACAGGTATCTTGTATCATATTGCCTCCTAGGAGATGGATCAAGTTGTCCAGGATTGCAAAGCACAACCACATAGTAACCAGATCAAAGTAATAACACTTGAAGGTTATATTATTTTGTTGTTCTATTGGATATCACACACAACTTGTCAAAAGTTAAATTCTGATTACATTACTCAACTCTGGATTCCATAGATTTCCAAAATTCCAATTCTTTCTTCTCCTTCCTCCTGTAGCTTTCCATTATATATGCAGAATACATACCAAATACATAAATTAAATTTACATTGATCAAAAGAGGTAAAAATCACTTACTGGTTGCTTCCTCTAGCTGATTACAATGGAGTTTGGACTCTTGTAGACAAGTCCATGTTTCATGAAGCTCACTGTCTTTTTGTTTATACTGCTCCTGCAACTGTTGTACCTTGAAAAGGATAGTTTAAAAAAAAATCCAATTTGAGAGAACAGATAATTGTATACTAACACCATTTTCAAATTTATTTCAATCAACATACCTCATTTCAGACATGTTAGGCTGGATTTTACCAAGCCCTTGAAGTCGTGATCTAAGGCAGAGGTGGGGTCCGAAAATGGCTCTGGAGGAGGCCCGCCATGGACCTAGACGCTGGGGGGGCCCGGCCCAATCCTCCCGGCGGCGGTGAGGCTCCATGGCGGCACCCCGCCACTGGGCAATGGAAACAATTTAAATATGCAAATGATTAAAATTAATGAATTTACATACACTTACCTCCAATCTTGAGGGCCCGCGCCATCAGATCCCCGTTCGGGAGAATGCGGCGCGACACTGGTGGGGTGGGGGGGGGGTCAAATAAATGTAATGGGTGTAGGGGATGGTGGGAAGGGTTGAACCTTAAAAACTTGGTGCAGTTTGGGGGGGATAAAAAAGCTCAGATGTTAAAGGTAAGTGTTTGGGGGGGGGGGGGTGGGGGGGAAGGCAAATAGCTATTGTCATTGTTATGGGGCAGGTGAGAAAGGGTACTTAGAAATTTAATTTTGGAGGCTAGGACTTTAAAATTTTAAATTGGGCAGCAGGACTGGCTTCCCTTTAAAAATGGCACCACCCCTGCACACAGGTAGCTGATCACATTGCTGGGGTCAGACAGCCCGCCCCCCTCCTCGACATTGCGGCAGCTCTTTGGCATGCGGCCTGCGCTTGTGGGCTGCCATGTTGTGAGCTCACTGCTGCTTAAAATCCAGCCCATTATATTGAGACATAATTCAAGTCCTATTGCTCTGAGGTTCTACAAACAGAAAACTTGAAATTTATAGGCTGAAATTCCATTTTTCGTGCATTATCGGTGCAAGTACATTTTGTACTTCTGGTACCCAAAGACGATTTCTCAAGTTTTCCAAGGTTCTCTTATTTGTATCACATTCTGAAAGTACAGAAGCTGGGGCAGGGTGCGATTTAGCCGCAACTCTTAAAACTACACCTGCACTTCCAGTTGCGACAGATTGTAAACATCTGAGATGAAAGTAAAGACTGCAATGGAGATCATGCTAAGAGAGGTGATGGTAAGGCCACATGCCATGTTTGGAATCCAGCAAGCTGCAGTCAGGGGTGCTTGAGAAATTAATGAGCAGTCGACTTGGGCTTCTTCAATAGAGAAATTATCCCAGATGAAAAAGAAATGCAACAGCTTGAAGCAGTTTACTGAAATAAGTGGCTGTTGAACTTACCTCTGAACATGGTTAACAAGGCAGCACATACATACACTCTGCTCAACTGCCGCATACTCACATGGGATGCTTCCTTTAAATACTCCTTTGTTCTCATTAAAATGAGCACTAGGCATGAATTAAACATTTTTCTCTTCCACGTACTGATGGGAAAACTGACACATTCCTCCAATACCTATTTACATGTTCTTGCACTCCTGTTTTGGGAAGCACAGTAGTCAATTGCACGCCTGTTTTAGAAAACAGTCAATATTTATGACTGCAGGCAAAGAAAGTCCACAATAGCAGAGAGACTAAAAACCGGAGGGGATCTCAAACACTTGACATATCTAAAAAAAAACACAGACCCTGAACTGCAATTCCATGGTCCCCTTAGTGTTTAACAGGCAGATGTTCAGTCATCAAAATGAGGACACCAATGACAGTCTCTGATCTACAACTGTTTTATTCACAATACATAGTTCAGTCCAAACATCTTTCTTTCTGGAATAACTCTCTGTCCAGAGGCAACTCCACAACTGGGCAAAAACCCAACCCTTACATGCAAAACTATAAATGAGCATCACCTGCTCTCTATTAACACTGAAATCAGTCCTATTTTAATTAAAGGGACCAGCATGTCAGATTCCCGTTTTCAAGAAAAAAAAGTACAGATAAGTATATATTATATATATATATAAAAAAAAATTTAGATTCCCAAACATTACATAGCAAGATATCCTCCTTCTTGAACCGTCAACAACTTTTCAGTAGAGGCATTCCTCTTAAATGAAAGAGTCTGATAGTTGATGACTAGAATTTACCCATCTCAGCTTAGAGATTTCTTTCCTTTCCAACATTTGCTTTAAACTGACTGTCTATCCTCAGCCTTTTTTCATTTTCACTTTTTGGTCGAATGTATATTATCCCAGAGATCGATTATCCATGTAACACTCAATTTGTATTGTCTTTTCAGTCTCTCTTTTATATAACATTTCTTCCAAGATCTTGGACAAATATAATGCCATATCAACAGCATCCACGAGTGCAAGAGTTTCAGCGGCTCGTGTGCTCTTCACCACTCTTATTTTCTTGGCCTCCCATGTCAATGGGCAACTTTTCCCATTCTCTCCCACAAGGAATATCACAAAGCCTCCTGCACTGGAAAATCCATCACCAAGGTTTGCATGCGAGGCATCACTAAAAATAATTAATTTCATATTTCTGGGATCACCCAAAGCAGAAAGCTTCAGCATACACTTCTCTATTTTTAATTTTTTTAATGTTTTGTTCTCCCTCAGGAGCTCTTCAAACTTAGGATGTTTCATCACAAGACTAAGTTCTGGCACATCAAAACTTGCAATGGTCTCATCTGAGGCTAACCAATTGAGCTGTTCGACGAGACTCCTCAACTGTTCCATTCCATACTTGGACACGGCTGTGCCTTTGTCCCAATCTGGTGTGACCAATTGTGATGGGTGTGACATTTTCCAAGTAAGAATGTTGATGTAAAACTACATCCGACTCACCCCGTTTTATCTCCAAACCCACATATTTAAAAGCCCCAGAAGCTGGACTGCCAATTTTAAATTCTGCCTTAATTCAATGAATAACATTCTTTTCAAACTCATTAGTACCACCCCCCCAAAAAAAAATCATCCACATGCATCATAAAGATACCTGAAAGTTTTCCATTACATGCCAATAAAACATTGCAGGGTCTGCCTACAGTTGTGAACACCCCAACTGTAACAGAACTGTCCTCACTGAAAAATACCATACCTGGGAAGCATCATTCAACCCATAAACACATTTATTCAACTTCCAGAGCTTCCCTTCTATGTCTGATGCTTCCTTAGGAGGCTGGAGAAACACTTCCCTCTGAAGCAGGTCACCCTGAAGGAAAGCTATTTTGATATCTATGGACTTGCACCTCCAAGAATAGGTTGTTAAAATAGCCAAAAAGACTCTCAAAATCACCTTTCCCGTTGTGGGACAGTCTACCCTGATATCGTTATCACCCAAGCACTCCTCAAAAACTTCTGGCCGCCAACCGAGACTTGGCCTTATAGGTCCTATTTGATAGGACTTTTTCTATATAGATTTATCTGTGTGATAGAACAGGTTGGCCCCTATCCACAACCTCTGAATATACCCCAAATTCTTTCCAACTATCATCACCCTATCTAACCTATTAGCGGCTACAAATGTTTCCCGATCACAGGGACTTCTGCTTCTGACCTTATCCAGAGAAGGTTCTCCAACTATCTAGGCCACACCATTGCCTTGTCAGGCTGCGGCTTCATGTTGAGCTCTCTGGACTACCCCTGTCAAAATGTCTAGTAGAGGTCCTTTCCACTGTATGCGATCTTTTTCTCCTTCCAGACGCATCTCCTGAATTATCTGAATTCAAGCTACGTTTTCTTGTTCTCCATTCTTGAACTCCTGTTTGCTAATCCATGGCCTTCACTTCTTTACCCTCTTCTTGGACATTTAACTAATTTTTGTATTTGCCTGTAGACTTCTCTGCTTGTCCAACTACAGTCACCTCTCTCCAGTTAATCGGACCCTGCCGGCCGGTGCACCACCCGAGAACCTACTTGAGGCAACCGATCCCTGGATGAGATGGCTTGTTTTTGTTCTTCCCGAGCAGTACGTGTATTGGTATCTATTTCTTGATCTCAGATCCTGCCCCTCTGGCTCATAATCACAGAATGCATGGGTATGCGATATAGATGGTGCCTCATGATCATCACCTTCTCCCATGTTCTTGGTGTTTGGAAATTCATAATGCATCCCTAATACCCGCAAACAATGTGCTTTTATGTTTTGATTCCATGGTATATTACTAAAATTTTCCCGTCACGTCTGATAACTTTTCTTGCATCTTTCCATTCGCTATGCCCTTCTCTCTTATAATAAACAAGATTGCCAGAAATAAAGTCTTCCCCAGACCATCTTATATGATGTCTTAATGCTCTCCAATTTTTTTTCTGATGCTTCAGCATGGATAAAGGCTCTCCTGCCAGCATGTAGCGCATTTAGGTGAGCGGAGAAATTAGAGCTAATAGTCGTTCCCTCCAGGGCCGGAGGATCGTCACATAGTATGGAAGGCAATTTTGGATTATGGCTGTATACCAATTGGTATGGGATATACCGCCCCCCCTCCCCCCACCATTTATAAAGAATTTTTTGCATGTATTGCCCATGCCAGAACCGTTTGTAGCTTACAGTTCGGTTGATCCGCCAGACTATTCCATGATTTCTCACACAATCCATTGCTGAATGGAATTTCTGCAGCAGTGTTCATAACTACAGTATTTAAGTTCTCACACATGTCCCCAAACTCATCATTTGCAAATTTCCCTCCGTTATCTGCCAGAAATTTTGCTGGTGTTCCAAGACCTGTACCTACCCACTTTTCCATAACTTTATCCATTATTGTCCGTTTGTCCTTGTTGTTTATTACCATAGATATGCTGAACCTAGTTGCCATAGTCAACAAAATGTAACAGATAAATACCATGATCTCTGTCCTACACTTTCAGTTCCATAGCCACCACTTCATTAAATTCCCGAGCTAATGGGACACTCACAACTGGGCGCGGCAGTGTCTTCCGATATTTAATACATATGTCGCATTGAGATGTGATTTGTTCAACAAGGGAGTCGTATTCTTTATCCACAACTCCGGCATCCTTTAGTAAACAGCTTTAACTTCTGCTATAAAGGATGGGCAAATTGTCTGTGCAACTTCCAGATAATTCTCCTCTTGTTAGCCAGACTCTTGTCTCCAGACGTCAAAAATACTTCTTGAATTTCTCAGTGACTCTTCCAATCTCTCATCATACCTGAAGTCCCTCATCCCTAATAACATCTGGTAAAACTCGCCTATGCCCTTTTTATAGCCTTTACATCTTTCCTGAAGTGTGGTGCCCAGAAATGTCCACAATACTCCACCTGAGGCCTAATCAGTTAGTTATTAAGATCTAGCATGATCTATTTGCCCTTATTTCTAAACCCAAGTAATTAATAAGGCTTTTTAAAAACTTTCTTAAAAGGTCAGTAGAGATAGTTCTAAGAGTGCTTCCAGTGGTTGTGCACTTGCAGGAACCTGCTGTTCTCCAGTTTTTATAGGTGCACTTCATGCCACTCAAATGCCATAACGGAATTTGAAAGGAAGCAAAATTTCTGTGACATTAACTCAATGGTCTTACATTAAAGATTCTCCTGAAACGTAAAAATGTTGGTGCCTCTTCTGACCCCATCCTCTTCCTTGCTGGGTTAACCTACTGGGAAACCCATGCTGTTCACCGCTCAGGCTGCCGAGTTAAACCTGCGGTTGGGTTCCAATGATGTTGCATTTTAAGAAAGATCTCGCTGGCTTTCGACAATTGTGATTACTCCATATTCAGGAGCATAGGTGAAAACCTCAACTGGTCAATTCCCAGGCCTCATTATGCATGTTAGTGGCCATTATCCAGGAAGCAGTTATGATGCTTTTATTGTGCAATAGTCCATGTTATTTGAAGGTGATGAGACACCAGGGCTACCTTTGCAATTATATTTGCTGACCCTACTCAGAAACTCACTAACAACAGATGAATGCCTCAGCCTGAAAGCCTGGGCACCAGTTAACTGTTCTTGGCAGCCAGCTCCACCTGCAATAAGCACCTTACACAGCTTTGGCACGATTACCTAGTGTATACAAAAGGGTAATCATTATGTGTGATGCTTCAGAAAGTACCTCCCATAGATTGCTGTAGTTTCCAACTTAGGGTTGTCCTATGCCTTGTGGGTCTCTTAAGAGACATGCACCAACTGTCTCCTTGTTCCCGAGATCAGCAAACTTCTTCCTTGAAGCAAGATATGGAGGACTTAGATGACCATAATGGTCTCCATGCAACTTACAGTTGAGTTTTTAGTAGAGATTGGTCTTTAACCTTAAACAGGACCTCCTCCTTTGATGCACCTCCTTCAACTGAACCTCTAACTCTTCAGCAAGAGAAGGAGCAATTTCTTTTTTGTGCTATTCCAAACAGTTACATGGCTTTTCTGTCATCACCGCACTCTTCTTTAATTGTGAGATAAAACCTATTAAGATCTGCTAATCTGCCAGCTCCCTGGACATGTCTTTGTGTGCTGGCAGCCTATTAAAATTAGGGGGAGAGACTCCCATCTCAAAACTCACCAGAGCCACTCCTTAAACTGCTACACAGGGGCCACAATGCTAAAACCAGTCTCAACTTCGCTAACGTGACAAACCCTGAGTACTTATGTCAGGGCCTTCAGGAAACTTACCACTGCAAATGATTGACGAGATTTCAAGTACTGTACAATGGAATAACATCAACATACAAACTATCAAGCTTGTACAATAAAACTGACACCATTATGGACATGCAAAATGGCCTAGCCATTACATAGCTAGTAAGAATATACACAATGAAGATGATTGTAATTCCTGCTTCTTCAAACTCAACCAGATGTTATTCATTTGAATGGCAGAGAAATGTTTCAGAGATCGAATGCTTGATTGTATAATGAGGCACAGTAGCAACAGGCTGGAAGTGCTTCTTGCAACAGGACTGCATGGCGTGGCAAATGAAGCATTTTTGTCTAAGATTTAGCTAGTTATTGTCTTATTTAATATTGTTGACAGTACAACAGCACATGAGGAGTTAAAAGCAAGCTTAATATCTGAAGAATGATCCAGCTCATTTTGTTGCAATAATTTGTCAGCCAGAAGACATATCTGGGAGAGGGCCAACCATTCAATTCAAATAAAAGTTTGCTTGTGATTTATACAATTATGTGTTTTATGGATGCCCCTTTTGATTTAACAGACAGTTTTAAATTTATGAGGATCCAGTAACTGTCTACAATATAAAAACAAGAAATGCTGGAAATACTCAGCGGGTCTGGCAGCATCTGTGGAGAGAGAAGCAGAGTTAACATTTCAGGTCAGTGACCCTTCATCAGAACTCTGTTTTTTAAAGGTTTTGAGCTAGTAAAGCAGGGGTGGGGCAAGAGATAGCAAAAGAGAAGGTGTTGATAGGACAAGGTCACAGAATAACCGACGAGAAGGTCATGGAGCAAAGGCAAACCGTATGTTAATGGTGTGGCGAAAGACAAAGCGTTAGTACAGAGAGAGTGTTAATTGGCAGAAAAATGAACAACACTGGCCCCAAGCACAAACATGAAAAAAAAGAAAAAAAAAGTGGGTCGGCACAGTAGAAACAAACTAAACAAACTTAAATAAAATAAACAAATAAAAAAGGAAAAAGAAAAAAGAAGAAATTACTAAACATAAACTAAAAAGGCGGGCCCGTCAAGCTCTGAAATTATTGAACTCAATTTTCAGTCCGGCAGGCCGTACCGTGCCTAATCAGTAAATGAGGTGCTGTTCCTTGACGTTGCGTTGAAGTTCACTGGAACACTGCAGCAATCCCAGGACAGAGATGTGCGCATGAGAGCAAGGGGGTGTGTTGAAATGGCCAGCAACCGGAAGCTCGGGGTCATGCATTTGGACTGAGTTCCGCAAAGCGGTCACTCAATCTGCGTTTGGTCTCTCCAATGCAGAGGAGACCACATTGTGAGCAGCAAATACAGTATACTAAATTGAAAGAAGTACAAGTAAATTGCTGCTTCGCCTGAAAGGAGTGTTTGGAGCCTTGGATAGTGAGGAGAGAGGAGGCAAACGGGCAGGTATTACACCTCCTGCGATTGCAGGGGAAGGTGCCATGGCAAGGGGACAAGGTGGTGGGGGTAATGGAGGAGTAGACGAGGGTGTCGCGGAAGGAACGATCCCTTCGGAATGCTGACAGGGGAAGGGAGGGGAAGATGCGTTTGGTAGTGGCAGCATGCTGGATGTGGCAGAAATGGTGGACGATGATCCTTTGGATGTGGAGGCTGGTGGGGTGGAAAGTGAGGACAAGGGGAACCCTGTCGCGGCTCTGGGAGGGAGGGGAAGGGGTGAGGGTAGAGGTGCGGGAAATGGGCCGGACACGGTTGAGGGCCCGGTCAACCACAGTGGGAGGGAATCCTCGGTTGAGGAAAAAGGAAGACATATCAGAAGCGCTGTCATGGAAGGTTACATCATCAGATTAGATGCGTTGGAGATGGAGAAACTGGGAGAATGGAATGGAGTCCTTACAGGAGGCAGGGTGTGGAGAAGTGTAGTTGAGGTCGCTGTGGGAGTCAATGGGCTTATAATGAATATTAGTAAACAGCCTATCCCCAGAGATGGAGACAGAAAAGTCGAGGAAGGGAAGGGAAGTGTCGGAGATGGAACATGTAAAGTTGAGAGAAGGGTGGAAATTAGAAGCAAATTTGATAAAGTTTTCTAGTTCTGGGCGGGAGCAGGAAACGGCACCGATACAGTCATCAATATACCGGAAAAAGTTGGGTGAGAGGGCCTGAGTAGGACTGGAACAAGGAATGTTTGACATATCCCACAAAAAGACAGGCATAACTAGGGCCCATACAGGTACCCATAGCAACACCTTTTACTTGAAGGAAGTGAGTGGAGTTGAAGGAGAAGTCATTCAATGTGAGAACAAGTTCAGCCAGGCAGAGGAGGGTGGTGGTGGATGGGGACTGGTTGGGCCTCTGCTCAAGGAAGAAGCGGAGAGCCCTCAAACCATCCTGGTGCAGGATGGAGGTGTAGAAAGATTGGACATCCATAGTGAAGAGGAGGCGGGTAGGGCCAGGAACTGGAAATTGTCAAAATGACGTAGGGTGTCAGAAGAGTCATGGATGTAGGTGGAAAGAGACTGGACCAGGGGAGAAAACATAGAGTCAAGATAGGAAGAAATAAGTTCAGTGGGGCAAGAACAGGCTGAAACAACGGGTCTGCCGGGACAGTCCTGTTTGTGGATTTTGGGAAGGAGGTAGAAGCGGGCTGTCCAGGGTTACGGGACGATGAGGTTGGAAGCTTTAGAGGGAAGATCTCCAGAGGAGATGAGGTTAGTGACAGTCCTGTGGACACTAGCTTGATATTCAGTGGTGGGGTCATGGTCCAGGGGGAAGTAGAAAGTAGAAAGAGTTGGCACTGAGCCTCTGCACGATAGAGGTTGATATGCCAGACAACAACAGCACCAGCCTTGTCTCCAGGTTTGATGACAATATCGAGGTTAGACCTGAGAGAATGGAATGCGGCAAGTTCAAAGGGGACAGGTTTGAGTGAGAGAGGGAGGCAGAGAAATTGAGGCAACCGATATCGCACTGACAGTTTTCAATGAAAAGATCAAGAGCGGGTAAGAGGCCAGAGGGTGGGGTCCAGGTAGAGGGAGAATGCTGGAGGCGGGTGAATGGATCTGCTGGTTGGGGGGACGACGCCTGGTCAAAGAAGTGAGCCTGGAGGCGAAGGCGACAGAAGATGAGCTCAATGTCATGTCGAGTGTGAAATTCATTGAGGAGTGGGCATAAGGGATAAAGCTGAGTCATTTGCTGACTACAGAACGGTCAGCATCAGAGAGGGGAAGACCAAAGGGTATAATGAATACATGGCAAGGGGTCAGGTCAGAAGGGGTGGGGTCAGAGGGAAGTGAAGGGGAAGAAGGATCTGGAGGAGCATTAGTCCCCATCAGCTGCTGGAGCTTGCGTTCCTTAACACCTAAAAGGAAGAAAAAATGTTTTTTGTTAATGCGTCAGATAAGACGAAGGATGAAATGAAACTGCGGAGTAGAACAGCTTTGAAATAAGGGGAGGCGGTGCTTCTGGAGAGGTCAGTGACCCTTCATCTGATGACCTGAAACGTTAACTCTGCTTCTCTCTCCACAGATGCTGCCAGACCTGCTGAATATTTCCAGCATTTCTTGTTTTTATTTCAGATTTCCAGCATCTGCAGTATTTTGCTTTTATTTAACTGTCTACGATGTTGTTTTTCAAATGGACTTTTTCAAATCAGCAGCACACTGCAGATTTTTCATCTGACATGTCATCCGAGGCAGTCTGAAAGAAGCTAGGTGAATAGAAATTCGAGATATTGGTAACTTTCACCACTATGACAAAGTCATCTTAATCCTCCTGTGGGAGATCCTAAAACTGTTTCCCTTATGAAATGTAGGTGATGAAGACAAACTCTCAACTCTGGCATGATATGCAGACCCACATCCTCAGACCACCTTCCAAAACTGCAACCTCTACCACCTAGAAGGACGAGGGCAGCAGATGCATGGGAACACCACCACCTTCAAGTTCCTCACCAAGCCACACACCATCCTGACGTGGAACTAAATCGCCATTCCTTCACTTTCGCTGTGTCAAAATCCAGGAACTCCCTTCCAAACAGCACTGTTGGTGTACGAACATCCAGGAACTGTAGCGGTTCAAGAAGGCAGCTCACCACCACCTTCTCAAGGGCAATAGGGATGGGCAATAAATGTTGGCATAGCCAGCGATGCCCACATCCCCCAAATGAATTTAAAAAAAATCAGGAAAGACTATCTCAGAAGCAGCCATATCAGTCTCTAAACATTGCTGACAGCAAAATGAATCTGCAGTTAAATGGCCACTCTAACAACGCGTGTCTTAAGTGGAAATTAAAATTGTCTTTAACAGTAGGAGGTGAAAAAAGAAAACAACTCAAGTCATGCTCCAGCGACCCGGGTTCAGTTCTGGGTACTGCCTGTGCGGAGTTTGCAAGTTCTCCCTGTGTCTGCATGGGTTTCCACCGGGTGCTCCGTTTTCCTCCCACAGCCAAAGACTTGCAGGTTGATAGGTAAATTGGCCATTGTAAATTGCCCCTCGTGCAGGTAGGTGGTAGGAGAATGGTTGGTAATATGGGGTTAATGTAGGATGACTATAAATGGGTGGTTGTTGGTCGGCACAGACTCGGTGGGCTGAAGGGCCTGTTTCAGTGCTGTATCTCTAAATAAATAAAAATAAATAAAAAAATAAAAACTCAAGTATCTAAAAATTAAAGTTGAAAATGGAAAGAAAATGTGTAAAATTAAAGGCAACAGAAGCAACCTAAAAAGGACCAACCCACTCATACAAAGGGCAGATGCTCTGTTTGAAAATGCACACATTTTATACGATGTTACATTTCTCAGCTAAACAATGCAAACTGTAATTACTACTCTCATTTTCCTGCTATCCCACTGTAACTTTGGATGACGATCAGAAATTGCATAAACAGCAGTTTTTAGACATTTACGCTGTTTCTCCTGGGTTATGCCAACACCTCCAGAAATTCTAGGCATCAAAATCAGTTGTGCCCAATATGTTAACCAGTACCCACATATGCCAAATTGGGTTTCTAGATGTGGCAAATTTCATCCATAATAATTATACGCAGTTTCTGTCTGTCCTTATTTCTCTTATTGGCTGGTGGGTTGATTTGGTGGGTGGAGCCTGGCGAACACAGAGGCACATGGGGTGGGGGGAGGACTGGAACGGGTGACGCACATGCGGCTGCCAACAGTTGGTGGCGGTAGCAGCAGGATGGGGAGGGGCTTGGTGGAAAAAAAAGCAACAGATGGTAAGGGGGCCCAATAACAAAGTTACCCTGGCTGGAGGAATTCGGGTGGGGTGGGGAACAGCATGGGAGGGAAGGTTGGTGGTAGTGGCGGCGAAATGGGGTGCTTGGTGGAGAAAAAAATAGCGAAAGATAAGGAGAGCGCAAAAACAAAAGTTACCCTGGATGGAGGGATTGGGGAGGGGAGGCACATGGGGTGGGGTGGGGGGACAGCATTGGAGGGGCTGATGAATGACATTGAGCTGCAGGGGGTGTCATGGAAGAGGGGAGGGATAGCATGGGATGGGGGGGATCAGCATGAGATGGTGGAAGGGGGATGACATGAGAGAGGTGGCATGGGATGGGGATAGCATGGAAGGGGTGGATGAGATGATGGAATTGGTTAAGTATACTAATTTAACTGCAAATGTTTTGCAGGAGGTTGGAATGAGGATGGGATGGAATGGCATGGAAGGGAAAGGACATCATGGGAGGGGTGGTGTGATAATGGAATTGTTGAGGTATACTACTTTGATCACAAGTGTTTTTGTAGGGCTCTGCTAGATTTTAATTAACTAATTAACTTCTAAAAATTAGTAATAGATACAGTCATTCATCTTTCGACTTTTTGTGCGTTTGTTGGTAAAATGGTGAGATGTAAAGCTGACTATGTGAGTTGTTCGGTCATTGCATGTATTTTATTTCCTTGGTTGCTGCTTATTGGTTAAAGGTTAAAGGAAGAGACTTATAATGTTGCCAAAAAAAAGTAGTAAGCTCCAAGACTGACAAGATTTTAGAATTCAGCAAAGAATGACCAAAGTGGAAAAAAAAGAGAAAAAACTCATCGTTGGTTGTCCCTCGATTCGAAGATGATGTCTACTCAGGATCATGAGTTTCTGTAATGGGTCTTAATGTGACTGAACAGACCAATTCTTGACCCGCAGATCTTTGGGCACATGGGGCAGAACGTCCCATGTGATCGTGGATCCGGAATGCAGGATTTGCATCCTTTTCTTTCCTTCTCTCCCTCCCCTCTACCTCATCATTAAGGCATCTGGACTCAAAGCATGATGCAGCTTGATCAAAGTATCACAGAATTGTTACAGAAGGAGGCCATTTGGCCTATCGTGTCTACACTGGCTCGAATGCTGGACACATTGTTGCCATTTTTAACCATCCGTAGCAAGCTCCTCCCAGTCATTTATGTCAATGCTACCAGGCTTCAATGAGAGCTTCAGTGTGTCTTTGAAGCGTTTTCTTTGTCCACCCCTGGAACACTGGCCATTTGAGAGTTGAGAAAATAGAACCTTGTGGGGAAGATGGTTTTTGGCCATCTGGACAAAGTGTCCAGTTCATCGAAGTTTTTTCAGGAGTTTTGCCTGAATGCTTGTGGAGCTGGCTTCAAGAAGGACAGTCGCGTTGTTCGACAGTCCTCCCATTGAATCCGGAGGATGCGGCGGAGGCATTGCTGATGGAATTTTTCCAGCGCTCTTATGTGTCAATGATACACAGTCCAGGTCTTACTGCAGTACAGGAGTGTGGTGGTGACAACGGCTTTGTACACTAGCTCTTTTGTTGGCTTGTGGAGGTCTTTGTTGTCAAACACTCTCTACCGTAGTTTGTAGAAGGCTGAGCTGGCACAGCTTATCCAGTGTTGGATCTCCTCATCAATGGTGGCCTTTTGAGAGAGATGGTTGTCAAGGTATGGGATGTGCTCAACATATTCCAGAGTCTCTCCTTCAACACATATGGAAGGTGGAATATTTGGCTGATCAGGTGTGGGTTGATTTATTAGTTTTGTTTTGGCAACATTCAAGGACAGGCAGAATTGAAGAAATCAAGAGTGGCTTGTAAACCTGGTGCACAGTGGGCAATGACCTGATGATCAGTTTAATTTTGACACAAAGGCGACTGAGGTTCAAGAGTTTTCCATCTAGGTGGTATTTAATACTCACACAAGAGGACAGTTGATCTTTGATGAGGTGAATAGCCACCGTCAGGTAGACTGTAAATAGTATGGGGGGCTATCAAACAGCCTTGCTTGACCCCGGTCCAGATTTTGAAGGTATCTGTTTCAGATCTCCCACTCAAGACAGTTGCAGTCATATCATCATGGAGCAATTGCAGGATTGTGATGAAGTTTCTTGGACACCCAAATCTTTTGAGCACAATCCACACTGCCTCGCGAATTACCGAGTGAAACGCTCTGGTCGGGTCGATGAATGCAATGAAGAGTTCCTGGTGGTATTCTCGACATTTTTCTTGGATTTGTCTGGCAGTAAAGACCATGTCAGAGGTTCCTCGCGAAGGTCTAAAGTGACACTGTCTTTGGGAGGATTTCCTCAGCCACAGGAAGTAGGCGATTCAGGAGAATGCATGTTAGAATTTTGCCTGCTATTGACAAGAGGGAAATACCTTGATAGTTTCTAAAGCATAATTTATCTCCTTTCTTGAAGATAGTTCAATTGTCTCATTCTTGAAGTTGGAGGTGGGGGGAGTTCTTTTTCCTCCCAAATCCGTAGGATGAGTGCATGGAGTCTTGATGTGAGCAAAAGCCCACCAGCTTTGAAGAGCTCAGCTGGAATACCATAGGGGCTACAGGCTTTGTTGTTTTTCATCCATTTGATTTCTTGTTGCAGCTCTTCCATTGATGGTGGTTTACCCATGGATTCTACTACAGGGTACTGGGGGATAGCCTGGAGAGAATCAGCTGCCACTGTAGATTCACGGTTGAGGAGCTGTTGAAAATGTTCTTTCCAACGTTGACGGATGGCATTGTCATCCTTAAGAAGAGAGACACCATCCTGTGAGCGAAGGGTATTTTGTCCATTTGACCTTGGTCTTTAGATGGCCCTGGTGGCTTCAAAAAAACTTTGCATGTCGTAATGGGCAGAATATTGATGAATTTCTTGGGCTTTCTCTTCACACCACTTGTCCTTTATCTTCCGTATTTGTCTTTGGGTTTCAGGCTTGAGCTGTTGGAATGCTGCCTTCTTAACTTGTGACCTTGGGTGATTCTGCCAGGCAACTAAGGCTACTTGTTTTTGTTCCAGGAGGTCACATATTTTTACATTGCTTTCGTCGAACCAGTCATGGTGACGGGAATGCTTGAACCCAATGTTCTGGACACAGCAGTCTAGTACAGCTGACTTTATGTGTTCCCACTGTTCTGAAATTGAGTTAGATATGTGAAGATTTTCCAGATTGGTTATGAGCTGCACTTGGAATTCCTCTCTTCAGTCGGGCTGCTTTAGAGCTGAGACATTGATCATCTTCCTCTTAGATTTTTGGGTCTTGTGATGTCCTGGTGCTAGGTGGATGTTCATCACCAATCGAACAAGTAGATCTGTCCAGCAGGCATCAGTCTCCTGCATGGATCAAGTGATACAGACATTACTTAGGTCTTTGACTCAAACAATGACATAATGCAGGATGTGCCAGTGCTTTGATCTAGGATGCCTCCATGTGGTTTGGCATTTGTCCTTCTGGAAGAAGATGTTTGTTACAATGAGACCATGCTGAGCACACTTTGTCAACAGGAGGACACCATTTTCATTGACTTTACCTACCCCGCTTTCCCAATGGTTCCTCTCCAGACATCGGAGTCATGGCCAACCCTGGCATTAAAGTCCCCCAGAAGGATGATCCTTTCCTCTTTTGGAATGGGAATGAAGACTTCATCAAGGTCAGAAAAGAACTTTTCCTTGACATCTTCATCGGAGTCAAGGGTCAGAGCATAAACGCTGATGATGGTGGCATATTTATTGCGGCTTAGCTGTAGATGAAGTGTCATGAGCCTTTCAGCAATACAATTGGGGAGTTCTGGCAGTACATCCAAGATCCTATCCCAGATAGCAAAACCAAATCCGTGGACAGGAGAGTTGCCTTTCCTTTCCAGTAGGTGTATCCCTCTGCTTGTTCCTTCAGCTGCCCCTCCTCAGGAAAGCAGGTTTCACTGACGATGGTGATGTCAATTTGAAACTCATGTGATACCATTGAAGTTCACCTGGGGAGTGCAGCCAGAGCCAAGTCCATGGCACCACGGGTGGCTCAGCTGCACAGGGGGATACAGGGAAGACTGGAAGAGCCGTAGTGATAGGTGATTCAATAGTCAGAGGAACAGGCAGGGGTTTCTGTGGCCGCAGACATGAATTCAGGATGGTGTGTTGCCTCCCTGGTGCCGGGGAAGGATGTCACTGAGCAGAGCATCCTGAACAGGGAGGGCGAACAGCCAGCAATCGTGGTCCACGTCAGAACCAATGACAAACGTAGAAAGAGGGATGTGGTCTTGCAGTCAGAATTTAGGGAGCTAGTCTTCAAAAGTAGTAATTTCCGGATTACTCCCATTGCCATGCACAAGTCAATATAGAAATAGAAGGATAAAACAAATGAATGAGTGGCTGGAAAGATGGTGCAGGAGGGAGGGCTTCAGATTCCTGAGACATTGGAACCAGCTCTGCAGAAGATAGGACCTGTACAGGCCAGGAAGGTTGCACCTGAACAGAGTCGGGGCTAAGTGCATTGCGGGACTTTTTGCTAGTGCTGTTGAGGAGGGTTTAAACAAGTTTGGCAGGGGGATGCGGACCTGAGGGTACACTCAGTTGGGACAAAATTAGAAATTAAAATGGAAGAAGGAAAATTAATGAATGAGCCTGAGAGAGGAAACAAGGTTTAGAAAATAAAACAAAAGAGTTTGGCAGTGCTCAAGGGTATCTATTTCAAGGAGTATAGCAAATAAAGCAGATGAGCTGAGGGCACAGATAGACACATGGCAGTATGATATCATAGCTATTACAGAAACATGGCTTAAGGAAGGCAGCTCAAATTCCTGGTTACAGCGTTTTCAGACGCGATAGGGAGGGGGATAAGAAAGGAGGGGGATTGGCAATTTTGGTCAAGGAAACTATTACAGCTGTGGGGAGGGATGATATGTTGGAAAGTTCATCAAATGAGGCCATATGGATTGAGATAAGGAACAAAAAAGGGGCAATCACACTGCTGGGAGTGTACTATAGACCCCCAAACAGTCAGAGGGAGATAGAAGAGCAAATATGTAGGCAAATCTCTGAGAAGTGCAAGAACAATAGGGCAATAACAGTAGGGATTTTAATTACTGCAATATTAACTGGGATAGTTTTAGTGTGAAAGCAATTGAGGGAGCAGAATTCTTGACGTGCATTCAGGAGAACTGTTTTGCCCAAGATGTAGCAAATCCAACAAGAGAGGGTGCAGTTTTAGACTTCGTTTTAGGAAATTAAGATGGGCAGGTGGAAGGAGTAGCAGTGGGAGAGTATTTTGGTGGTAGTGATCATAATTCAGTCAGTTTTAACATAATTATGGAAAAGAACAGAGATAGAACAGGAGTTAGAGTTCGAAATTGGGGCAAGGCCAATTTTACTAAACTGAGGAGTGATTTAGTGAAAGTGGACACGAAAAGCCACTTGAAGGTAAATCAGTGTCAGAACAGTGGGAGGCATTCAAAGGGGAGATTCAAGGGGTTCAGGGTAAACATGTTCCCACAAATAAAAAGAGTGAGGTGGCCAAATCTAGAGACCCATGGATGTCAAAGAGCCTACAGGGTAAGATAAGATAGAAAAGGAAAGCTTATGTCCGACACGAAGAACTCAATACGATAGAAAGCCGAGAGGAGTATAGAAAGTGGAGGGGTGAAATCAAAAAGGAAATTAGGAAAGAAAAGAGAAGACCTGAAAGAATATGGGCAAGCAAAATCAAGGTGAACCCACAGATGTTTTATCAATACATTAAGAGTAAGAGGATAACTGAGGAGTAGGGCCCATAAAAGACCAAAAAGGTAACCGATGTGTAGAAGCAGAAGATATTGGTATGGTTCTTAATGAATACTTTGTGTCTGTCTTCACAAAAGAGGGGGACGATGCAGATACTGTAGTTAAGGAGGAAAGGTGTGAAGTATTGGATGTGATAAACATAGGGAGAGAGGAAGTATTAATGGGATTAGCATCCTTGAAAGTTGAGAAATCACCAGGGCCAGATGAAGTGTTTCCTAGGCTGTTAAAAGAAGCAAGAGAGGAAATAGCAGAGGGTCTGACCATCATTTTCCAGTCCTCTAAAATAAAAGCAAAATACTGCGGATGTTGGAAATCTGAAATAAAAACAAGAAATTCTGGAAATACTCAGCAGGTCTGGCAGCATCTGTGGAGAGAGAAGCAGAGTTAACGTTTCAGGTCAGTGACCCTTCATCAGAACCTTCATCAGATGCTGCCAGACCTGCTAAGTATTTCCAGCATTTCTTGTTTTTATTTTCCAGTCCTCACTGGTGCCGGAGGATTGGAGAATTGCTAATGTTGTACCTCTGTTTAAAAAGGGAGCGAAGGATAGACCGAATAATTATAGGCCAGTGAGTCTAACCTCAATCGTGGGCAAATTATTGGAATCTATTCTGAGAGACAGGATAAACTGTCACTTAGAAAGGCACAGGTTAATCAAGGATAGTCAGCATGGATTTGTTAAGGGAAGATCTTGTTTGACCAACTTGATTGAATTTTTTGAAGAAGTAACAAGGAAGATAGATGAGGTATTGCAGATGATGTGGTCTACATGGATTTTACCAAGGCTTTTGTCAAGGTCCGACATGGCAGACAGATTAAAAAAATAAAAACCCATGGGATCCAGGAAAATGCAGCAAGGTGGATACAAAACTGGCTCAATGGCAGGAAACAAAGGGTAATTGTTGACGGCTGTTTTAGCAACTGGAGGGCTGTTTACAGTGGCGTTCCACAGAGCTCAGTACTGGGTCCCCTGCTTTTTGTGGTATATACTAATAATTTGGAAGTAAATTACAGGGCATGATCAAGAAGTTTGCGGATGACACAAAGACTGGCCGTGTTGTAGATAGCAAGGAGGATAGCTGTAGGCGGCAGGAAGATATTGATGGTCTGGTTAGATGGGCAGAAAAGTGGCAAATGGAATTCAACTTGGAGAAGTGTGAGGTGATGCATTTGGGGAAGTCAAAGAAGGCATAGGAATACATGATTAATGGGAAAATACTGAGAAGTGTAGAGGAAGTAAGGGACCTTGGAGTGAATGTCCACAGATCCCTGAAGGTAGCAGGACAGGTCGATATGGTCGTGAAGAAGGCATATGGAATCTTTTCCTTTATTAGCCGAGGTACAGAATACAAGAGCAGGGAGGGTATGCTGGAACTGTATAACTCATTGGTTAGGCCACTACTTGAGTACTGTGTGCAATTCTGGTCACCTCATTACAGAAAGGATGTAATTGCACGAGGGAGGGTACAGAGGAGATTTACGAGGATGTTGCCAGGACTGGAAAAATGTAGCTATGAGGAAGGATTGGATACGCTGGGGTTGTTCTCCTTGGAACAGAGAAGGCTGAAGGGAGATCTGATTGAAATGTACAAAATTTCGAGGGGCCTGGATAGAGTGGAGGTGAAGGGTCTATTCACCTTAGCAGAGAGGTCAGTGATAAGGGGGCATAGATTTAACATGATTGGTAGAAAAAGTAGAGGGGAGATGAGGAAAAGCTTTTTCACCCAGAGGGTGATGATGGTCTGGAACTCACTGCCTGAAAAGGTAGTTGAGGCAGAGCCCCTCAACTCATTCAAAAGGAGTCTCGATATGCACCTCAAGTGCTGTAAGCTGCAGGGCTACGGACCAAATGCTGGAAGGTGGGATTAGAATAGGTGGATCGTTTTTCAGCCGGCACAGACACATTGGGCCAAGTGGCCTCTTTCTGTGCCATAAACTTTCTACGATTCTATGATTCTTCTTTCCAGATGGTCATGCTTGAGATTATCCATAAGAGCTCTAACAATCCAAATTGCAAAATTTAAAGTTTTCTTTCTTTAACCACAAAGTTGGTGATCCTGCAGGGTGTGGTTCCACAGGCAGGAGAAAGTGGGACAGCATATTCCCTAGGGCACCTTTTCTAGTCCCCTTCCCATTTGAGGTGAGCAGAGGGTATCCTGAAGAGGACTGCTCAGTCACAGATGCTGCTGCCCAAAGACACCTCTGTCCCAACACAGGTGTCCAACAACCTTCATAGATCTGTCACCTGTGTGCAGATTCTTGACTTGGGACTCCCAGGTTCACAGCCCTGATCCCGTCATCAATTCTCCATTGCCACAGGACTTGGAAAACAGACCCTGGTAGAAGCCTGTACAGTTGTAGCAAGACATTCCTAGCTTTATACTCCACCCCCCTTGCAATAAATGCCAACATTCCATTGGTCTTCTTAATTACTTGCTGTACCTGCATGCTAACTTTTTGTGATTTGTGTACAAGGACACCCAGACCCCTCTGTACTGCAGAACAGTGAAAGATAGTATCAAACTTAAAGAAAAAGCATATCATTGCGCAAAGATGGGAGGCAGGTCAGAAGATTGGACAGAATATAAAAAACAACAAAGAATAACTAAAAGATTGATAAGGAAGGTAAAATTAGAGTATGAGAGAAAGCTAGCTAGAAATATAAAAACAGATAGTAAGAGTTTCTATAGATACTTTAAAAAGAAAAGAGTTAACAAAGTGAGCGTTGGTCCTATAGAAAGTGAGTTTGGGGAATTAATAATGGATAATAAGGAGATGGCAGATGAATTGACAGATATTTTGCATCGATCTTCACTATTGAGGATACAAGAAACATCCCAGTATTAGCTGTGTCAGGAAATAGAAGGGAGGGAGGAACTCAAGAAAATTACAATCACCAGGGAAATGGTACTGAACAAATTGTTGGAGCTGTGGGCTGACAGCCCCGGGTCCTGATGGACTTCATCCTAGCGTCTTAAAAGAAGTGGCTAGTGAGATAGTTGATGCGTTAGTTTAAATTTTTCAAAATTCCCGAGATTCGGGGAAGGTTCTGCTAGACTGGAAAATAGCAAATGTAGCTCCTTTATTCAAAAATGGAGGGAGACAGAAAGCAGAAAACTACAGGCCATTTAGCTTAACATCCGTCTTAGGGAAAATGTTAGAAGCTATTATTGAAGACATTATAGCAGGGTATTTAGAAAAATTCAAGGTAATCAGGCAGAGTCAACATGGTTTTGTGAAAGGGAAATCACGTTTAACCAATTTATTGGGAGTTCTTTGAGGGAGTTACATGTGCTGTGGATAAAGGGGAACCGGTGGATGTATTCTACTTAGATTCCCGGAAGGCATTTGGTAAGGTGCCACATCAAAGGTTATTGCAGAAAATAAAAGCTCATGGTGTAGGGCTAACATATTGGTATGGATAGAAGATTGGCTAGCTAACAGGAAACAGAAAATGGGCATAAATGGGTCATTTTCTGGTTGGCAAGATGGAACAAGTGGAATGTCACAGGGATCTGTGCTGGGGCCTCAACTTTTTACAATTTATATAAATGACTTAGATGAACGGGCCAAAGGGTTGCTAAATTTGCTGATGACACAAAGATAGGTGGGAAAGTGATTTGTGAAGAGGACATAAGGGGGCTACAAAGGGATATAGATAGGTTAAGTGAGTGGACAAAGACTGGCAAATGAAGTGTAATGTAGGAAAGTGGAAAATTGTCCACTTTGGCAGGAAGAATAAAAAAGAAGCATATTATCTAAATGGTGAGAGATTGCAGAGCTCTGAGATGCAGAGGGATCTGGGTGTCCCATGCATGAACCGTAAAAGGTTAATATGCAGGTACAGCACATAATTAGGAAAGCTAATAGAATGTTATCGTTTATCACAAGGGGAATTGAATACAAAAGTAGGGAGGTTATGCTTCAGCTATATATTGCATTAGTGAGACCACATCTGGAATACTGTTTACAGTATTGGTCTCCTTATTTAAGGAAGAATGTCAATGCGTTGGACGCAGTACAGAGAAGGTTTACGAGACTAATAGCTGGAATGGGCTGGCTGTCTTACGAGGAAAGATTGGACAGGCTAGGTTTGTATCCTCTGGAATTTAGAAGAGTAAGAGGCGACTTGATTGAAACATATAAGATCCTGAGAGGTCTTAACAGGGTGGATGTGGAAAGGATGTTTCCCCTTGTGGAAGAATCTAGAATTAGGGATCACTGTTTAAAAATAAGGGGTAGCCCATTTATGACAGAGATGAGGAGAATTTTTTTCTCTCAGAGGGTCGTGAGTCTTTGGAATTCTCTTCCTCAAAAGGCGGTGGAAGCAGAGTCTTTGAATATTTTGAAGGCAGAGGTAGATAGATTCTTGATAAGCAAGGGGGTGGAAGGTTATCGGGGGTAGGTGGAAATGTGGAGTAATCAGTTCAGCCATGAACTTATTGAATGGCGGAGCAGGCTCGAGGGGCCAAGTGGCCTACTCCTGCTCCTAATTCGTATGTTCATAGGAGGGTGCCCTGTGTTTCCAGCTCTCCCTTCTTGCTCATGGCTGTTCATCCTCCTATCACCCTCCCACCTTCTATCCTTTTCAGGTTTTTGGAGGTGACTAGGGAAGGGTTTCCCTTGGGGCAAGGACTTGTGAACAAGTGTATAATCATCAGCGAGGATTGCTGCCTGCCTGGCTCTTGGAACCTTTTGTTCCTCCACGTGGTTTCATATGGAAAGGGGAAGTAAGTTTTTGAAATCCTCAAGCAGGATCACCTTTCTGAAGTTTTCATAGGTGGACTCTATCTTAAATGCCTGTATCCATCGGTCGAAAGCGAGTTGCTTAACCCTTTCAAATTCAATGTAAGTTTGTTCAGGTTGCTTTCGGAGGGTTCAGAATTTTTGGTGGTACGCCTCCGGTATTAGCTCATATGCGTCCAAGATAGCATTTATAGTCATCTCATAATCTGATGAACTCTCATCAGGCAACAGTGAATAAACCTTATGAGCTTTTCCTGTTAGTTTGCTTTGCAATAACAGTGCCCAGCTCTCTGCCGGCCACTGCTTCCACATCCCCCTCACTGAACTTCGGTATCAACTGGGAGAACTTTAGCAGCTCAGCACCCGGCCCTGAGATAGGGGTAACTCCCTCACTTAGCAGTGCCTTCACTGGTTGTATTGGGTCTTCCCCTAGTTCAAGCCGCCTTAACTCACTTTCCTCCTTCCCCTTTTAGGAAGATCTTTTCTTTTCCCTTTCCTGGAATTCTCTCTCCTCTTTCTCTCTCTGGAAAGTTCTTTCTTTCTCCCTTTCCTGAAACTGTCTCTGCTCTTTCTCCTTCTGGAATTCTAATTCTAGTCTCATCTGTTCTAGTTGTACCTTAGCTAACATTACTTTGTCTGTTTCAAATTCTATCCCTGTCTCCGGTTCTTCAGAGTCAATTTTAAAATGGTTGGCCATAAAGTTTAGGCTTTCAGGCTTCCTAGCTTTTGGATGGATAGTAAATCACTAACTGCCCAACTACATTCCTCAACTCTTCAACAGATAGGGTTTTTAACCTAGCCCAAGTTACTTCATGCTCTTCTAGGAAAGCACTGGCCTCAAATGTGGACATTTTAGTACCCTAGCACTGAAACCAAAAGAAAACCTGTATTGAAGTTTTTAAATTATTGCTGGTGATCAATTTGGTTTCCTGCTTCCAATTTCCCATTTGTCTTTGGTTTCGAGCCTCCACATTTCTGTTAGAGTCAGGTGAGGTGGGGTCGAAAGGTTTCCCTCTTCCTGTTTGACCACAACAGATTTAATTCTTTCTTAAAGTGGATGTACTGGCCAATTCAGTAGATTTTTAAAATTACTTACTTGCTCTGATCATAACAAGAACCAATCGGACTGGTTTTCTTGAGTTAACAAAGAGTTTAACTTTATTGTACCTAAACTGAACTAATAAAATAATAAAAAACGCTCTAATTTCCACTCTCATGCACACACTAGAGGTTTATACACACACAAATAGGTTACAGAGTGGAGAAAGATAGATTGGCTGAGTTGGAGTCTGTAAAATTAAAAAGGTATACACTCTGTGAAATTTGGTGATTCAGCTGGCTTCTAGCTGAATTCAGTGGTCCTGAGGCTTTTAGTTTGAACAGGTAGATGACTGGTTCGATGAATCTCTTGGAGACAATGATGCGGATGATTTCCTCCAACGGGGTTTCTGGTTGTAGCCGGAGTATTCAAAGGTGGTCAGTCAACAAGCAGGATTTGAAAGTTTTCAAACAATGGAGCGAGAGACAGAGAGACCCCCACTTAGGTCTGCACATGTCAGAGTCCAGTTGCTTCTTCTTAGCTGCAGGGAAAACACCAGCTTAAAACCACAGATGGGGAGGGGCTTGTCACATGACAATCACTCAGTCATTCAAACAGAGCAGTTAGCATTATATTTCTGCTTGCTGAAAGAACAGGTCGTTCATTTAAACTTCTTGGGTCTTGGTTCTTGCTGGGGATTGAGCAGGCATGTCGTCTCCCTCCTCACAAGCATTGCAGTATCGGATACGGGGTAGCAAATTAGGTAACCATCTTAAGTTTTCTTTTTTGAATGTCTTTTGAAAAATAAATTCAGATCTCTAGTCAGTGGATTAAAGAAAATTATCATTCAACAAAACAAATTGGCATAACAGGCCAGATTGGATTTGTCCTGTTTTTTGAGGATAGGGCATACCTGGGCAAGACATAGGGAGAGTGTCCCTTACTACCACAGCGAAAGACTGCTGGAACTTGGACGCTCTGAAACAGTAGCTTCGCTAAGACGGAAGTCACCACAGATCTCTAAGGCTGTGTGAAAGCTATCCAGTCACACATCCCTCAACATAGGGCAGGAGTAGACCATTCGGCCCTATGGTGGCTGCTCCAGCTCTTTGAAAGAGTTATCCGATTAGTTCCACTCCTCTTCTGTTTCCCAATAGCCCTGCAAATTGTCCCCTTTGTGTATTTAACCAATTCCTCATTGAATGTTACTATTGAATCTGTTTCCACCATCCTTTCAAGAAGTACATTCCAGTTCATAACAACTTGCTGCATAAAAAAAAAAATCCTCATGTCTCTTTTATTAAATGTGTGTCCTCTGGTTATTGACCCTTCTGCCACTGGAAACAGTTTGTCCTTATTTACTCAATCAAAACCCTTCATGATTTTGACACATATCAAATTTTCCCAATAACCTTGTGAAATATTTAACCAATTCCCTTTTGAGCATCACTACTGAATCTGTTTCCACCATACTTTCAGACAGTATATTCCAGTTCATTACACAATTCAGTGCACAAAAGATGTTTTCCTCATGTCGGCTCTGGTTCTTTTGTCGATTACATTCAATCTGTATCTCTGGTTATTGACCCTTCTACCACTGGAAACAATTTTTCTTTATTTATTCTATCAAAACCTTTCATGATTTTGAACACGTGTATCAAATCTCCCCATTAACCTTCTCTACTCTAAGAAAAACCCAAATTCGCTCGTCCCTCCACTTAACTAAAGTTCTGCATACCTGGTACCAATCTATTAAATTTCCTCGAAATCCTCTCCAATGCCTTTACTTCCTTCCTAAAATGCGATGCCTGATGATAGCATCAGTGCTGCTTCCTGGGTAGTGGGCATTCACATTCAGAATAAGCTAACTGGCATGCTGGTTAGCTGGAGATGAATAGAGTTAAAGGGGGCAAATTTTGCCAAATACTTTAGATGCTAAAGAGGTGATCAAGATAGGGTTTTAAGCTGAACTACTGATTTAGCCCATGTTTAGCACACAACATCACCTTGGTGAAGGAGTTGAAGCTTGCACTATTTACGGCTTAAGGTTGTTAAACAGTTGATTGCCACTTAAAATGCTTGACACCACCCATTAAAGAGGTTGCACAGCATTTTGATGGCTAGCACTTCAACCAACACCCTCTGCTAACAACGACTGTTTTGGAGTAAGCACACGTTGAAATAGATTTCAAGCATGATTTAAAGGGATACTCACCATGTTCATTGCTGCTGGAGCCATGAAGAGGACTTCTGAAACACATTGAGAGACTTTCTGGGACACTTTGTCAAGACCTCACCAACACTCGAGCAACATTTATTCCGGAAATTATCTGAGGCCATTTGTCACGACTATCTTATATTTAAGACTCCTAGTATTGAATTACTCCACAAGTGGATACATTTTGAAAAAGGATATAACTGCATTGGAGGCAGTTCAGAGAAAGTTCACTCGACTCATTCCTGGGATGATGGACTTATCTTATGAAGAAAGGTTGAACAGGTTGGGCCTTTACCCAATGAAGTTTAGAAGAATGAGAGGTGATCTTATTGAAACATATAAGATCCTGAGGGGACTTGATAAGGTGGATACCAGGAAGATTTGTGTCTTATGGGGGAGACTAGAACAAGGGGACACAGTTTAAAAATAAGAGGCTTCCCATTTAAGACGAAAATTAGGAGAATTTTTTTCTCTCAGAGGGTCATTAGTCTGTGGCATTCTCTTCCCAGAAAATAGTGGAGGCTGGGTCATTGAATTTATTCAAGGCTGAGTTCGATAGATTTTTGACAGACAGGGAGTCAAGGGTTATGGAGGCCGGACAGGAAAGTGGAGTTGAGAGCATAATCAGATCAGCTATGATCTTATTGAATGACAGGGCAGGCTTGAAGGGCCGAATGGCTTAATCCTGTTCCTATGATCTGGCTTCTTCTATCTCCTTATCTTCTTTCTCTTCATAGCAAAGGAACAGAAGGATTCCCATTGGGAAATCTATGACTCCAGTCCAAAACTGTACTTTTTACAGAGCTGACCAAAACTAATAGCAAAAATCCAGACAGAACCTCTAAAGTACCAAACAGTTCATTATGCGGGTAGATTTGCACCAACCTTTAGATCCAACAAGTAAAATGCCTTCCTCCAAACAGTATTCATCTCAAGGGTACATTACTGATGTTCCTGCCATCACTTGTACAGTAGTGGTTTAGATTAGGGGGCAGAAGTTGGGGAAAATTAATCAAAATAGTTAGCCTTGTCTTCTTGACACTATTGAAGATATTTAAAGATAAGGCTGAAGCATTTGCAGCCATCTTCAGTCAGAAGTGCCGAGTTGATGATCCATCTCGACCTCCTCCTAAAGTCCCCAGCATCACAGATGTCAGTCTTCAGCCAATTCAATCCACTCCACGTGATATCAAGAAACGACAGATGGCACTGAGTACTGCAAAGGCTATGGGTCCTGACAATATTCCGGCAATAGTACTGAAGACCTGTGCTCCAGAACGTGCCCATTCCCCGAGCCAAGCTGTTCCAGTACAGCTACAACACTGGCATCTACCCGGCAATGTGGAAAATTGCCCAGGTATGTCCTGTACACAAAAGGCAGGACAAGTCCAACCTAGCCAATTACCGCCCCATCACTCTACTCTCAATCATCAGTAAAGTGATAGAAGGTGACGTCAACAGTGCTATCAAGCAGCACTTGCTTAGCAATAACCTGCCAGGGCCACTCAGCTCCAGACCTCATTACAGCCTTGGTTCAAACATGGACAAAAGAGCTGAACTCAAGAGGTGAGGTGAGAATGATTTCCCTTGACATCAAAGAGTCTTAGCAAAACTGGAGTCAATGGGAAACAGGGAGAAAACTCTCTGCTGGCTGGAGTCATACCTAGTGCAAAGGAAGATGGTTTTTGGAGGTCAATCACTCAGCTCCAGGACATTACTGCAGGAGTTCTTCAAGGTAGTATCCTATGCCCAACCATCTTCAGCTGCTTCATCAATGACCTTCCTTCAATCATAAGGTCAGAAGTGGGGATGTTAGCTGATGATTGCACAATGTTCAGAACCATTTGTGACTCCTCAGATACTGAAGCAGTCCGTGTAGAAATGCAGCAAGAAATGGACAATATCCAGGCTTGGGCTGATAACTGGCAAGTAACATTTGCGTCACACAAGTGCCAGGCAATGACCATCTCCAACGAGAGAGAATTTAACCATCTCCTCTTGACATTCGATGGCATTACAATCACTGAATCCCTTACTATCAACATCCTGGGGGTTACCATTGACCAGAAACTGAACTGGAGTAGCCATATAAATATCGTGGCTACAAGAGAAGGTCAGAGGGTAGGAATCCTGCGGCGAATAACTCACCTCCTGACTCCCCAAAGCCTGTCCATCATCGACAAGGCACAAGTCAGGAGTGTGTTGGAATACTCTCCACTTGCCTGGATAGGTGCAGCTCCGACAACACTCAAGGAGCTCAACACCATCCAGGACAAAGCAGCCTGACTTGGCACCCCATCAACAAACATTCACTCCCTCCACCACCGACGCACAGTGGCAGTATTGTGTACCGTCTATAAGATGCACTGCAGCAACGCACCAAGGCTCCGAAGATAGCACCTTCTAAACCCGCGACCTTTACCACCTAGAAGGACAAGGGCAACAAATGCCTGGGAACACCACCACCTGCATGTTCCCCTCCAGGTCACACACCATTCTGACTTGGAACTATATCGCTGTTTCTTCACTGTCACTGGGTCAAAATCCTGGAACCCCCTTCCTAACAATACTGTGGGTGTACTTAGGTACAAAGGTACAAAAGAATATCAAAAGCCAACAAGTAAAGGAAATAATATTCTACAGGATAGTTGAATTTTAAGGGTAAAAGGATATATTCAACAAACACACACTCTCAACCGTGGGAGCAAAGGTCAGAAAATAAGTGCTACATTATAACTCTTTCCCCATCCATGCTTCCTTCAAGTATAGCTCCTGCTGGGAGTGAAGGATCAATTGATTTATCATACAGATTGTGGGAATGGGAAGTTATTTGAATGACACATCACATTCAAAATATAATATAATGGATAAGCAAGTGTCACCCATGCAATTCTCCTCAAGTGTTAGATTTCTTCAAAGTATTTAAAGGTCATTTTCTGAGGCTCTTATGGAGCAGATTTGCAGTTCTGGATGGGCATGGTACAGAGAAAGATCTGAAAATCTGTAACTGATGTTGTCCTGAAAGTGTGCCGGCAATGTGCTCCCTGGTATTTTCCAACAATGCTGTACTGGGTGCTCAAAAGGCTTTCGCTGCTGGACTGCACACATCTCTTTAAGGCTGAGTAAATTATGCAAATATTGGAGAGGCTTCCTTCTCTTGAATTTATAGTAGTTTGCTGCTGAGATGCAAGGTTATTATTAAGCACCAGTATGAATTATTTCCAAACATCCTTCTTGGCCTTCAGACCTAAGGTTTCTAAAGGTGCTGTTTGGTTTTCTGTGAGAAAGGCCTTATATTATTTTTAGTTTACTTTTGCTACAGTTAAAGCTGCACAGACAACAATGAATAATTATTCAAATGAGCATATCACTAAAAATAAGGACATTCAGCTCACTGCACTGCTGGCTAGCTTTACAGCAGCAACTAAGCACAGAATCCTAAACTTAGCCACGAGTGTAAAATCAACTTCTATGTAGTAACATCATATACATGGCAGCAGGATGTTCTTTCATCACTATCTGTAGAAATGTAAGCATAGCAAATTTTTCCATTATGTTTATAAAGCCAGCCCAATTTTGCTGTCGAGGCTAAGTTTAAGTTTGAAACTTTCCAGCTAGTACAAAGATAACTAACTGTGTAATGTTCAATAATAATTATTTATCCTTGGCTGCACCACTTTGCACTCATGGAGCAAGCTAGCCAAATGGAGGGAAGGTACAGCAATATCATACTTCAGTTAAAATACCTACAGCTAAGTTGCCACAAAGGAGAGCAAGCATTTTTCGAGCTGTCAGAAAGGCTCAAAACGTATTTCAATTATTTAGAGGGCTATGCAAAAGCTGAGGGGAATGATGGAGAAAGAAGTGTCAGGAAAGTAAATGAAGGGAGAGAAACTGTAGTGTGGTGGTACAAAAAGGAGTCTTTGGACAAGTGATAAAGCAGTGCAGCATCTGATCCCTTGTTCCATGACTGGTGAAGCATAGTTCCTGCTGAATGAGGTAGGTGAAAAGTGGGTTGTCTTATAAAGTCCCATTCTTGCTAGGAGGTGATAGCCAGTGGTCATTTTAGACCCCCACCTGCCAAGAATGAGGCACATTAATTTTGTAATGAACATTGATTTTAAACTGTTACTGGAGCGAGGAAATGACTTGTTAAACAGATCAGCTGCGGCTGGAAAAGACATTTGCATATTAACAGACAGTGCTTATGTAGACAAAGTACTATTCCCTGACACATTCAACCCACAATGGATGTTGATCACCAGACAGTGAGAGGGCGGGAAAGTGCATTCCAGGGCTTGCTGGTATGATGCAATCCACAGGGGCCAGGACTGGTTGGACCAGCTGGTCACATGAAATCAGAAAATCGCAAAAGGTAAAAGGTGCAAGGAATAAGTAAAACACGAAGTACAAAAAATGCACTAAATAAAATGCAAATCAAATTAAAAAAAAGAAACAATCCTAAACCAGCATTAACTGCTTTAAAAAAAGAAAGCTTAAAGGCCAGGAAGAGGATCAATTTTATGCACTTTCAAGGGGTCCAGTATCACAGGCCAGCTGAACTTAAATAATTTTTGAATTTTTAATGAGGGCATCATACGTTGTCAGGAACAGCCTCCAGTGATATCAGACCTGATCAGATGTAAAATAAATGGACTGAGTGATTGCATGAAGAGTAGGCTCTAGGCTTCCTTCTGGGAACTTCCAACTTACTAGAATGGTTCCAAGGATGAGGGACTAGAGTTACAAGGATGGAACATAGGAAAAGGAATAGATCATTATCTGGTTACTATCACATTGTTATTTGTGGCACCTTGCTGTGTGAAAATTGGCAACTCACCCCTGTAGCAATCACTCTGATGTATTACTGGCACATCCAATCATAAAATTTACTCTACAGTAACCAATGCAAGTCTTATCCTCATTGATAAATATCACATCATCAGTGGGAGTGGTGATTAAAAACTTCTACCTGCCCATAGTGCAAATTAAAAAATACAAAGAACATCTTAAAACTATGTACAGCAGCTCGAATATCATTATATCAGTCAAGTTTATAATCTATAAATCCTTTTAAGCTTTACCATCCAACCAGTAAAGTACCTCATTCTCTTTATCATTCAGTTGTTGTTGATATTTATTCTTAAATTGTTCTCTTTGTTCCATTTCTTCTTTTACTGAAACAAAATAGTATCAGTTGTTATTTGACTATTATACTACATTATAAGTACATGAAAAGGGGAGTACAGGAGAGGAATTGTACGTAAGAAGAATTGTACGAGAGGCAGCATACATGAGGGGAAGCGTACATGTGGGAGAGTGTACTTAAGGGGGAATGTTAATGAGGATGTGGTTCCAGGGATGAGGAATTAGAGTTACATGGATAGACTGGAAAAGCTAGGGTTGTTCTCCCATGAGTCCCATGTTCTCTCACTAGTCTCATGACCAAGTGCTCGCTGAAGGACTGATAGTACCATGGAGATTTCAAATACTGTGACTTCAGTGTAGACCATTGCATCAAAAGGCTATGCCTCAACATAGGAAGGAATGTAGAAAAATGAGTAGACCATTATCTGGTCACTATCACATTGTTATTTGTGGCACCATCCTGGGTGCAAATTGGCTGTCGTATTTCCTACATTACAACAGTGAATACACTTCAAATGTATTTAATTGGCTTAAAGTGCTTTGCAAAGTCTTGAGGTCATGAAAAGTGCTATAAAAATGCAAGTTCCTTCTTTTTCTTCTTACTTTGCTGCTTACACAGTAAGGTAGCATCTAATATAGGAAAACGTCCCCAACAGGTGGATTCAGAAATGACAATTCCTTAACTTCCTTGCAGGTCACCCTAGACTACCTTGTCTAGAACACTGATGAGAATGTGAAGCTGCAAGCATCCCCCATTCTATGTGATAATACCATCCAGTTCTTATGTCTTTCCCCCCTTTTTCATTCACTCCCACAATGTATACACACAACTACAGAACATAGGAATACTGAAACAGGAGTAGGCCAATCAGTTCTTCAAGCCTGTTCCGCTGTTCAACTGAATGGCTAGTTTGTATTTGAACTCCATCTACCCACCTTGCTTTCATATCCCTCAATACCTTTGCCTAACAAAACCTATCAATCTTAGTTTGGAAATTTTCAATTGACCTAGCGTCAATAGGTTGTTGGGGAAAAGAGTTCCAGATTTCCACTACTCTTTGTATAACGAAGTGCTGATATCACCTCTGAATGCCTAGCTCTAATTTTAAGGTTTTGCCCCCTTGTCCTGGACTCCCCCACCAGAGAAAATTATTTCTATCTACTTTATCAAATTCTTTAAACATCTTAAACACCTCAATATGTTTATCTTTAATCTTCTATACTCAGTTGAGTAGAAGCCGAGTCTGTGCAACCTGTCCTCATAATTTAACCATTTTAGTTCTGGTATCATTCAGGTGAATCAGTGCTGCACCCCGTCAAAGGCCAATGTATCCTTCCCAAGGTCCAGTGAACCAAACTGAATGCAGTACTCGAGATGTGGTCTAACCAGAGCTTTATATATAATTGTAGCATAATTTCCACCCCTTTGTATTCCAGCCACCTTAAGATAAAGAGTAACATTCTGTAATGCTTTTGAAGTTTTTTTGTACCTGTCTTCTAACTTTCAGTGATTTCTGTACATGGACCCCTAATTACCTATACTCCTCCAAAGTTCCTAGCATCTTACCAATTCAGAAATACTCTGATTTACCTTTCTTAGGTCCAGTGGATAACCTCACACTTCCCCATATTGAACTCCATCTGCCACAGTTTTGCCCACTCATTTAATCTACTGTTATGACCAAGGAGTGCACTGTTAATTTAGTCCCACTTCTCCATAGGTCGCAACATACATTTAAATGTTCCCACTTATCGAAACAATCAATCAGATACTCTATTTCTACCCCAGAACAAAACACACCAACCAGGTTTCTTTAATAAACAACAAAATTATCAGTTTATTATAAACCAAGTTTTAACCAATAATGAAGTAACACATACACTCAAATAGAAATATTAAAGCCCTTATGTATCCTAGCCCTTACACACACACACATACATACATACACAACCGGTTAACAGGGGAAAAAAAAGGATTTTTGTTTACAGCTGTTACTAAGAAATAGAAGGAAAAAAAACATTTAGACCGGAATTTTACGCCACCCCAGCAAGCTGGATGGTGGCGGGGGGATGGAGCGAGCAGCTCCTATGTAAAGTGGGGCGGAGGCGGGAGTAGCGGAAATTGTGCCACCCGCCCCAGGCCAATCAAGGCCCTTAAATTGCCAATTAACGGCCACTTAAGGGCCTTCGCCCACCTCCACAGGGATTTTACCCGTGGCAAGCGGGCGTCCTGGAGCCAGGAAAGGCCGCCCAGTGAAAGCTGTCAGCCTCTCCGCGGCCCTGGGGGGATCCCTGACAATTGGGTACAGAGTGCCCTATTGAAGGCCGCCCCCGCTTCCCCAACCACCCCCAGGACCCAGGACACCTCCCATCCCCTCAAACGATCACCCTTGCCTCGCTGGGGCAGGACCGATTACCCCTGGCAAGGCTACCCAAACTTACCTGCAGTCCTGGCTTCATGTCCTCGGCTGGGGCTGCCATCCCAGCTGTGGCCACCGCTCCCGATGGCGCTGCTGGGACTAAGAGCTGCCGGCCCGATGATTGGCTCTATGACTCTATGACTCAATGAGGCAGGACTTCCTCCCTCAAGCGGGTGGAAGTCCCGCCTTGGAACACTTAAAGTCTGGGGACCCGTAAAATACGGGATGGATCCCCAGGCTAAGCGGAAGCGGGTTCGCCGTGAACATTACGTTGGTGGCCAGCTCCCATCCGCCTGACGTAAAATCCAGCCCTTAGGCTGCAAAGAAGGTATGGAAAGATGTCCTTTGTTTCGTTGAGGTGTCCCAAAGGTATCGACGGCTGTCGATGGGATCTTCCTAGAACAGTTCTTTCCAGATGAGGTTGATGATCAGTTTGGGGTAGGCTTTCCAACAGATGCAGCTACTGAAGGCTCCACATAGGTTTTAAAGCAGGAAATGCAGAAACAAGGTTTGAGTTCCACACATTTGACATGTAAGTTCTTTAAACCTGCAGGCTTTCTTCAAATACAGGAGGAAATAGGAATCTCTTGATGCAGGATTTCTTTTCAAAAGAAAGAAGTGAGCTGCCTTCTCCTGGCAGGTCAAGAAGCAAACTGTTTTTTTAACAGTTCAAATTGAAACTAAAGCTTTTCCAGAAGTAAAGTCTCATGATGTTTATAAATCTTAGCTTGTCACCTCTCCACAAAAATCTCTTCAAGCCAAAACAACCCCTGCTGTGTTCTTTGAAAACAGGTGCCTTCCAGCAACTCTCTGATCAAACTGAGTCCCAAACCTACTTTTAAAAAAAAACACCCAAAGTTCCTTTTCATTTTTTAAAACACAAACTCTCAAAATTTAACAAAAAATGGAAACCCTCATAACACTATCGAAGTCCCTTTGCAAACTTCTGCTCCAATCTACACTATTTACTGTGCCATCTAACTTAGTGCTTTCAGCAAGCTTCGATACATGGCTCTCTAATCTAAGTCATCTAAGTCATTGATAAATGTAGTGAAAAGCTGTACACCCCAGTATAGATCTCTGGGGTCACCATTATCGCATCCTACCCACTCTCTGCTTCCTACCTCCTGACTAATTCCTACCAGTGTCAATATGGTGCCTCAAATTCCATGCGCTTTAACTTTTTTCTAACCACCACATGTGGAACTTTATGGAGTGCCTCCTGGGAGTCCATATAAATAACATATTCCCTTATCTGCCACAGTAGCTATCTTCTCAAGAAACTCAACTAGGTTAATCAGACATGATTTACCCTTTACAAATCCATGCTGACTCTCTGATCGGTTTATATTAATCCAAGTGCTCAGTCATTCTGTTCATGATAACAGATTCTAGTAAATTTCCCACAACAGACATTAAACTAATAGGTACTAAATTTCCTGGTTTCTCTCTCCCACCCTACTTAAATAATGAAGTCACCATTGGCTATTTTCCAATTCAAGACAGTAATTCCTGAATCAAGAGAGTTTTGGAAGATCATGAAAGTATCATTGGCATTTTCTCGCCTACTTTCTTTAATACCCTCGTCTGGAAACTGCCAGGTTCTGGAAATTTGTCAATCTTCAGTCTCATTATTTTCTCCATTACCATAATTTTACTTATGTTAAATCTAGTAAATTCCTCCCCTTGATTTAATTTAAATTTTCCTGGTATCTGTGATATTTTAACCTCTTCCAGTACTCTGAAGACTGATACAAAGAAATTATTTAGCAAGTCTGCAATTTCTTTATTTTTAATATTCCAAAATCGCCAAAGTATTTTTAAATGACCCACATTACTGATAGTCACTCTCTTTCTCTTGATACACTTGTTAAAAGCTTTTAGTGTTATCGTTGTTATCCCTCACAGGGTTTTACATGTATTCCCTTTATGAAGCTCGTACAACTTTCTTTGTATCCCTTTGTTGTTCTTATCATTCACAGGCTGCGGGATCTCCACTAATCTTTGCATATGTGCATGCCTTTTCTTTTAGTTTTATACTATCTCACTTCTTTTATTGACCAGTTATTTAATTAAACAAGTAAAATTCTTGCTCCTTATGGTAGATACAGGTCTTGTACCAAATACTTCTTTGAATACACTGGTCATCTGTAGTTTTACCCATTAACAGTTGTGTCCAGGTTTACTGTAGTCAATTATTGTCTCATCTCTTCAAAAATTAGCCGTACCTAAATTTAAAACTCTGGTTTGCAACTCACCTGTCTCCCTTTCAAACTTAATATTGAATTCAATTATGTTATGGTCTCTGTTAGCTGGGTGTTCCCTTAATATTACATTGTTGACTAATTCTGGCTCATTACTCAACACTGAATCTAATATGACCTGTCATTTGTTGGCTCAAGAAAAGATTGTTCCTGAAAACTATCTCGAATACACTCAAGAAATTCCCTGCCTTTGGTCTCGAGCTATTCTGCTTCTCCCAGTCAATTAATTTTGCAACAAGCTTCTCTAATCTACTTATTTATGCATCTTGCTTCTTCATCACTACTAACAGGATGTCTGCCCAAAGAGTTTCTACAGCCTTCTCTTCCTTACTGATAAACTTCCTCCTAATGTTGTAATTGTGTCTTTTATCACTACTGTCACTCTTCCTCCTTTTCCTATTCCCATGTCCTTTCAAAAGACCTGATAACCGGGAATATTTATCTCCCAGTCATAACTAACTTGTCTCCATGATGGCCACAACGCCATACCCTTGAAGTTGAACTTGTACTTCTAATTTGCTATTTTATTCCTTACGCTACATGCATATGTGTCTAGAATTCTTTGTTGGCAAAGACCTTACCCTATCCTTCTGACCTGATGCTTTTTTCCCCACATTTTTTTATGTATCTTCTTGCTTTTCATCATCCTTGTTATATACTATTTTGTTATTTTCTCCTTTTTTTCTTCACCCTGATATCTGGCCTTTCTATCATTCCTTTTGTTATAACCAAGGCGGGAGTAATGCACTATTAATTCAGACACACTACTCCACAGCTTATAACATATTAGTAAAGTTTCCCACCTACCGAAAAATAGCCAAATTAAACACTCTATTTGTTCCCCAGAATAAATCACACCAAACCAGGTTTCTTTAAACAATAACAAAATTAATTCACAGAATCACAGAATAATACAGTGCAGAAGAGGCCCTTTGGCCCATCGAGTCTGCACCGATGCATTAAAACACCTGACCTGTCTACCTAATCCCATTTGCCAGCACTTGGCCCATAGCCTTGAATGTTATGACGTGCCAAGTGCTTATCTAGGTACTTTTTAATGGTTGTGAGGCAACCTGCCTCTACCACCCTCCCAGGCAGGGCATTCCAGACTGTCACCACCCTCTGGGTAAAAAAGTTCTTCCTCAAATCCCCCTTAAACCTCCCGCCCCTCACCTTATACTTGTGACCCCTTGTAACTGACCCTTCAACTAAGGGGAACAGCTGCTCCCTATCCACCCTGTCCATGCCACTCATAATCTTGTATACCTCAATCAGGTCACCCCTCCGTCTTCTCTGCTCCAGTGAAAACAACCCAAGCCTATCCAACCTCTCTTCATAGCTTAAATGTTCCATCCCAGGCAACATCCTGGTGAATCGCCTCTGCACCCCCTCCAGTGCAATCACATCCTTCCTATAATGTGGCGACCAGAATTGCACACAGTACTCCAGCTGTGGCCTTACCAAAGCTCTGTACAACTCCAACATGACCTCCCTGCTTTTGTAACCTATGCCTCGATTGATAAAGGCAAGTGTCCCATATGCCTTTTTCACCACCCTATTAACCTGCCCTTCTGCCTTCAGAGATCTATGGACAAACACGCCAAGGTCCCTTTGTTCCTCGGAACTTCCCAGTGTCAGACCATTCATTGAATACCTCTGTGTCACATTACTCATTCCAAAGTGTATCACCTCACATTTTTCAGCATTAAATTCCATCTGCCACTTTTCTGCCCATTTGACCATCCTGTCTATATCTTCCTGTAACCTAAGACACTCCACCTCACTTTTAACCACTCGGCCAATCTTTGTGTCATCCGCGAACTTACTGATCCTACCCCCCACATAGTCATCTATGTCGTTTATATAAATGACAAACAATAGGGGACCCAGCGCAGATCCCGTACACCACTGGACACTGGCTTCCAGTCACTAAAACAGCCGTCTGTCATCACTCTCTGTCTCCTACAGCTAAGCCAATTTTGAATCCACCTTACCAAGTTACCTTGTATCCCATGTGCATTTGCTTTCTTGATAAGTCTCCCATGTGGGACCTTGTCAAAGGCTTTGCTGAAATCCATGTAAACTACATCAGCTGCACTACCCTCATCTACACACCTGGTCACGTGCTCAAAAAATTCAATCAAATTTGGTAGGCATGACCTCCCTCTGACAAAGCCATGCTGACTATTCCTAATCAAATTTTGCCTCTCCAAGTGGTGATAGATTCTCTCCTTATTATTTATTAATTAATTGTTTATGAATATACTAACTCTTAAACAATAATGAGATAACTCTATATGTGAAAGGATTCTTTTCAAACTTCTTATTCTTCTTAACCCTCAGGTACACGCATATACATTAAAAAAAAGGTTAACCGGGAAAAAAGGATGTTTTCAGATTACAACTATTTCTTAGGAATAATAAAATAATTAGGTTGTCACTTTCTGGTAGGATATTTCCTAAGCAGTGAGGTGTCCCAGAGTCGAATAGTCGGACGCCACTCAAAGTCTTTCTAGGCGAGGTTGATGAACAGTCTGTGATGGGTGGGCATTCATGGTGCTTCGTCTGCAGCAGGCATCATGCAGATCTTTCAACAAAGGGTGTAGCAAGAGGTCTACTTGGGTTTTGAAATAGCAGTCTAGCAATAAAAGCTTTCTTGAGCTTTCAGGATCTCCCAAAACATAAGAGGCAACAGGAATCACTCCTGAGGCAGAGATTTTCAGAGACTGGCAGCAATAGGAATCTGCTTCCTTTAGAAATGCAGGGCTTCCTCGCAGCAAAGGAGACTTTTTCCACAGAGAGCAGCAACTCCTTTTTTCCTGGGTCTTTTCCTTGCCAGGGGTCTTTTTTCTCTCTCCAGGCAGACCACAGCCACCACCTCAAAGGTACAATTTCTTTTCACAAGAGAGGCAAGCCTTCTTTTTCTTGGGAGAGGTCTTTTTCTCTGGGCTGCAAAAAAGCACAGGTCCCAGCCAGTTTGTTCTGCCTCCTGCCTGTCCAACACTGGTCTTTCACAAAACAAAAGTGAAACCAAAACTCTTAATAATAAGTCTTGTGACCTGTCATTTCCCTCTGCTGTTGTTTGGAACAGGTGTCTTGCAGTCTGTGGACGCAGTTCAAACGCCAAGTTTCAGCATTCAATGTTCACAGAAAATCCTTTTTCTCAGTTTTTTTTAAAGCGCACAGAATTCTAAGCTTTCAAAATAAATAAAAACTCTTGTTACACTTTTCCTTATCTTTTAACTATTTTAACTATTCTTAGTACTATTGCCTAAGCCCTGATTATGATTTCAGCTGAGACCTTGGTCCCAGCTTGGTTTAGGTGAAGCCTGTCCAGGAAAACAACATACACAGGAGCACTTCTGATGAAAGGTCACAGACTTGAAATGATAACTCTGCTTCTCTCTCCACAGATGCTGCCAGACCTGCTGAATATTTCTAGCACTTTTTGTTTTTATTATACACTGTAGCTTAGTTCTGCTGAAAGATATTTCTCTGAGATAGCATTGTAATATTATTCACTTTGGCTGTGGGAGGAAACCAGAGCACCTAGCAGAAACCCACACGGTCACAAGGAGAACTTGCAAACTCCGCACAGGCAGGACCCAGAACTGAACTCAGGTCGCTGCAGCTGTGAGGCTGCGGTGCTAACCACTGCACCACTGTGCTGCCCTGGGTACAAAAGACAGGAAAAAGGGGCAGTGTCAAGCGATCCAGCGTCCAACTCTTAAGTGCTGCTACGGTATTGTTGGAGCTTTACGGGGACAAGAGCTTGGCCTGTGAAGTAGGCGCTGGGGGCAGAAGTAGCTGTTCCTGGCCTCCCGCCTCATCCTGTTCTCTACACTTCATGAAGACCCAAACCTAGAAAAGTTGGTGCTGTCTTCTGCACGCAAATCCTTGTTAATCGACAAACCTGCAGAGATCCTGGGGACTGGCTAAAAATTTCACAATAGGTCTCCAGAGACTACGCTGACCATTCCCTATGATCCTGAACCATGTAAGGGCATTACAGCTGCCGATTTCCTTTGGAAGCCAAAAGGCTGTACTCAAGCAGGTCAGATTCACAGCTGCTCCTTACTTTCCTGGCCCTACCACTGGCCCAGACTATGAATATCAACCAGGGCAGCAAATCCAGGTGGTGTTCTTGAGCTTTGATAGGAGTTAGGATAGTTCTGGACTTTGATAACAATGTATGATGGCCCTGGTTTAGCACTACGATGCAACTGCTAGAGCTTGGCAACGGGATTGCACTTTGTGCAAAATTAACTCTCACAAAGGTTAAAGGATTGGGGTCACAGTTGTACCAGGGCACAGACAGAAGTGTTTCTCAAACCTCCTCCAGCAACAAATTCATCCTGATAGGAAAATACAACCCATTGTACCTTTTCCTTTATTCGTATTTTATATGTATTTATAGGTGACAAACTATAACAGGTATGGAGTCAATACAATGCATCATTTTTACTCTCAGATACACACAAACTGCCCTGTTTTAAAAATATACTCAGTATATTTCTCCTATGATGACACTAGTTATACATCATTTTTCCTTTGGAGGAAAAGAAGACAAAGGGGTGGATTTTTCATCCCCAATTTCAGAAAGGAGCATGGGCAAAATTCAGCTAAAAATTGAAGGAAACACTTAGGGCTGAATTTTATTCGGGCGCCACGCTCCGCATTCAGTGGCTGTCACAGAGCCCCCACAATATTACGTGCGGGGACTCATTAGCATCACTGCGCTGAGCCACCACCCTCATATTATGTGGGGAGAGGCGGGACATCCGGCGTAGTGAGGAACCTTTTGACAGCTGTGCAGCAGGTGCTAGGGCCCTATTTAAGGCCCCCCAACACCTGCCCCTGACAACTGTCAAAGAAATACATACCTCACTGTTGAAGAGTGGGGCTGCTGTCAATTAGGCCATAATGTGCTGTGCCTCATAGATCAATGGAAATTGATGCCTTCATTTTGATCTTTTCCTCCTGTGCTGTAGTTATAGTACTTTGCGGCGGGTCCTTCCCGACGTCGCAGGTCCAGGCGGGCCTCCCCCCGCAGAATTTTACCAGCCCCTACGCTGTGACCCGCGGCATCGATGGGCCAGTAAAATTCAGCCTTTAGATTCATACGCATAGATCGGCCTGTCAGTCCACTGTGTATTTGCTGGCTCTTTAAATGAACTATCCAATTAGTCCCACTCCCCTGTTCTTTCCCTATAGACCAGCATTTTTTCTTAAGTTTTTTGAGTGTTTCTATTTAATCTATTTCCATCATCCTTTCAGACAGTACATTCAGATTATAACAATTTGTTACATAAAGAAACAATTCTCCTCAACACCTCTTTTTTTTGCCAACTATCGTAAATCTGTGTCCTCTGGTTAATGACCCTCCAGCCAGTGGAAAGTTTCCCATTATTTTCTCTATCAAAACCCATCATAATTTTGAACACCTGTGTTAAATCTTCCTGTAAGTTTATCTGGTCTCTCCACATGACTGAAGTCCCTCATCCCTACTATTAGTAGATTAAGGATATGGTAGCACAGTGGTTCTGTTACTTGATTTTAATAATTCAGAGGCCTGGACTAATGAGCTGCAGACATAGTTCCTACTATAGCAGTTGGTAAATTAAATTCAATTAAGAAAATAAATCTGGCATTCAGTGATGAACTCCATGAAACTACTTGATTCTCATTAAAAATCTAGTGGTTTACTAATGCCCTTTAGAGAAAAGAATCTGTTCTACTTTTCGTAAAGCCAATATGCGACTCCAGACCTAGTATAAAGCAGTTCACTCTTAACAGCTCTCTGCTCACCGCCACCTTCTTAAAGGCTGTTCAGGATGGGCATTAAATGCTAACCTTGCGAATGATACCCACATCCTATGAATGAATAAAAAATAAACCTCTGCACCTTCTCATGGCTTTGGCATTCTTCCGAAAATGTGGTGCCCACAATATTTCAGCTGAGGCCTAACCAATGATTTATAAACGTTCAGTAAAACATCTTTGCTTTTACATTCAATGTCTCTATTTATAAAACCAAGGATCCTGTATGGTTTTTCTACAGACTAAATGTGCCCTACCAACTTCAAAGCTTTGTGTATGTGAACCCGCATTTCACTCTGTTCCTGCACCCCTTTAAAATTGTACCATTTAGTTTATATCACCCCTTCTCGTTCTTTTTTCCAAAATACATCACTTCACTCTTCTGTAAGACCAGGGTCTGTATTTTCAATCATCATACGATGCATGGCTATTTTCAAAGTCAGGGCATGACGTGGAGCTGGGAACCCACTCGCCTCCAATTAATTGCTCGTTAAGCTCCTTGAAGAGCTTGTTAATAGGCTGGGGAGGGCCAGAAGGCATTTTTCAAATCACAGATCACCAAACCCGAACAGTCTGGTGCATGTTAGTGCACAGCTATTGGGTGCAATGCAGGGAGCCATCAAGCCATGTTTTCTCTGATGAAAAGGTTTTGGCACTAAGGGTTTTTGTCTCTGAAGTTCTGCCTCCTCTAATCTGCAAGGCAGTGGCAGCCCTGTCATGGCTGCCTCCTGGCAGAGATTGATGCCACTAACTGAGCGTCGAGCTCACCTCCAGCCCAATTAGGGCATTTACATATGACGATAGCATTGCATGAGCAATGCAGACAGGGCACGGGGTCAGGACCCAGAAATTATCTGTGCATTGGTTTCCCAATCGCGGATTGAAAATGCATCATACAGAAAATTTCATACTAAACAACGAATGATTCCGAAAAAAACATGCTTTTTAAGCACTATATTTAACAACTATTTTGAACTCCCAGAAATAGTGGGCTGGATTTTATTATGCCCCAGGTGTTGGGTTCCAGGGCAGGATTGGGAGGAGGGGGTGCCTGAAGATGCCCCCAGAAGAGGGACGCCACGCAGCTCAATGCCGGGAGAGCCCGGCCCAATATTACTACTCGGCGACGGGATCCCAATTTGACTATTTAAATAAATGGAAATGAACGAATTAATGAAACTCACATTGCCTTCTGATGTCCCGCTGTGATCTTAGGCCCGGTGGCCGGCACTCCCGTGCCTTCGGATCCCCATCCAGGGAAACGAAGCGCCATTCTGGTGGGGAGTGGGGAGGAGGTAGGTTTATCAGTGCAGGAGTGGGGGAACGGGGTCAAGTTAACGTCATGGGTGTAGGGGATGGTGGGAAGGGTTGGAGTTGAAAGTTTGGGGAGAAAGGGTAAATAATTAATTTAATTGTTATTGAGGGGGTGGGAGAGGGCAAAATAAATGTATTTATTTATTTTTATTCAATTCCCCTTTAAATATTTAAATTTCCCAATAGGGCCGATAGCCCTTTAAATATGGTGTTAGCGCCTGTGCACAGGCAGCTAATGCCATTGCCGGGGACGGACAGCCCGCCCCTCCACGTGATCGGGGTGGGGGGGGCGGGGGGAAGACGCGTCCCCGCTACTTAAATGAGCTGCCGGACAAAAGACTGCGGCAGCTCCATGACCCATTTTTATCGCCCGCCGCCGATGGCACAAAAAATTCAGCCCAGTGCTTTTATTTCACTCCAATTAAACCACAGTTGTAAACATAACAACAATTTGCATTTATACAGCACCTTTAACATAATAAAACATTCCAAGGCACTTCACAGGAGCGATATTGTGCAAAATTTGACACCATGCCTGTTATGGCCATGTTGTGTGATGTGGGTAGTTCCCATTGTTGAACTCCCCATCTGACCACAGTAAGTGTGTTTTATTATTAGGGTTTAACCCCTTGATGTTTTATTTTTCAAATAAACAGACAGCAACAAGTTATTCATGTAGGTTTAGAAAAACAGAAAATCAATTGTTTATTGATCAATACACCTTATCCCAAAATTGTTGCAAACGCATTCACTCATGCATTCACTCAGACACACAAACAAGAAGAAACAGATAGAAAGGGAAAAAGGGAAAGTGATTTTTAGTGGGGGGGCGGGGGAAGTCACGATAAACCTGCTGAATTCTCGGAAATCAAGTTCTCAATAGCTGCAGGCCTGAGGTGATCGTAGATTCCTCTCTTGATTGAAAGTTCACTTGAAGATGTTAGTGTCTAATAAGTTCTGTTACTGGATGTTAAATACCTAGTAGTTGAAGGCAATAGGGTGAACAGCATGTTGTTAGGAGTGGAGAAGTAGGCTCTGTGGCAAGCAATAAACAGTCTCCACCAAAGCATCCTAGACTGTGTCTTCTTCACAAACAGGCTTGCAAGTTTCTCTAACATTGGTAGCAGAGGGTGGTTGCCAAAAAGTGAAGATTGAGACCCAGATTTGTTTTCAGACAGGAGATTAGAATTGGAGTTTTTTTTGAGAAAGCTGTAATTGGAGTTTTTTTTTGAAGAAAGATGACTGAAACTAAATGTAAGGTGTCGGGATATGATTTTCGACCGCTGTTTTGTGAAGCCGAACCTTATGCGGCACAGTGGCGCAGTGGTTAGCACCGCAGCCTCACAGCTCCAGGGACCCGGGTTCGATTCCGGGTACTGCCTGTGTGGAGTTTGCAAGTTCTCCCTGTGTCTGCGTGGGTTTTCTCCGGGTGCTCCGGTTTCCTCCCACAAGCCAAAAGACTTGCAGGTTGATAGGTTAATTGGCCATGATAAATTGTCACTAGTATAGGTAGGTGGTAGGGAAATATAGGGACAGGTGGGGATGTTTGGTTGGAATATGGGATTAGTGTAGGATTAGTATAAATGGGTGGTTGATGTTCGGCACAGACTCGGTGGGCCGAAGGGCCTGTTTCAGTGCTGTATCTCTCTAATCTCTAATCTTATGATCAAAGGAAGAATGAAATTGATCTATGGACACAGGTTATGTCTTTACCAAAAAGGAAGCAAGGAATAGCCTTTGCACTTTCACTTCCCGCCAGAAGCGAGATCAGGGGCAAAGTGTTCTTGGAGCTAGAGGCTCATCATTTGGACAATGAGGAAGGTTTGGCCAATCTCTTAAAATTCATGGATAAAATTTATATGAAAGATGACTTATTGAGTGCCTATGAGGCGTGGTCAGACTTTGATAAATTTAGAAAAATGGATGGTTCTTCCATATAAAAATATATTATGGAGTTTAACTGACTATATGCAAGGTGGCACTGATTCTACTTGGAAATTCCTAAATCAGTACTTGCCTTCAAATTGTCGGATTGTGCTAGGATATCGAACATGGATAGTCTCTTGGTATTAACTGGAATTAAATTCAAAGAAAGAGATACGCTTTTTGATCAGATATCTGACGCCCTGAAAAAAATTTTGGGGAAACATTTTTTCTGGCCACTTTCATGGAGCAAATGATATCTCAGTGGTGACATCAAAGGTGGAGGATACAATGCTAGCAGCATTTCGAGGCCATTCTAATACGGAGCCCAAACGGCAGTACGAAAGGAGAATCACTTACAAACGAATGAGGATAGAGACCCTTTTAGCAGCTATAACAGACGGCAGGTATTGAGCAATTATGGTAGAAGGATGAACCCCTGGAATAACCAAGGGGTAGTCAACAGGTGCTTCCGATGTGACTCAAAGTATCATTATGCATTGCATTGTCCAAAAAGGAATAATAGGGTTTTTGAGATGACACATGACATGGAAGGTTCAGAAGGCGAGGGTGACGCTCGGGGATTTGAGGAACGACGAGGCAACCAAGAAGTTAGAGTAGACTCCCCAACAGCAGGAAAAGCAACTTTTGGATTTTCCTCGCTCTTTTAGCGACACACTCATGGGAATGTAAATCCATTGACATCAAAGCAGCATTTTTGCAAGAGGAGAAATTTCAAAGGGAAGTATTTTTAAAGCCACCAAAAGAAGCTAAAGATATACAGGGGAAGTTTTGGAAGCTAAACAAGTGTGTTTATGGGCTAAACGATGCATCCAGGGTATGGTATTTTTACTAAAAGCTGGTGGTATTCAGTTAAAAGTGGATCCACAATGTTTTATTGGTACTATGAAGAAAAACTAGCAGGCATTTTCTTGATACATGTAGATGATTTTCTGTGGGGAGGGTCTGCAGCATTTGAGAAATTTGTGGTAGATAAAGTTCTGTAGGAATTTAAAATTGGAAGTCAGACTTCCGGAGCTTTTAAATATATAGGGTTGAATATTAGACAGACTAAGTCAGGGGTAACCCTAAATCAATAGTCTTACCTAGAGAATGTTAATAGGATCCCAACAAATTGGGCCAGATCCTCACAAAATGAAGACTCTGCAACCAAGGAAGTAGACCAGTTAAGGAGCTTAATCAAGCAGTTGAACTGGTTGTGTGCACATAGTAGGCCGGATGCTTGCTACGATGTATTAGAATTGAGCTCCATGTTGACAAATGCCACTGTTGAGGAAGTGCTGAAAGCAAATAAGACATTGAAGAGATTGAGTTTTGACAAATGTACACTCAAGTTTCCAGCATTGGGTTACCCAGAAGAAATGAAATTAGTCATTTTTAGTTACGCCTCACACGCTAATCTTCCCGATGGTTATTTGAGCGCAGTAGAGTTCATTATATTTTAGGTGGGAAGAAATGATAAATATTGTCCATTAGCCTGGGAATTGAAGAAAATAAGGAGGATAGTTAAAAGCACCCTAACTGCTGAGACACTTGCACTGATAGAAGCGATAGATATGGGTATGTATTTATCGAGTATTTTAAAGGAACTCATATAAGGGGCAATCAGAGAAAAGGTTTCCTAAAGAATGCTATATAGGTAATCATTCTCTCTGGGACAACGTCCATTCGACAAAAAGTGTCATGGAAAAGAGGTTGAGGATTGATCTCGCAAGTATAAAAGAAAAATTGGAAAGACATGTCCAAAATAAAATGGGTCAACAAAAGTCATCAGTTGTTGGATTGTTTTACAAAGAGAGGTGCTTGTTCAAAAAAATTGTTGGATGTCCTCGAAGAGGGCTGTCTTGTGTTATGATGCGTTATGAAAACGTGGAAAACATTTTCTATTAAGATCACTTGTAATTCTTTAAACAACTTTTTTTGTTTAAAAAGGGGGGAATATGCAGTATGTTTATGGCTCATGCTATTGAAGGTTAATGGTATAACAATGTAATATACAGAAAAATGTGTCATTATTTTGGCTCTTTTTCATTTTTTATATATATGTATTTAATTTAAAGAAAAAAGGGGAATCTGTTAGTGTCTAATAAGTTCTGTTAACGGATGTTAAATACATAGTGGTTGAAGGTAATAGGGTGAACAGGTGTTGGGTTTTGTTAGGAGTGGAAAAGTAAGCTCTATGGCAAGCAATAAACAGTCTCCACCAAAGCATCCTCGTCTCAGTGTCTTCTTCACAAACAGCCTTGGAAGTTTCTCTAACAGAAGACAGTGGATCACTTCTAGTTCACTGCTGTCTAGAGTAGATGTAGGATTCTACAGCAGGGTACATGCCTTCTGGCTTTCTGGAAAACTAGTTGCTGGATGTTGTTCTTTCTCTCTCTCTCTCTGGAATCTCTCTCTCTAGGCTGTCTTTTTTTAAGGTAAAGCTGTGTTACTTCTCACTTCCTGGTGGGAGATGCTCTGGTCTCTTACCCATGGTGATTGCATAATGGCCCAGGGCATGGCTACGTCACACCTTCTTTGTTTCCGAAGAAGACATTCAAATTCTGGAATGTTTTAGGTTGGGTTCGATTGGCACCTCATAGCTTTGAAGATTTATCCTTTGTCCTTGTCAGACAGTTTGAATGCACAAAGGCCAAGTTTTTTTCTTTGGCAGCCATTTTGGGTGCATTGTAAAAAAAACATTAATTTTTTAAAGGGCAAAGTCAGTTTTTATAACTCTTCAGAGTTTGTTCAAAATTGCTGTATCATTGCACTTCTGGGGCTGGATTTTGTTCTCTGCCTGACGCCGGGTTTCACGGCTGGGGGTGGGGAGGCAGAGAATCGCAGCCACAGCAGCAGTGGCTGCCACGGAACCCAACGCCTTGATTGCCGGTCCTGACCTTCCGGCAATCACTCTGCAACGGGACCCTGGTTTAAATATTTAAAATTATGAAAACTATTGTATTTGATACTTATTCAATGTTTATTAGAACTTACTTGCAACTATTTAGTTTGCTTGCATTATTTGAGTCCACTTATTAGCTAAATACTGTATTCAAAACATCTCTGATGTCCATCTGTTATTTAGTAAATAATATTAACATAACCAATAATAAGATGCATACTTACACTTAAATATAATTTCTAATCTTGAATTTTCAGCCTGAATGCGAAGTTCTTCAAAAGCCATTATTATTCTCTAAAATTAAAATTACCAAACAGGAAAGTGTAAATACGCAACAAAATGGAACTCTGATAATTTAGATGTAAGAACAGAAAATATTTACCTCAGAAATCTGTAAATGATTTGTTCTACCTCTATCTATATAAAGGTTTTTCCTCTTGTGCACATCAGTAGAGCACCATACCTCAAAAGTGGTTGTCACACAGCAGGCATCACACTTCAGGCATAAAATCAGAGCCTCAAATATCATATTTATAAAGGACAAAGCAATCAGAAGTCACAAATAAGTGTCAATGGTATTGATTAGGGGAAATTTATTAACCAATCATAAGTTCCATTTAGTAGCAACGAGTAGACAGCTATGAGGGTAATTTTAATCTAACCCAGCTAGCAGGAATCTGATAGGATCATGTCGGCTGTCCACCCATTTTGCACTGTGTCCAATTTAACTCTTCACTACTGAGAGTGGGGCACATAAAATAGGGCCCCAGCACCTGCTGCACAGCTGTCAAAAACTCTCGCTGCGCCGAATGTCCTGCCTCTCCCTCCGTAATATGGGGGGGTGGTGCGCGGTCTCTATGGAAATGAGCCACCGCGATTAATATCGCGGGGGCTTGGCGTTGGGCGATAATTGCAGGTGTGCCGCCGACTTCAAAGGGCGCTGCCATGGAGCGCGGCGCTGCAATGAAATTCAGCCCAAAATGATTAAACTCCCCATCATGCATCCACTATATTCCAAACCCGTGCAAAGTTTTCTGCCAGAGCCCTATTTTTTGTTAGGAGTCTGGGTCTTGAGTTTCCATGTTACTCCAACGTACAGTTGCACAGCTAGATTTCAATTCTTTTTGAACACTGTAGTGTATTGGCTATGTTACTGGACTAGTAATTCAGAGATCTAATAATCCAGAACATGGGAGTTTAAATTCCACAATGGCAGTTGGAAAGTGTGATTTTTTAAAAGCTGGGATTAGTAAAAGTGACCATGAAGCTGTTAGATTATAGTAAAAACAAATGACCTTTCGGGAAAGAAACCTGCAACTAATATTCTTTAGGGAAAGAAACCTGCAGTTCGTAAGTGGTGAGGCCTCCACTTGATTCCAGCCCGACACCAATGTGGCTGAATTGCCCTCTGTAGTGACTTAGCCACCCAGTTGTATCATCACCTTCTCGGGTCAACCAGGATGGGCAATAAATGCCAGAAACAGCCACATCCCAAGAATGAATAACAGAAACAAAACTTATTTTCCCTTTATTTTTGCTTGCTTCTAATTATTTACCAGTTTTGTTTGGTCCTTTATTGGTGGGTTTCTTTTTGTTTCAGTGTATTTTGGAGGGTATTTCTTCTAAAAATCAGCTTGTGCTCCAGTGTGTCTCAGTTCCTCACTGACCGAGCATTAGGTTATCTTTCTCTCCTTTGTTATGGATATGTTTGTCAAACAGTAATATTTTCCTGTACACTTTATCCTCAGTTCTTGAGCTGGACTTTATTTCGGTGACAGCGGTCCTCGCAATGGGCTGGAGGGGAGGGTAAACCCCACCTCAGCACTTTATCGGACTCACGGTAGGGGAACACCTCCCCCGAATACTCCGAGTCCACTACGAAGCTGCCAGATCTGACCTGGTGGTGTCTCCATGCAGCGGAGGGCCTCTCCGATATTGGCTAAATGCCTGTAGATGTGGGAGGTGGCCCTTAATGGGCCACTTAAGTGTCTTAACTGGTCTCTCATTGGACTTCCCTTCTGCCATGGTGCCTGCTGTGGACAAAATGGCAAGTAGGCAGGACAACATCAGGCACACCACCCAATAGCACACACGCAATTTTGTCTGTTACACCCTCCCTTCACCCCTTTTCCAGCCTGTCTCCAAGCGCTGGATAAAATTTGTAATCATTTCTACCCACTCTCATTCCTTTTTCAGTTTCAGTCTCCCTTGTGCTTTTTCAGCCTCCTAAGGGGTAGAAATCAGGCTCTGCAGCATCCAGTTTTTAGGTGCTACGCAGCTTTCCAACACAGGAAAATGGCACTCAAGATGCGTGCACACTCATCCAACAGGAAGAGTATTGGACACTATCTTGGTAAAGGAATTTGCACACGTGCACCTATGACTGCTGACAGCATGCTAGAATCTATTATTGAGGTTATAGCAGAACACTTAGAAAATCTCTATGCAATCAAGCAGAGTCAACATTGTTTTGTTTGACTAATTTATTAGAGTTCTTTGAGGAAGTAACAAGCAATGTGGATAAAGAGGAACCTGTAGATGTGGTGTACTTGGATTTCCAAAAGGCATTTGACAAGGTGCCATATCAAAGGTTACTAAACAAAATAAGAGCCCATGGTATATGGGGTAACATATTAGCATGGATAGAGGATTGGTTAGCAAACAGGAAAAATAGAGTAGGCATAAATGGGTTGTTTTCAGGTTGACAAGCTGTAACTAGTGGAGTGACACAGGGATCAGCGCTGGAGCCTCAACTATTTACAATCTATATCAATGACTTGGATGAAGGGACAGAATGTATGGTTGCTAAATTTGAAGATGACACAAAGATAGGTAAAAGATTAAGTTGTGAAGAGGACATAAGGAGTCTGCAAAACAATATAGACAGGTTAAGTGAGTGGGTAAAAATTTGGCAGATGGAGTTTAATGTGGGAAAATGTGAACTTGCCCACTTCGGCAAGAAAAATAGAAAAGCAGTATATTATTTAAGTGGAGAGATATTGCAGAACTTTGCCGTACAGAGGGATCTGGGTATCCTGGTACATGAATCACAAAAAGTTAGTATGCAGGTACAGCAAGTGATTAGGAAGGCAAATGGATTGTTGTTGTTTATTGCAAGGGGAATGGAATATAAAAGTAGGGAAGTTTTGCTACAGTTGTACAGGGCATTGGTGAGACCACATCTGGAGAACTGTGTACAGTTACGGTCTCCTGACTTAAGATTGAATATAATTGCATTAGAAGCAGTTCAGAGAAGGTTCACTAGATTCATGAGATGAAGGGGTTATCTTATGAGGAAAGGTTGGACAGGTTGGGCTTGTATCCATTGAAGTTTGGAAGAATGTGAGGTGATCGTATTGAAACATTGTAAGATTCTGAGGGGACTTAATAGGGTGGATTCTGAGGGGATGTTTCCCATCAAGGGAAAAACTAGAACTAGGCGACACAGTTTAAAAATAAGCGGGCTCCCATTAAGACGGAGATGAGCAGAATTTTTTTTTACTCAGATGGTCGTTAGTCTGGAATTCTCTTCCCAGAGAGCAGTCGAGGCAGGGTCAATGAATATTTTTCAGGCTGAGTTAGATAGATTCTTGATTGACAAAGGCGTCAAAGGGTATGGAAGTGGACGGGAAAGTGGAGTTGAGGCCACAATCAGATCAGCCATGATTTTATCAAATGGCAGAGCAGGCTCGAGGAGCAAAATGGCCTACCCCTGCCCCTATTTGTATCTATTTGCATACATATGGAGATTAAGAAGTCAATCAGTGTGAAATGCTTTCATCTTCACTGTCTTCTTCCTCTTACTCCCCTCTCCTGCCTGCTTACATCTCCTTCCCACGGAACTGAATCTTGTGAAATCACAAGGAACTCAAAGAGAGAAAGGTTTCCTACATGAACAAGGTTTTAAGAAGACTACTGGGCCCCAAGAAAAGCAAGACTACTTACAAAACTACATGAGCTTGAAGCACCGTAACAAGATATTGCCTCAAACTGTTCCAGCTTATCTTTTCTTCTCTTTTCTGTCCCTATTTGCATATGTCTATCGCGTGTGCATGCTAGCGTGGGTGCGTTGTGATATTGTTAGGAGTAAACCATATTAGAGTTTAAGTTTCAAGTTTTAATAAAATTTCATCTTTCTTCTTTAAACCTGAGAAAGCCTGTGTTAATTGGTTTCTTTGTCTTATAATTGGAAAACTGTGAACAAGAATTCACAAAGTGGGGGCTCAAAACACAGTGTGTTTAAAATTAAACACTGTTGCAGTAAGACCAGGTGAGATAGTAATAGACCCCTGGAAACATTGCTCACCTGATCTTAACAGAGGTCACTGAGGCTCTGAATACATTTCACTCTGTCTTGCTAGAGTGAATCAGGCAGAGCCAGCACATAGCTTTTCGAGAACTGCAGGCATGATACAGGGTGCCATTGGCTGCGTCCATGTCACTTTGAGGGTGCCATCTGCATTTGAGCCACCTTGACAAACCAGAGGGTGTCTACTGGGTGACAAGGGCTACACTATAATGACATGGATCCTGACTCTGTTGTGCAACCCATGCACACGTGGGCATGATGTATATGACGAAAGCCATGCAGCCAGAGGTGCTTAAACTTAATTTCCACTGCCTGAACCGCTGAGAAATCTTGCAGTACTTGCAGAGCGTGTGTCAAGATTCATGGTCATCTGCCACATGTCGCACAACCTCTCCATCATTACAGCACAGGCATTGCCACCACCTGTACAGAGACCAGCTGAGGCGGAAGTGGAGGAGGATGAGGAAGTGGAGGAGGCAACTGACACAGGCCTTTCTGACCAGGCTGTTCATGATCGACTCATCCAAATGTGATAGCAGTAAACACAACGCCAACTCCCCATTCACCAACACTCCCAGACTTTACCTTCCCCCTATTATGATCACAGTGTCCTCTTGGTCATAATTTTTATTTAAATATAAAAACCACCACAAAATAAACATTCCAAATAAAATTTATAACTTAAACAATGAAATATTGCATACAAACATTAACTAATCTTCCTTGTGCATTTCCTTACTGCCTGCCTTCTGTGTGCCTTTGCCTGTCTTAGTTCCTATGCAATGCTACCCTAGTAGCTGAAGCATGGCTGGTGAAAGGGTTCTGACTTTCAGTGGGGGAGATGGCAGATGGCCTGAAATTCAATCTCAAGAAACTCTGGCCCTGGAAGGCCCTGCTTCAGACTATACAATCTTGACATGGGCAGCATGCTGGCTGACAGGCAACTGCAAGAGCACTGGTGGACTTGCAGCGGTGGGAGGCCGAAAGCTGCCATCCTGAGAGAGGACAGAAGGTTTGGTTCCACAGAGCCACTGACACGCCCTAGCACAGCACCTCAGAAATCCCAGTAATATGTTGGACGACAGATTGCTGGACTGCTATGACACCCTGCAATCCCCTTTGAACACTGGTATCGGCAGCTTTGATGCCAGCAGTCTAGCATCGAGCTAAGCTTGCATGAGAACAGTTTCAGGTTGCATATCAGCAAGGTGAGCAATAGAAGCTGAGACGTCGGCCTTCGCTGCACTATGGTTTTGTCCGCAAGTGTGCTAATGGAGTTAGCCTCCATATCCACGCTGGAAAGGATGGGCTCCAAACTCTGTACAAAGCCCTGTGCCATGTCCATTCCAGATCCCCCATGCTCCTTGACATTGACTGTAAGCTTTCTAGCAGGCCACCAATGCACTAAGCATTTTATTGTGCAGACACATCAGCCTTACATCTGTGACCAGCTCCATTGAAATCCTCATCTGAGCCCTCTGCAGCAGAACCAGTGTTTAGTTTAGTTTAGTTTAGAGATACAGCACTGAAACAGGCCCTTTGGCCCACCGAGTCTGTGCCGACCATCAACCACCCATTTATACTAATTCTACACTAATTCCATATTCCTACCACATCCCCACCTGTCCCTATATTTCCCTACCACCTACCTATACTAGGGGCAATTTATAATGGCCAATTAACCTATCAACCTGCAAGTCTTTTGGCATGTGGGAGGAAACCGGAGCACCCGGAGGAAACCCACGCAGACACAGGGAGAACTTGCAAACTCCACACAGGCAGTACCCAGAATTGAACCCGGGTCGCTGGAGCTGTGAGGCTGCGGTGCTAACCACTGCGCCACTGTGCAGTGTGCGACCTTGCTTTCTGGCAAGCTGTCACCTGTGCAATCCTTGTCCTCTGCCCTGGCTGCAGGCCATTCGTTCACAGTGTCTCACCAGAAACAGTCTCTAAACTATTCTGTAAAGTACACAGATTAACTGAGCTGGTGGTTCAAGTCTAAGAACAAGTGATTTTTTTTTTTCTTCATCAGTGTCTTCCACTCTTCCACTTCTTAATCTGCCACTACTACCTGCTGTTGTGCAGGCTTTGGGCAACTGAAAGGAGAAGGGTGTAAGGGTAAGTATGTGGTGCAGGGAGGGCGAAAAAGAAGAGGTGCATACTCACACTATCTGCTGCTTGCAAATCATAGAAATTTACAGCACAGAGGAACGAGGCTATTCTGCCCATTGTGTATGGCCGAAATAGCCATCCATCCGAATTCCACTTAACCAGTTCTTAGTCCATAGCCTTGTAGGTTACAGCACTTCAAGTGCATCTTCTTTGGCCTCCTTGTCTCGGGAGACAATGGGTAAGCGCCTAGAGGTGGTCAGTGGTTTGTGGAGCAGCGCCTGGAGTGGCTATAACAGGTCAATTCATGGAGTGACAGACTCTTCTACAGGCACTGCAGATAAAATTGGTTGTCGGGGCTGTTACACAGTTGGCTCTCTCCTTGCACTTCTGTCTGTTTTCCTGCCAACTGCTCAGTCTCTTCGACTCGCCACACTTTAGCCCCGCCTTTATGGCAATCCGCCAGCTCTGACGATCACTGGCAACTGACTCCCACGACTTGTGGTCAATGTCACAAGACTTCATGTCGCGTTTGCAGACATCTTTAAAGCGGAGACATGGACGGCCGGTGGGACTGATACCAGTGACGAGCTCACTGTACAATGCGTCCTTGGGGATCCTGCCATCTTCCATGCGGCTCACATGGCCATGCCATCTCAACCGCCACTGGCTCAGTAGGGTGTGTATGCTGGGGATGTTGGCCACCTCGAGGACTTCTGAGTTGGAGATACGGTCTTGCCACCTGATGCCAAGTATTCTCCGGAGGCAGCGAAGATGGAATGAGTTGAGACGTCGCTCTTGGCTGGCATATGTTGTACAGGCCTCGCTGCTGTAGAGCAAGGTACTGAGGACACAGGTTTGAAACACTCGGACTTTTGTGTTCCGTATCAGTGCGCCATTTTCCCACACCCTCTTGGCCATTCTGGACATAGCAGCGGATGCCTTTCCCATGTGCTGGTTGATTTCTGCATCGAGAGACAGGTTACAGGTGATATTTGAGCCTAGGTAAGTGAACTCTTGAACCACTTCCAGAGTGTGGTCGCCAATATTGATGGATGGAGCATTTCTGACGTCCTGTCCCATGATGTTGGTTTTCTTGAGGCTGATCATTATGCCAAATTCGTTACAGGCAGCCGCAATCCTGTCGATGAATCTCGCAGACACTCTTCTGTGTGGGATGTTAATGCAGCATCGCCAGCAAAGAGGAATTCCCTGATGAGGACTTTCCATACTTTGGTCTTCACTCTAAGACAGGCAAGGTTAAAAAACCTGCCATCTGATCCTATGTGGAGGAAAATTCCTTCTTCTGAAGACTTGAACACATGTGAGAGCAACAGTGAGAAAAAAATCCCAAACAGAGTAGGTGCGAGAACACAGCCCTGTTTCAAGCCACTCAGGATAGGAAAGGGGTCTGCTGAATTGTGCCTTTCATATTGTCATAGAGTGAGGTGATGATACTGAGTAGCTTTGGTGACATCCGACCTTTGCTAGTAGACTGAAGAGACCATGTCTGCTGACGAAGTCAAAGGCTTTGTTGAGATCTATGAAAGCAATGTAGAAGGGCATCTGTTTTTTGCGGCATTTCTCCTGCAGCTGGCAAAGGGAGAACATCATGTCAATGGTAGATCTCTCTGCTCGAAAGCCACACTGTGCCTCAGGGTAGACATGCTCAGCCAGCTTCTGGAGTCTGTTTAAAACGACTCCAGCAAAGATTTTCCCCAATATGCTGAGCAGGGTGATTCCGTGGTAGTTGTTGCAGTCACCGCGGTCACCCTTGTTCTTATAGAGGGTGCATGGAGCTGAGACTATAGGAGGCTTAGCACTCTTGATTATTTCAGGGGTAATGCCGTCCTTTCCAGGGGCTTTTCCACTGGCTGGAGAATCAATGGAATCGCTGAGTTCCGATTTTGTTGGCTGTTCGTCCAGCTCATCCACGACTGGCAGAGACTGGACTGCATTGAGGGCGGTATCAGTGACAACATTTTCCCTGGAGTACAGTTCTAGGTAGTGCTCCACCCAGTGATCCGTTTGCTTGCGTTGGTCAGTGATCGTGTCCCCTGATTTAGACTTGAGGGGGGGGCGATCTTCTTGATGGTTGGCCCAAAAGCTCTCTTAACGCCATCATACATTCCTCTGATGATTCCAGTGTCAGAGGCCAGCTGAATACGACTGCGTAGGTGTTGCCAGTAGTCATTTGCGCAGCGCCTGGCTGTTCTTTGTGCAGTGCTTCTGGCTACTTTAAGTGCTACGGATGTTAACTCTCTGGGGGCTTTCTTGTCGTTCAACAGTGCAGTGCGCTTAGTGGCAATGACAGCTTCCAGCTCTTCAAAGTGAGATTGAAACCAGTCTGCATTCTGCTTCTCACGTTTGCCAAAGGTGGTCATTACTGAGTCATAGATGGCGTCTCTGATGTGGGCCCACTTTGTCTTTGCATCCCCTGCAGGAGTGTTTTGAAGGGCTTTTACAAGTGTATTTAGAAACTTATGTAACAGCTGTAGATAAGAAATTATGTTAGTGTTGATGCGCGGGCAGCCCTTCTGCTTGGAGTGATGTAGCTTCTTTAGTTTGAGTCTAACTTTTCTGCACACCAGGAAGTGGTCAGTGTCGCAGTCTGCACTGTGGAAGCTGCGTGTGATTTGGACACTCTTTACAGAGGCTCGCCTTCAGATGATGAGGTCCAGCTGGTGCCAACGACGTGCTCTTGGCTGCCTCCATGAAACCTGGTGACAGGATTTAGTATGAAAGAATGAGTTGGTGATGCAGAGGTTGTGATAGGTACACAACTCCAGCAGTCTCTGTCCATTCTCATTCATCCTTCCAATGCCATAGCGCCCAAGGCAGGAGGGCCATGAGTCATGGTCGGCCCCAACCCTGGCGTTAAAGTCCCCCAGAAGGAACAAATGTTCAGTATTAGGAATGCTACTAATGATATTATGGAGTTCCTTGTAGTCTTTAACTTCAGGTGGGGAACAGAGTGTTGGAGCATAGATGCTGAGTAGGTGTACAGGACCAGAGGTGGTGAGCAGTCGGATGGACAGTATGCATTCCGAGCCAGTCGAAGGTGGCTCTATCATGCTGAGCAAAACGTTTCTGATGGCGAAGCCCACTCCATGCTGTCTTGGTTCTTCAGGATCCCTACCCTGCTAGTAGAAGGTGTAGTCTTGCTCTCTTAGAGATCTGCTCGCAGGGAGGCTTGTCTCCTGAAGTGCTGCAATGTCCATATTGAGTCTACTGAGCTCGTTGTTAATGATGGCTGTCTTCCGAGAGTCGTTGATTTGTGTAAGGTCTTCTGACAGGCCAGGACACATAGTTCTGACGTTCCAGCTTGTAAAACAAAGGGCTGGTACCTTCTATCCATTTTTTGTCGTGCTGTTTGGTGCGGTGTTACAGTCCACTTGTCGGGCAATGACCCTGAGCTCCAAGCACCCATTGAAGCAAGTGGATTGTGGCGGGGCAGAACCTTTCTGACTGAGGGCTGCCCGGTTTGAGGCAGGCAGTAGCTGTCCAGTGAGATGCAATGACCTCTCTCACCGACAAAGGCAACCTGTGGCGGCCAATCTCCACGTCAATTGAGCTGGACTTATCACCCGTAACTGCTGCCTTCCGTGTTGTTTTGGTCACTGTGAGGCGACTATGGAGCGACCTCTCCATGGTGCCTGTCTGGGCGGAATGTATGGAGGTTGTGAGTTTCCCAAGCGTCAAAACCCCCTCCTCGGTCTTCATAGTGGGGTCCAAAGGAGTGCAGAGCACGACATTTGGCACCAGTTTGGCTGCAGGTACTGCCGGAAACATGCCAAATGCGCCCCATGACCGCCTTAGGGGTTCCGCTCCGAATTTTCTATTAGGGTTTACTGCCGTAGCCTTGGTCTCTCCCGACACACCCACAAGGCAGTGGGTTGATAGCTCCTATCCCTGAGCAGGGGCCCAAACAAGTAAACTGCGAGATTTCATGGAGGGAGAGGGTAGGAGGGTGGGGATGCGAGGAGGGAGGGGGTGCGAGGGGGTGGGGAGAAGGGGGTGCGAGGGGGGCGGGAGTGCATGGGGGGATGGGGAAGGGGTGGGGGCAAGGGGGTGCAGAGGGGAAGGGGGAGAGGATGCGAGGGGGAAGGGGGGAAGGAGGTGCGGAGGGGGAAGGGGAGGGCGTATGGAAGGGGGTAGAAGGGGGGAAGGGGGTGCGGGGGGAAGGGGTGCAAGGGGGAGGGGGTGCGGGGGGAAGGGGGTGGGAGGGGCTGGGGGTGTGGCAGGAAGGGGGAGGGGGAAGGGGAGAGGGGGAGGGGGAAAGGTGGTGCAAGGGGGAGGGGGAAGGGATGCAAGGGGGGAGGGGGTGGGGGGATGGGGGTGCGAGGGGGTGTGAGGGGGAGGGGGAAGGGGATGCGAGGGGATGGGGAGGGCATATGGAAGGGGGTAGAAGGGGGAAGGGGGTGCGGGGGTGCAAGGGGAAGGGGGTGAGGGGATGTGGCAGGAAGGGGGAGGGGGAAGGGGAGGGAGGAGGGGGAAAGGTGGTGTAAAGGGAGAGGGGAGGGGGCGCGGGGGGGGGGAAGGGGGAGAGATGGGTCCAAGGGGGAAGGGGGGAGGGAGAAGGGGGAAAGGGGTGCGGAGGGGTGTGAGGTGGAGGGTGAAGTGGGTGCGAGGGGGGAGGGTGTGCGGGGGCAAGGGGGTGCGAGGTGGGAGGAGGTGCGGGGGGGAAGGTGGTGCAAGGGAGGGAGGGGGGAGGGGGAACCAATCCTCTATCCATGCTAATATGTCAACCCCTATACCATGGGCTCTTATTTTGTTTCGTAACCTTTGATGTGACACCTTGTCAAATGCCTTCTGGAAATCCAAGTACATCACATCCACAGGTTCTCCTTTATCCATGTTGCTTGTTACTTCCTCAAAGAACACTAATAATTTAGTCAAACATGATTTCCCTTTCATAAAACCATGTTGACTCTGCCTGATTGCATTGAGATTTTCTAAATGATCTGCTATAACCTCCTTAATAATAGATTCCAGCATTTTCCCTTCGACAGATGTTAAGCTGACTGACCTGTAGTTTCCTGCTTTTTATCTTCCTCCTTTTTTGAATAGAGGAGTTACATTCATTATTTTCCAATCTGATGGACCTTACCAGAATCTAGGGAATTTTGGAAAATTAAAACCAATGCATCCACTATCTCAGCAGCAACTACGTTTAAGATTCTAGGATGAAGTCCATCAGGACCTGGACTTGTCAGCTTTAAGTTCTAATAATTTTATCAGTACCCTTATTTTAAGTTCCTCCGTCCTTTTCAACTCTTGATTCACAATTATTTCTGTGATTTTATTTGTATCCTCTAAAATGAAGACAGATGCAAAACATCTATTTAATTCCTCCACCATTTCCTTATTTTCCATTATTAACTCCCCAGACTCACTCTCCAGAAGACCAACACTCACTTTACTTACTGCTTTTTAAATACTTGTAGAAACTCTTACTGTCTGATTTTATATTTCTAGCTAGCTTTCTCTCATACTCTAATTTTTCTCTCATTATTCTTTTAGTCATTCTTTGATGTTTCTTACATTCTGTCCAATCTTCTCGACTGCCACTACTCTTCACTGAATTGTATGCTTTTTCTTTCAATTTGATAGTATAATTTAAGTTCCTTAGTTAGCAATGGATGGTGTATCCTTCCTCTAGTCTTTCTTTCTCACTGGAATGTATCTTTGCTGAGAGTTATAAAATATCTCCTTAAATATCTGCCACTGCATCTCCACTGACCTATCCCTTATCCTAAATTCCTAGTTTACTTTAGCAAGCTCTGTCTTCAAAACCTCATAATTACCCTTCTTTAAGTTTAAAACACTAGTCTGAGATCCGGTCTTCTCACCTTCAAACTGAATGCAAAATTCAGTCATGTTGTGATCACTGCTACCTAGGGGCGCCTTTACTATGAGGTCATTAATTAAGTCTACCTTGTTACACATTACCAAATCTACAGTAGCCTGTTCCCTGGTTGGCTCTAGAATGTGCTGCTCCAAGAAACTACCCGGAAAACACTCCATGAACTCATCTTCTAAGCTACCTTTGCCAATCTGTTTTGTCCAATCTATCTGTAGATTAAAATCACCCGTGATTATCGCCGTACCTTTCTCACAAGCCCCTATTATTTAAATTAGAATTAGAATTAGAATATTACAGCGCAGTACAGGCCCTTCGGCCCTCGATGTTGTGCCGACCTGTGAAACAATCTGACCTACACTATTCCATTTCCATCCATATGTCTATCCAATGACCACTTGAATGCCCTTAAAGTTGGCGAGTCTACGACTGCTGCAGGCAGGGCGTTCCACGCCCCTACTACTCTCTGAGTAAAGAAACTACCTCTGACATCTGTCCTATATCTATCACCCCTCAAATTAAAGCTATGTCCCCTCGTGTTTGCCATTACCATCCGAGGAAAAAGACTCTCACTATCCACCCTATCTAACCCTCTGATTATCTTCTATGTCTCTATTAAGTCACCTCTCCTCCTCCTTCTCACCAACGAAAACAACCTCAAGTCCCTCAGCCTTTCCTCGTAAGACCTTCCCTCCATACCAGGCAACATCCTAGTAAATCTCCTCTGCACCCTTTCCAAAGCTTCCACATCATTCCTATAATGCGGTGACCAGAACTGCACGCAATACTCCAGGTGCGGTCTCACCAGAGTTTTGTACAGCTGCAGCATGACCTCGTGGCTCCGAAACTCGATCCCCCTACTAATAAAAGCTAACACACCATATGCCTTCTTAACAGCCCTATTAACCTGGGTAGCAATTTTCAGGGATTTATGCACCTGGACACCAAGATCTCTCCGTTCATCTACACTACCAAGAATCTTCCCATTAGCCCAGTACTCTGCATTGCTGTTACTCCTTCCAAAGTGAATCACCTCGCACTTTTCCGCATTAAACTCCATTTGCCATCTCTCAGCCCAGCTCTGCAGCCTATCTATGTCCCTCTGTACCCTACAACATCCTTCGGCACTATCCACAACTCCACCGACCTTCGTGTCATCCGCAAATTTACTAACCCACCCTTCTACACCCTCTTCCAGGTCATTTATAAAAATGACAAACAGCAGTGGCCCCAAAACAGATCCTTGCGGTACACCACTAGTAACTAAACTCCAGGATGAACATTTGCCATCAACCACCACCCTCTGTCTTCTTTCAGCTAGCCAATTTCTGATCCAAAGCTCTAAATCACCTTCAACCCCATACTTCCGTATTTTCTGCAATAGCCTACCGTGGGGAACCTTATCAAACGCCTTACTGAAATCCATATACCCCACATCCACTGCTTTACCCTCATCCACCTGTTTGGTCACCTTCTCGAAAAACTCAATAAGGTTTGTGAGGCACGACCTACCCGTCACAAACCCGTGCTGACTATCGCTAATGAACTTATTCTTTTCAAGATGATTATAAATCCTGTCTCTTGTAACCTTTTCCAACATTTTACCCACAACCGAAGTAAGGCTCACAGGTCTATAATTACCAGGGCTGTCTCTACTCCCCTTCTTGAACAAGGGGACAACATTTGCTATCCTCCAGTCTTCCGGCACTATTCCTGTCGACAATGACGACATAAAGATCAAGGACAAAGGCTCTGCAATCTCCTCCCTGGCTTCCCAGAGAATCCTAGGATAAATCCCATCTGGCCCAGGGGACTTATCTATTTTCACACTTTCCAAAATTGATAACACCTCCTCCTTGTGAACCTCAATCCCATCTAGCCTAGTAGCCTGAATCTCAGTATTCTCCTCGACAACATTTTCTTTCTCTACTGTAAATACTGACGCAAAATATTCATTTAACGTTTCCCCTATCTCCTCTGATTCCACACACAACTTCCCACTACTATCCTTGATTGGCCCTAATCTAACTCTAGTCATTCTTCCCGTATACCCCGTCCTACAGCGTGTTTACTGTGAGGGGCCTATAAATTATTCCCACAAGTGACTTCCTGTCTTTACTATTTCTTATCTCTACCCAAATTGATTCTACATCTTGATTTTTAGAATTAAGGTCACCTCTCTAATGTACTAATGTCATCCTTAATGAACAGAGCACCTTCTACCTTTTACATTAACATATTGTTTGCCTTTGCTCCATGACGTTTTGGTCAGCTATGTGGCCTTGTCCAATCTACACCTTCTCCTTTGTTATCTCTTGCCCCACCCCCACCTCACTTGCTTATAACCTGTGACATTTCTAATATTTGTCAGTTCCGAAGAAGGGTCACTGACCCAAAACGTTAACTCTGCTTCTCTTTCCACAGATGCTGCCAGATCTGCTGAGTGGTTCCAGCATTTCTTGTTTATATTTCAGATTTCCAGCATCTGCAGTATTTTGCTTTTATTCTACCTTTTCCTAGTTTCCTGTCCTTCCGAAATGTCATGTACCCTTGAATATTCAGATCCAAGCCTTTGTCATCCTGCAGCCATGTCTCTGTAATGCCTATCAGATCATGCACACTTATTTCAATTTGAGTTATCAATTCATTTGATTTGTTACAAATGCTATGTGCCATCAAATATAGAGCCTTTAGTTCTGTCTTTTTACTATTTACACAACCTCTAGACTTAGCTGCTTGCACACTCTTAATTTTGTACATTCTGTCGCATCCTGCCATGCTCTGATTATTAATTCCCTTATTGCTGTCTTGCTTTCTTGTCTTGTCCTCTCACTTTAATTTATCACATCTTCTCCCACTTGATCCCTCGCCCCCACTACTTAGTTTAAAGCCCGTTCTACTGCCCTCCACGACTCGCCGAAACACTGGTCCCAGCATGGGACTATCCCAACGGTACAACTCCCAAACCAACATACGAATTAGGAGCAGAAGTAGACCATTCGGCCCCTCTAGCCTGCTCCGCCATTCAACAAGATCATGGATGATCAGTTTGTGACTCGATTTCCACACTCCCATCTACCCCGGTAACCTGTGATTCCCTTGCCTAACAAGAATCCATCTACCCCCACCTCCACCACCTTCTGAGGCAGAGAGTTCCAAAGTCGCACGACCCTCTGAGAGAAAAAATTTCCACTTTCCCCAGTACTGGTGCCAGTGCCCCATGAATCGAAACCCATTCCTCCCAGACCAATCTTTCAGCCACACATTTAACTCTCTAATCTTATTTACCCTATGCCAATTTATTCATAGCTCAAGTAATAATCCAGAGAATATTACCTTTGAGGTTGTGCTTTTTAATTTAGCCCCGACCTGTTCATACTCCCTTGGCAGAACCTTTTTCCTAGTCCTATCTATGTCGTTGGGTCCCATGTGGACCACAACAACTGGATCCTCCCTCTCCCACTGCAAGTTGTTCTGCAGCCCAGAGCAGATGTCCCAAACCCTGACACTGGGCAGGCAAAACAGCCTTCTGGACTCTCACTCTTGGCTGCAGAGAATGGTGTCTATCCCCCTGACGATACTACCCCCTACTACCACTACATTCCTATTTACTCTCTCCTCTTGAATGGCTTCCTGTACCATGGTACCATGGTCAGCTTACTCATCCACCCTGCAGCCCACGCTCTCATCCAGACAAGCTGAAAGAACCTCAAATCTGTTGAACAATTGCGAGGGCTGATGTTCCTCCACTTTTGCCTTCTTAATTCCCTTAACTGCCTCACTCTCAGTCATATCCTCCTGTCCCTGACCACTGACCGAATCAGAAGACCATAACCTATGGGCTGTGATTGCCTTCCGGAACAAATTGTCCAGGTAACTTTCCCCCTCCCTGATGCAACGCAGTGTCTATAGCTCGGCCACCAGCTCATCAACTCTGAGCTGAAGCTCCTCGAGCCGCAGACGATTACTGCAGACATGGTTGCACTGAATCACACTGGCGACCACCAGCTCCCACATACTGCACGTGCAACACATCACCTGCTCTGGCATCCTCATTGTGTTTTAAATAACTAATTTTAATTGCTTACTTAATTAACTTTTTAATTAATGCCTCTCCTCACCAGCATTTACTGCACTAATTTAAACCTTGGTAATGTAATAACACGTAATTCTTAAAAATAAAACAGAACAGTAGACTCACCAGCTTCTTACTTCTCTTCTGCTTGTCTGTCTGAATTATTATAAGATAGCTACATAAATTTTAATTTTACGTTTACTTCCTGCAGCATTGCATCTAGGTCCTCGGGACTAAACTCCTGGCATTGACCACTATGGCTATCTGGTCCCATTGCCTTTGTAGTTTGTCAGGAGGGCTTACTGGGCCCCTATGGATATAGGACTGCACAGAGGACCTCTCTCCTCCTCACCACATCCTGCATCAAGGCATTCGGTGCAACGTCGGAAAATCTTAGAGTCCACGCACTGCCATATTGTGCCATCCTTATGTCTGTCCCCCCAAGTCAGAATCAGTTGTAGAATGACTTCTAGCACTGCTCCATCCAAAAATCACCTCTATTAAAGGCTTCAGTTTCATCCCCATACTCCCCACTTCAATGAACTTTGAGCTCAACACAACATTGAGCTCTTCTTTCTTCGCCTCTGCATACACCACTTTGGCCAGGGGTCCTCTGCCCAGACAGCAGACTCTTTCAGATTTACAACAGACTCTTTTTCCTGTCTTCTAACTTCTCGCTCCACCTGGACCTCTCCATCTAGTCTCTTACCCTCTCTGGATCTTTTCACTGAGAATTGCTGGCGTGACATCAGCCATCTTAATTTCTCTGCTCCCCTCACTCATCCTAACCTTGCGGCACTCCATTCTCTCAAGTCCACCCCTAACATTGTCATCAAACCTGCTGACAAGGGTGCAGCTGTTGTTCTTTGGCAGGCTCTACCTATCGCAGGCTGAACTCCAACTCTTTGACACCTCCTCCTACCTCCCCCTGGACCATGACCCCACTACTGAACATCGAGCCATCATTTCCAAGACTGTTAACTGACCTCATCCCATTTGGAGATCTTCCCCCCATGTCATAGTCCCCCAATCCTGAACAGTCTGCTTCTACCCCCTTCCCAAGATCCACAACCAGACCACCTGTTCCTACCCCATTGAACTGATTTTTTCTTATTTACCCTTGTTCAGTCTCTTCCCACCTCTATCCGTGACTGTTCCGATGCCCTCAGTTACTTCAACACTTTCCAGTTCCCAAGCCCTAGCCATCTCCTTTTCACCATAGACCTCCAATCCCTGTACATTTCCAGGGCTGCACCTGGCCGAATTTGTTCTCATATGGAACAACTTCTCCTTTAATTCCATTCACTTCCTCAAAATAGGTGTCACTATGGTTACCTGCATGGTTCTTAGCTATGCCTGCCTTTTTGTATGATATGTGGAACATTCTTTGTTCCAGTCCGATTCAAGACCACTCCCTCACCCCTTTTTCTGGTACATTATTGACTGTTTCTATGCCTTTTCCTACTTTCCCACTGAAATAGAAAATTTTATCAACTTTGTTTCCAATTTCCAACCTTCTCTTGCCTTCACATAGTCCACGGCTCTTCCCTGCCCTTCCTTGACTTCTCTGTCTCCATTTCTGGGGATAGGCTATCAAGCAATATTCAATATGAGCCTAATAAATCCGACAGCAACCATGACTACACTTCCTCACACCCCAGTTCCTGTAAGGACTCTATTCCATTCTCCCAGTTTCTCCATCTCTGTCACATCTGCTCAGGCGATGCAACTTTCCATATCCTTCAGATATGTCTTCCTTTATCCTCAAATGAGGATTCCCCTTCAACATGGTTTACAGCGTTGTCGACTATGCCATTCCATTTCATGCATTTCTGCTTTCACCCCTTCCCCTCCATCCCAGAACCACAATGGGTTCTCCTTGTCCTCACCTTCCACCCCACCAGCCTCTGTATTCCATGAATCATCCTCTTCCATTTGTCCCACATCCAGAGTAGTGCCACCACCAAACACATCTTCCTCTCCTCTCCACTTTCAGCATTCTGAAGGGACCGTGCTAAGGTGTCTCATATGGACAGACTCCTGGTTCTAACTGGTGTTCAGTTCTCAGAGAGGGAGACCCTGTTGGATCAGTTGTCTGCTGCCTGGAGAAAATTCTTGGGAAAACAGTCATTTCCTTCAGCCTTCATGAACAAATGGGACTTTTGATGGTGACACAAAGAATACAGGACTCAATGATTGCCAGATTTCAAAATGCTCCAGTTACTGGATGCAGGCGTCAATACAATGGAAGGGATAAAGATAGGTAGAATAAGAATGAAAGTACCTTTAGTAGGTTTGCCTATTTACAGCAGAAGACAGAATTGGAACAGCAATAATAGGCAAATGAATCCCAAGAATGCCCAAGGAGCAGTTAATAGGTGCTTCAGGTATGATTCGAAGTATCATTATGTAGTGAACTGCAAAAAGTGCAGAGGAAAGGTTTTTGAAATGACACATGACGAACAGAATGCTGAGGAGAATGAATATAATGATGAATCCAAACAACTTCATATTAGTCATAAGGAATTTTAGTCCGGTGGTGAATGTACTCCTTTAACCGTGCAGTGCTGGATACCACTTCGGCAGTATGCAGAACATTATGGAGAGTAAGAAAGTACAGTATCGATACTTATAGTGGGTCCGGAAATGACTCTTGCATCAGAAAAGATCACATACCGGAGAAAGAGCCTACGATATGCAGAAGGGAGATCTCGCAGTAGCAGTCCTGACAGACACTCTTCTGTGTGGGAAAAAAAGTGCGGAAAGTCCTCATCAGAGAATTCCTCTTTGCTAACGATGTTGCACTAAAATCCCAGATAGAAGCGTGTCTGCAGAGACTCATCGACAGGATTGCGGCTGCCTGCAACGAATTTGGCCTAACCATCAGCCTCAAGAAAACCAACATCGTGGGACAGGAGGTCAGAAATGCTCCATCCATCAATATCGGCGACCATGCTCTGGAAGTGGTTCAAGAGTTCACCTACCTAGGCTCAACTATCACCAGTAATCTGTCTCTCGATGCAGAAATCAACAAGCGCATGGGAAAGGCATCCGCTGCTATGTCCAGACTGGCCAAGAGGGTGTGGGAAAATGGTGCACTGATACGGAACACAAAAGTCCGAGTGTTTCAAGCCTGTGTCCTCAGTACCTTGCTCTACCTCAGCGAGGCCTGGACAATGTATGTCAGCCAAGAGCGACTTCTCAACTCGTTCCATCTTCGCTGCCTCCGGAGAATCCTTGGCATCAGGTGGCAAGACCGTATCTCCAACTCAGAAGTCCTCGAGGCGGCCAACATCCCCAGCATATACACCCTACTGAGCCAGCGGCACTTGAGATGGCTTGGCCATGTGAGCGGCATGGAAGATGGCAGGATCCCCAAGGACGCATTGTACAGTGAGCTTGTCACTGGTATCAGACCCACCGGCCGTCCATATCTCCACTTTAAAGACGTCTGCAAACGTGACATGAAGTCCTGTGACATTGACCACAAGTCGTGGGAGTCAGTTGCCAGTAATCGCCAGAGCTGGCAGGCAGGCATAAAGGCAGGGGTAAAGAGTGGCGATTCGAAGAGACTTAGCAGTTGGCAGGAAAAAGGCAGAAGTGCAAGGAGAGAGCCAACTGTGTAACAGCCCCGACAACCAATTTTATCTGCAGCACCTGTGGAAGAGTCTGTCACTCTAGAATTGGCCTTTTATAGCCACTCCAGGCGCTGCTCCACAAACCACTGACCACTTCTAGGGGTTTACCCATTGTCTCTCGAGACAAGGAGGCCAAAGAAGTCCTGACAGACATATAAGTGCAAGTAGATATAGGCCATATCTTGAAGAGGTCAGACAATGAAATTAAAGCCACAGAACAGTCTTGGAACAGAACAAACGCAGGAGCCCTCACAGTCATGAAGTTTTGGTGGCTGCCAATATACTTGAGGATAAAGTATAAGAGAAGAAAACAACAGGAATTAGGTGAATATAAAAGCAAAATACTGCAGATGCTGGAAATCTGAAATAAAAATAAGAAATGCTGGAAATACTTAGCAAGTCTGGCATCATCTGTGGAGAGGGAAGCAGAGTTAACATTTCAGGTCAGTGACCCTTCATCAGAACTGCAAAAGGAATTAGATGGTTGGAGAGAGTTTGGAGTTTATTCTGAGGTACCAGAAATGGGGCAACCAGCTTTGTCATATAGGTGGATTTGTACTGAAAAAATCATTGCAGATGGGATTTATAAGGCTAGGGGTTTTGAAGAGCAACTGGGTGATACAGATTGTTAGAATGGATTCTCCCACAGCTGGAAAAGTAACCTTGAAAATACTTTTGATCCTTTGGCACACATTCATGGGGGTGTAGATAACCAACATAAAAGCCACACTTCTGCAGGGTGATACTTTTCAGAGAAAAGGGTTCTGAAACCACCCAAAGAGGCAGCAGATGCAGAAGGAAAACCATGAAAACTAAACAAATGCATCTATGGCATAAATGACGTTTTCAGGATATGGTATTTTCGGGTAAGATCTGTTTTGCTGAAAATAGGCTGAGCCCTTTCCTATCCTGAGTGGTGTGAAACAGGGCTGTGTTCTCGCACCCACACTTTTTGGGATTTTCTTCTCCCTGCTGCTTTCACATGCGTTCAAATCCTCTGAAGAAGGAATTTTCCTCCACACAAGATCAGGGGGCAGGTTGTTCAACCTTGCCCGTCTAAGAGCGAAGTCCAAAGTACGGAAAGTCCTCATCAGAGAACTCCTCTTTGCTGACGATGCTGCTTTAACATCTCACACTGAAGAATGCCTGCAGAGTCTCATCGACAGGTTTGCGTCTGCCTGCAATGAATTTGGCCTAACCATCAGCCTCAAGAAAACGAACATCATGGGGCAGGATGTCAGAAATGCTCCATCCATCAATATTGGCGACCACGCTCTGGAAGTGGTTCAAGAGTTCACCTACCTAGGCCCAACTATCACCAGTAACCTGTCTCTAGATGCAGAAATCAACAAGCGCATGGGTAAGGCTTCCACTGCTATGTCCAGACTGGCCAAGAGAGTGTGGGAAAATGGCGCACTGACACGGAACACAAAAGTCCGAGTGTATCAGGCCTGTGTCCTCAGTACCTTGCTCTACGGCAGCGAGGCCTGGACAACGTATGCCAGCCAAGAGCGACGTCTCAATTCATTCCATCTTCGCTGCCTTCGGAGAATACTTGGCATCAGGTGGCAGGACTATATCTCCAACACAGAAGTCCTTGAAGCGGCCAACACCCCCAGCTTATACACACTACTGAGTCAGCGGCGCTTGAGATGGCTTGGCCATGTGAGCCGCATGGAAGATGGCAGGATCCCCAAAGACACATTGTACAGCGAGCTCGCCACTGGTATCAGACCCACCGGCCGTCCATGTCTCCGTTATAAAGACGTCTGCAAACGCGACATGAAATCGTGTGACATTGATCACAAGTCGTGGGAGTCAGTTGCCAGCATTCACCAGAGCTGGCGGGCAGCCATAAAGACAGGGCTAAATTGTGGCGAGTCGAAGAGACTTAGTAGTTGGCAGGAAAAAAGACAGAGGCGCAAGGGGAGAGCCAACTGTGCAACAGCCCCAACAAACAAATTTCTCTGCAGCACCTGTGGAAGAGCCTGTCACTCCAGAATTGGCCTTTATAGCCACTCCAGGCGCTGCTTCACAAACCACTGACCACCTCCAGGCGCGTATCCATTGTCTCTCGAGATAAGGAGGCCCAAAAGAAGGCTGTGTTCAATTTATAGCAGATCATGCTATGTTTTATTATCATCACAAAATAAAATTTTCAGGCATCTTCATGATGCATGTTGATTTCTTATGGAGTGGTGCTGTGGAATTTGAGAAATGTGTTATCGATAAGATTAGAGTAGAATTTAAAATTGGGTATCAGGCTCGTGGGGCTTTTAAATATGTTGGTTTAAATATTAAGCAGAGTAGGTCTGGAATAATTTTAAATCAACGATCCTATTTAGAGAGCGTTACTTCCATCCTGCTTCATCTTGCTAGGTCCACACAAAAAGATGTTTTTACACCTAAAGAAGAGACAGAGCAATTACAAAACTTGATTCGTCAGTTGAATTGGTTGGGCAGTCAGTCTAGTACAGATGCTAGTTTTGACGTATTGGCATTAAGCACTACAATGAAACACCCAAAAGTAGAGAATGTTTTAAGTGAAAATAAAATATTTTTTATTTTTAAAAAAAGAACATGAAATCGTCATTTTTAGCAATGCTTCACATGCTAATCTTCCTGATGCCAGTGCAGCTGGTTTCATCATATTTCTTATAGGTGAAAATGAGAAATGTTGGGTTGGATTTTAAGAGTCTGCCACTGCTCCCTGCGACAGGTGAAAAAATGGTGGCCTGCACATGCAGGCTGCACGCCGCAATCTACCGCATGGCGGCTCATTTAAATACCCGCGTCGGCCCGCCCACCTCCATGATGTGGAGGGGGCGGGCTGTCCGACACTGGCAAAGGCGTCAGCTGCCTATGCGTAGGCGTGGCGCCATTTTTAAAGGGCAGTCAGCCCTAACGGTAGACTTATATTTTTAAAGAGACGTCACACGCCCCCCCACTGTTGGAAACAAAATTCTAATGCCCCTTTTCCACCCCTCCCAATAACAATGAAGTTAAGTATATGTCCTTTCCCCCCCAAACACTTACCTTACAACTATGACCTTCCCCCCAAACTGTTCACAGTTCACCCCTTCCCACCATCCCCTACACTTATATGTGAATGTAGGGGGCATGATTAGTAAGTTTGCAGATGACACCAAAATTGGTGGTATAGTGGATAGTGAAGAAGGTTGTCTAAGGTTACAACAGGATATAGATCAACTGGGAAAGTGGGCAAGGGATTGGCAACTGAATTTAATGCAGACAAGTGTGAAGTGATGCATTTTGGGAAGTTCAACCAGGGCAGGACATATACAGTGAATGGCAGGGCCCTGGGGAGTGTTTTTGAGCAGAGAGACCTTGGGGTGCAAGTACATAGTTCCCTGAAAGTGGCAACACAGGTAGACAGGGTGGTGAAGAAGGCATATGGCATGCTTTGAGTACAAGAGTTGGGATGTCATGTTACAGTTGTACATAACGTTGGTTAGGCCGCATTTGGAGTACTGTGTGTAGTTCTGGTCGCCGCACTGCAGGAAAGATGTGATTAAGCTAGAGAGGGTGCAGAAAAGATTCACGACGATGTTGCCTGGTTTGGAGAGCTTGAGTTATAAAGAGAGATTGGATAGGTTGGGTCTGTTTACCCTGGAGCGAAGGAGGCTGAGAGGGGACATGATAGAGGTATATAAAATTATGAGAGGCATAGATAGGGTAGCTAGCCAGAGTCTGTTTCCCATGGTAGGGGTGACTAAAACTAGAGGGCATAGATTTAAGGTGAGAGGGAGGAGGTTTAAAGGGGATCAAAGGGGTAGATTTGTCACACAAGAATAGTGGGTATCTGGAATGAGCTGCCTGAGGAGGTGGTGGAGGCAGGAACAGTAGCAACATTTAAGAGGCATCTGGACAGGTACTTGAATGAGCACGGCATAGAGGGATATGAAATTAATGCAGGCAGGTGGGATTAGTATAGATAGGTATTATGGTCGGCATGGACACGGTGGGCTGAAGGGCCTGTTTCTATGCTGTACTCTATGACTATACTATGACTCTATGACTTATGATGATGATTTGACCCCGCCCCCAGCACTTAAAATCTTCCCCACCAGTGTCATGCCTGCTTTCCCCAGAAGGGAAAGTGAAGGCGCAGGAGTGCCAGCCACTGCACTGAAGATGGCAGCGGGCCCGTAAGATGGGAGGTACGTTTATTTAAATGTATTCATGGTGCTTATTTCAATATGCAAAGCTGGGTCCTGTTACCCATCTGCAGGGGGGTCACCACGAGCCTCGCTTCTGCCGGGAAGATCGGGCCCGGCCCAATCAGCGTCAGACTCTGTGGCAGGCCTCTGCTGCAATGATCTTCCGCCCCCCCACCTCCCCCCCCACCCCCGCCAGGGAGCCCAATGTCAGGAGCCCAGTAAAATCCAGCCCATTGTATTTTAGCTTGGGAAGTTAAAATAAAAAGGGTTATTAAAAGTACTTTGGCTGCTGAAACACTGGCTCTTGTGAAGGCACTGGATATGGGATTCAAATTGTCAACATTGTAAGTGAGATTCTGTACAATGGGCATACGGAAGTTAGTATACCCATTGAATGTTAACAGACAGTCATCCATTGTAGGATAATGTACACTCTTCAAAAAGTGTGATTGAGAAATGGTTATGCATTGACCTTGCTACCAACAAAAGCTGGAGAGAAAAGAAATCTCCAAAATTAAATGGGTAGATGCAGGTCATAAATTGTCTGGTTGGTTTACAAAAAGAAATACATGTACAAAGAAATTGTTCGGGGTCCTAGAAGAAGGGTGTCTCACAATGTAATGCTTCCCAAGAATATGAAAGTTTCTGATTTAATTTGTTTTGAAATTTTGGTTGTACATATGAACTCTGATCTTTATTTAAAGAAGGGACTCTGTTAATTTTATATTAATTGTGATTAATTTTATGCAGGTGGTGGACATTAACTGGGGATTCACTTGAGTCCTTATATTTTGGCATAGACTGAAACTGTGGCTCTTGGGGTTCAGAGTTGTATGTTTGTAATGTGTAACTGTAAATAAATATAAAAGGGTGTAAAGATTGGCTCTAGCTCAATCCTTCAACAACTGGCTTTCTGGAATAGAACACCAGGGGATCTTTTATGTCCACCTGAGAGGGCAGCCAGGCCTTGGTTTAATGACTCATCTGAAATACAGGATCTCCAACAGTGCAGCACTCTCCGAGTACCTTGATTTTTTTAGAGAGGTAAAAAACATGCAGAACAGTATTGTAATTATGCATGTTTCTAGGTAGCCATCTGATAGGGAGAAAAGTCTACCCAATAACAACCCTCCAAAGAAAATGCAATCACATTCCAATAAAAATATTATCCACAAGATAGCCAGCAGAACACTTATTTACCCCAAATCCATACACCACTAGAAATAAAATATATCATAAACAGTTAAAAAATTCTAAAAACAGATGCCATAAATATATTCATAAGCTTCTCCTGTTCTCTTTCAAAATTAGCATGATACACGCCACTAGTCCTCTGAACATTCTGAATATGCTCCCCACTCAACACCCCTACCCCACATTGTCGTTCCCATGTGGCCAACTGACTTCCATGATCAGAGGCCTCCTGACACTTAAAGCCAAGTCAGATTCATGGTACACTCCAGCGCACATTCCCGGCAACTACAATTTCCTGAAGCATCAATGCTTTTTGATAAGACATTAAAATCGAGATCTCTCAGGTGACATCAAATTTTCTACAGCATTTTTCAAAGAAAGCAAGAGAGTTCTAGCACTTTTCAAATAAAAGTAAGAGGGTTCTACCAATGCCCTGACAAACATTTATACCATTTTGTTTGTTTATTTCTTTCTTTCTCATAGCTCTCCTGATTTCTGTCCTTCCTAACTGACCTGCTTCCACCTCCATCCCATGCTACAATTTTCCAACATGGCAGTGTCAATACTGAAAGAAATTCAGGAGGGAAAATGTCATGCACACAAAGACAAAACAGAGGAATAAAAAGGAGAGAAATAGAAAAATGAAAAAAGGAAAGAAATGATGTAGATTTGAAAAGGGTGGGGAATAATATCTCAGAAGGAATGGAAAAGTGAAAGAGCACTAAGCAAGGAAAAATGTAGGAAGAGGGGCTAGGAAATGTGAAATGCATATGTACAGAAGTACAACTCCAATGAGTAAATTCCCATCTTTATTTTCTTCACCAATGTTCCCACTCGAAGAATGAGGAGAGAAGAAACATAGGAATTGACACTGCTACAAGGTGCAAGGAAGGAGAAATTCAAGGGCCCAGTTGAAGCAGAGCAGACAGAAGGAGCAAGAGAGAGAGGGAGAGACCATTCAGAAAAGAGAAAAAGAGACATGATTCATCAAATGTGAAGAGACAGCAAGACTCTATTAAGCTGGAAGGGAGAAACTCTAGAGTTGAAACAAGAACAGGAGAACTATCCTGTTGTGGGAGATGGAAAGAAAACAATATTGTGAAGTGAAAACACTGTAAGCAGGAATATGGGGAAATATTTTATTGAATAGAGGGGTCAGAAATAAAAAGAAAATAAAGACTTGCATATATATAGTGCCTTTCATGACCTTGACATCCCAAAGCACTTTACAGCCAATTAAGTACTTTTGAAGTCAAAGAGAGATACAGCACTGAAACAGGCCCTTCAGCCCACCAAGACCATGCCAACCATCAACCACCCATTTATACTAATCCTACATTAATCCCATTTTTTCCTCTCACATCCCACCTTCCCTCAATTCTCCTACCACCTACCTACACTAGGGGCATTTTCTTTTTTACAATGGCCAACTTACCTATCAACCAACAAGCCTTTGACATGTGGGAAGAAACCAGAACACCCAGAGGAAACCTGCACGGTCACAGGGAGAACTTGCAAACTCCGCACAGGCAGTACCCAGAACCGAACCTGGGTTATTGGAGCTGTGAGGCTGCAGTGCTACCCACTGCGCCACTGTGCTGCCCAAGTATAGATAAAACAGTAATGTAGCCAATTGCGCAGCAGAAGACCACATAAAAATAATGTGATAATGACCATATAATTGTTTTTGTGATGTTGATTGAAGGATAAATATTGGTCAAGACAATGGGCATAACTCTCCCTACTTTCCTTCGAAAAGGTGCCATGGGATATTTTACATCCACCTGACAGAGTAGGCAGGGCCTCGATTTATCATCTCACCTGAAAGATAGCACTTTCAATGGTGCAGGATTCCCTTAGTACTGAACTGGATTGCCAGCCTAGATTTTTGTATTTAAGTCTCTGCAGCAGAGCTTGAACCCACAACCTTCTGACTCAGAGGCAAGAAAGCCATGGCTGAGACTTTACAGTAAGGGAAAGCCAAATGTGGGTGCTTCTCTAGCTCTGCCAGTAGGAGGAATAAGAAGGAAAAAGGTAGATGTCAGACTTAACAACTCAGATTATAAAACCCTACATTCATTGACTTAACCTGAGCATAACTACAGAATTCTTAAAATCATTCAGATAAAGTATCACTGACCTCAATATTTTCAGCATTTTCAGCATAAAGTCGCCGTGTTTCATCTCTTTCTGCTTCATCTAAAATAAATAAGTAAAATATAATTGATATTTTAATATAGAATGAAATCTGTTAGTAGTCAAATCAAATAAGAAAGTAAAAACAGAAAATACTGGAAATACTCAGCAGATCAGGCAGCATCTACGGAGACAGCAACAGAATTAGCAGACTGAATTTTCACTTTACAGACTGTACACAGCAGGGAATCTAGTAGCGGGTGAGGAATCTGATTTTTTGCAGAGTGGGCTGTTTAATTTAGCCATAGCATTAGCATCTCCTTCAAGGTTTCCTGACTAATCACAGAGTGCAGGTGTGATGACAACCTGCATCTGTCAGTGGAAGGATTTCTAGTTAAAGAGAACCCGGCAAGGGTCAGAATGGCTACATTCTACATAGGTTCCAAAGACTTCAGAAAGCAGAAGATTGGAAGCGAAAGGTGGGAAGGCTGTTCCCCGGGTCTCTAACTCTTCCATTGAGGTCCTGCTGCAGGCTGTAAGGACCCACAGAAAAGTGCTGCTTCCTGTGAACAGGAGGAAGAGACCAAACATTCATGGATGGAACTGGCCGAAGAAGTGAGCAGGAGTGTGGTCCCTCAAACCTGGATAGTGTCCCAAGAGGATCAAGGACCTTACGAGAGCAGGAAAGGTGAGTGGCGTCACACTTTCAGTGCCGACCCCACACTCTGACTTCCCCAGCATTCTCCTGCACAGCACTCCTCAGACAACACTCCTCTCTCTCTCAAGGCACCAGCCTGCAGCCCTATCTAAACAGCCAACACGGACACTCACCCTCAGCTTAATGCCATCTCATACCCATGCCTCAGTCACCCTCAACAAATGTTGTCATTCCACACTCTCCACACAATCTATTTCTCACACTCATAACTCTCTGAGAAGAAAGTACCATAAGGCCAGGGAGGGACAGAGAACTGGGGGTGGCCATAGTCATAGCTACCCTGACTGCTACAGAGCAGGCCTTGGAAATCAGCAGGGTGGCACAGTGCATGGTCATTGGCAATGGAGGAATGGGGGTCTCTGAGATAACTGCTGACAGAAATAGAAATTACACTGCCTCTTGCCACATAGCAATTACCACCATGATGTTTGCTGTCAGCACTAATTGAAATGCGAACATCTGCACAATGGTGACTTTTTATCCTTTCTCCATGTGAGTTCCAGTTCAAGTCTTTCATCTCCCACAGGTCCACAAGCTTGACACAGAAGCTGGAGCAGCAGGAGGCTGAGGAGTCCTCAGGCATTCTGAGGAAACAATGTCACATGATTCATGCACACCAGCTCAGATGCACACACCTCAGTGGGTCTCCAAGGGTGATAGATATTTTGTCACAAAGTGAGACACACATCACGAAATGAGCAGGAGTAGGATTTGGAATCAGGAACAGCAGAGGAGAGTCCCTGTCAGAGGGCACAGGACATTCCAAGCAATGTTCAGCTGGACATAGATACTGAGCCTCAGGGGTTATCCACAAAGAGAACTATTCTGGAGTGTGTAAGGTTCTATCAGCATTTCCTGAGGCACTGCACACTCTTAGAGAGAGATTGGAGGAGTTCATCTCAAACATGACTGCCATGATGTCTCAGGCATTTACCTGAATGCTCAGCTCCATCTACATGGAGCATCAGTCGGGGCAGGCAAATGAGTGCATGCCTACCCTGACCAACGGTTTGCACACTCAGTCTACCAATTTAACAGGATAGAGGAACACCTTGCCTTGACAATTCAATGCCTCACTGAATTGCAACAAAGTGCTCTCCAGCTCTTGGCTAGCAGGGATGTGCAAGTGGGGCACAAGAGGGTGGACGGAGAAAGGGCACACGGAAATGAGAACTCTGCTTAAGGCGCTCCTCCCTTTCCCTAGCTCCTCAGCCAGGTCCCCACATGTTGCCACTGCCCTGATGACTGAGTCTGCCCCTGCACCAGTGCTGGTCGGCAGTCTTTGGTGAGCCCTCAGAGGCTCCAAAACTGATAGAATGTGCACCACAGGCATCTCAGCTGTCAGAACAGGGGAATAAGCAGCGTGCCTCGAGCTCTGCTGAAGCCACTGGGGTAGCACCATGTAGAAATAATCAGAAAAGGAAAATAAAGACTTTACTTCCACACTGGTGATTATAAAAATATCAGGGGGTTAATGTACTACAAATTGTGAATGAATCATGCAGTTTATTTCAAGTTTCCAAAATCCATTCATCTCTGCTGTTGCCTCCTGCATTCCAAATGGACATTAGCTTTGAGGAAAATGGTATGATCAAGCTGAAAGATGAGCAAAGGGTGTGAATCAAATGGAGGGAATTCTGACTGTCGAAATGATTTGTGTTTGAGGGAGGAGGAAAGGCAGTGTGTTCAGCATTGTCATGCCATAAGGCTTCACACACTCAGGTTATCTGAACCATGCCTGGATGAATCTGTTGTGGGCTTCTAAAGCAGCTACATGACGGCTTGCAGGCATGTTGGCCACAACAGGCATCTCCTCATCCTGCTCTTCCTCCACTTCCTCCTCCTCTGAGGATGCAGAGTTCACATTCCTCCTCCTGCAGCTCCAGTCCTCTCTGCAGCGCAATGTTGTGCAAGGCCCTTGCTGGTACATGCTGAAAGGCATGCCCAAATCTATCCACGCAGTTGAATCACATCCTCTGGTTGTACCTTTCCTTTGCATCAATGGTAGGGCTCCACACAGGTGTCATCAGTTAGGTTGTCAGAGAGTAATCCTTGTCTCCAAGGAGCCAGCCACTGAGTCTGCTTGGTGAGCGAAGACCTGTGGGATATGTGACTGGTACAAAATGAAGGCATCATGGCAGCTTCCAGGATATCACAGACATGCATGAAAACCTTTGGGCTGTCACTTACCAGCTGAACATTGATAGAGTGGAATCCCTTCCAATTGAGAAAGATTTCTGGTTGATCTCAGGGCACCTTGACTGCCACCACATGTGTGGTCTATGACTCCCTGTGCCTATGGAAATCTAGCCACAGCAACAAAAGCAAGAGCCCGCTAGTTCTGACTGGCCTCATCAGTAGCAAAGTGGACAGAAGCAGCACCTCTAGCAAACATGGCATCAGTCACCTGGGAGATGCACTAGAGGGCAGCAGTTATGAAATTCAGCAGACGTTACCAGCATAACCCTGAAAAGAGCTGGAAGCACAGAAATTCAGAGCTGTGGTCACCTTGATGGCCACTGGCAATGCATGTCCACCTGGTCCACTGGGAAGGAGGTCTTCTTTCAGGAGGCTGCAGATGTCAGAAATGACCTGCGGTGAAAGCCTGAGCTTCCTGAGGCACTGCTGCTCTGTCATATCAAGAAAGCTGATTCTGACTCTCTGTCCTGTGCTGGGGGTATCGCCTCCTTCGAGCTGGAGCTCTAGATCCATCCCCTCTGCCCTGTGGACTGGCATGTGGTTGAGGAGAAGGCAGCTGCTGCTGCTCCTGCTGCTTCTGATGTTGGTGTTGTTGCTCCTCTTGTTCCTCATCCGAGATCCAATTTAAAGAATCTTGCAGCTAAAATGTTCTCTTTGTCTGAATCTAAGCTTAACTAAACACGCGCAGACATTAACTGACACCAAGACAGGCTCTTTGTGTCACTTCTGACCTGTGATTGCTACCATGCCAATACAGCAATTTCACACCATTCAATGCATTTCAATAATGAGGCAAATAACAAGATGCTATTTTCATAAAGCTAACAGAGGAGTGATGCAACTTGGACAACAACTTTTGGATATCTGTGTTGAACTGTGCATCTGCCCCTCATCTGAATTCGCACATAATGCTCACTGTTATCTTGACAGCAAATTCTGAAGCTAATAAATTCACTAATGAAATTATCAAAGCTGGGACTTAGCTTACAAGGCTTCAGTGTCAACCTCTATCTCTGGCAAGTCTTGTACGTCCTACATTAAAACAGTGACTACACTTCAAAAGTACTTAAATTGCTGTCAAATGCTTTCGGACATCCGGTCCTTGTGAAAGATGCTACATAAATGAAAATCTTTCTTTTTTTTAACTTTCAGATTTTCAGGAACCCAGTTGGCTTCAATCAATAGACTTAGATTTCCTAACAGTTGCAATAATCACAGACAGAACACAAATGAATGATTTGATATGGTTCAACCTTCAAGGCATGGGGAGAAATTGGGATTTGAAGTGCCCATTTTTTAGGTGCTAATCAGCTCCTAAAGGTCGAAAATTAGGTCCTAAATGAAACAGGGATCAGGGTTGGGTTGGGGTGAGGGGAACTTCCCAGTCAGAAGAGATTGAGGGATGAGAGAATGAGAATTAGGTACATGGATACCATCATCATCAATCGCTTTAGCACCATCAGTGGCTACGGCCTCAGCGATGCCTCTTCCCATGATGGCCAAGTTTGCTCCTCCATGGGTGTTAAAACATGCAGGGGCACTTCAGTTCTTTGCTGCTGCCTGCTGTTATACACCACCTTCTCCTGCAAGAAAGAGGGAAGTGTCAGTATGTGTCCTGCATTATGTCTGGGTGATGAGGCTGTCATGATTGAACAGGTGCTAATGTGTGTGAGCTGTGAGTTGCAGGTGTGAGGCTTGCAACAGCCCTATGTGTGAGAATTGAGTACTGATTAATATAGATTGATGATAAGTGAGTGGTGGGGTGTAGTGAATTGAGCAGTAGATGTGGCTATTGGTGCAGAAGATAGGATATGCCATTTGAAGATGAAGTCATTCACCTTAACAACCTGTGTGAGATCATTAAACTTCTTCCTGCATTGCATTCAATATTCTAAAAGACGCTGGCATCTGCAGCTAGTTCTTCCCACTGCCTTGAGCTTGTATCTGGCGGGATCCTGCAGATACAGGTCATATCTCCTCCTTTCTACCTCTTCCACCAAAGTCTCCACTGCATTGCCTGAAAACCTTGGTACTGACTCCCTTGCATGTTCAGCCATTGCTCAAAGTATTACAGCACTGATTAATTTTGAAAAAATCTCTCACCTGTTGCAGCCACAATGTACCACTCCTTTTAAGAGATGAAGACTTCTTTAAGTAGTGCTAGCCACGCGTGAAATCAGCTCCCGTGCTGATTCGTGTAGCCTAAGAACAGTGTGGGTAATGCTGGCTGCATGCAGAAATCATTGAAAACAGCAGGCAGCTCCAAGTTAATATATAGCTATAATTCTATGAACGGAATGGGTTAATCACTGCACCACGGTCGCTGCGGCTGTGTTTAGGACTTATCCAAGTTCTCCCCTCTTAGCTTTGTCAATGTGAAGATCATATTTAAGCCACAGTTATGGTGCTGAAGCCCTTGGCACCTGGATTTCTTGAACAGATACAGGAAATAGAAGGAAAGTATATCTAATGGATTGTGCGAAGGGTCCTACATTCATTTCAGAGCAACAAAATCAAACTTTGTGCTGTCTACTCATTTAAGTGATAGCTTGCAGCCCATCACTAAATGGACTGTTGTGTGACTGCACACATCAGCAGGGGACCCAAGTTTGTGTGAGGCTAGCACCCTTAAAGCCACCCTGTACTACTTAAAGCTAGTCTGCATCTCTTTAAGGTGAGGTGCATTCTGGTTGTAGCAGGTGCTGGAATTGGTTACAGAAGACATTCTGAACAGGAAGAACACTGACTAAGGATGCAACAAGGCAGACAACATGTTCAAATTTCTCAGATGTTGCCCTGAAAGCAATTGTGCAGGAGGTGGACAGGAGGAGAGTGGTACTCTATGCACAGGGGACCAGAAGGTTCTCCAGCCAGACACTGCAAAAGCAATGGGAGCAGACAGCCATTTTGGTCAATGCCAGCAGTACAGCCTTGAGGACATGGATGCAGTGTTGAAAGAAGTTCAGTGATCTCAAGTGAGTGGTCAAGATCAGTGAATGCATCTTCATATGCCATATTCTTATAACTGAACCACAAATCGTGTGACATTGATCACAAGTCGTTGGAGTCAGTTGCCAGCATTCGCCAGAGCTGGCGGGCAGCCATAAAGACAGGGCTAAATTGTGGCGAGTCGAAGAGACTTAGTAGTTGGCAGGAAAAAAGACAGAGGCGCAAGGGGAGAGCCAACTGTGCAACAGCCCCAACAAACAAATTTCTCTGCAGCACCTGTGGAAGAGCCTGTCACTCCAGAATTGGCCTTTATAGCCACTCCAGGCGCTGCTTCACAAACCACTGACCACCTCCAGGCGCGTATCCATTGTCTCTCGAGATAAGGAGGCCCAAAAGAAGAAGAACCACTAGCCTCACACACCGCTACATTTACCACCTCCCCTTCGCTCACCTACCAGCAATTTTTGTCAACCACAACTGATATTTCACAGTTAACAGCTGCAACTCACACTCATCTCCTCAGCACTGGTGCAAGCTTTACACCTATATCCCACAGCTTGCACACACTGCTAGCTATTCAACTATGACAGGCACATCATCCAAAAACATTACACTGTGCTCTCTGACACACTCCCCTCACTCGTGCAAGACAAGGTGGTGCATAACAGCAAGCAGCAACGCCAAACCGGTGGATACAGGCACAGCCATATGTCCTCACCCCAATGGAGCAGGCAATGGTTGCCATCATTGGAGCAGCCACGACTAAGGCCGTGGCCTCATTGGACATAATGAATGAGTACCGAACTTAAATAAAGACAATAAGTATGAGGGGTGAGTTGGCTAATGTAGGTTGGGAAATTACATTAAAAGGTATGATGGTAGATGAGCAATGGCAAGCATTTAAAGAAATATTTCAAAAACATTCCACTGAGAAATAAAAAAAGCTCCATGGCTCAAGAGATCCATCCATGGCTAACTAAAGAGGTTAAGGATAGTATTAGATTAAAAGAAGAGGCTTATAAAGTTGCAAAGAGTAGTAAGAATGAGAATTGGAAGAATTTTAGATACCAGCAGTGAATTAAAAAAAGTTGCTTAAGAGGAGAAAATAGAATGAGAGTAAATTAGCCAGAATGTAATAACAGATTGTACGAGCTTCTACAAGTATGCAAAAAGGAAGAGGTGAAAGTAAACGTGGGACTCTTAGAGGCTGAGACAGGAGAAGTTATAATGGGGAATAAGGAAAGGGCAGAGATACTAAACAAATATTTTGTGTCTGTCTTCACAGTAGAAGTGAGGAACTTAAAGCAATTAATATTAATAAAGAAAAAGTAATGGAAAAATTAATGGGACTCAAAGCCCCTGGACCAGATGGGCTACATCCTAGATATTAAAAGAGGTTCCTGCAGAGACATTGGATGCACAGGTTGTAATTTTCCAAACCTGCCTAGATTCTGGAAATGTAACACCGCCTTTCAAGAAAAGAGAGAGAAAACAGGGAACTACCGGACAATTAGGATTAGGAAAATGCTGGGATCTATTATTAAGGAGCTGGTGATAGGGAACTTAGAAAACATAATATGATTAGACAGAGTCAACACAGTTTTATGAAAAGGAAATGTTATTTGACAAACCTATTGGAGTTTTTTGAGGTGCAACTAGCAGGGTAGATAAAGGGGAACCAGTGGATATAGCATATTTGGATTTGATATAGTGACTCAAATACTGATGGTACAGCAAAATGGTGCAGGATGAAGGCATCACAACTTCTGCCAGGATACATTCATGTTGGCTGAGCATGGTCACATGCCAACTGCACATTTAGGGAATGAAACCTTTTGTGATTGCAGTACATCTCTGGTTTTAGATACAGTGCACACAAAGCCATGCGAGCATAGTCAGTAGCACCCGGCAGCGTTGGGAGGCCGCTATCTGGCAAAACCACATGCACGCTCTGGCTGAGAGAATGCTATGTACTGCCCTCTCCTGGTATTTAAAAGTGTCAGTGGACAGAAAACTTGAGATGTTACAGATATTGCCTGCTCCAGCCTGGAAGGATCCCAAAGCATAAAAGTTCATTGCCATGGTCATCTTCACCACCACTGGCTGCGCCGTCCTCGCCCTGCTCTGAGGCTGCAAGTCTGCCTGCAAGAGATGGCAAATTTCAGTGTGTACCTCCTTCGTAAAATGGAGACGTCATCACTCTGTTTCTCGGTGAGACTGAGGTAAGAGAAATGTTTCCTGAACTTCCCTGGGGGATAACATCTGCTGAGACCCCCTCTGTGTGCCCCCCCTCATCTTCCCTCTGCCAGTAGCTTGTCCTCCTCTGTGTTGCCTCTGCTCAATCACCCTGTCCTGCTGCAGGCCAATGGGGATGGTAACTACAGCATCCATGACTGGGAGCAAATAGTCTGACTAGAACCCTTAAAATCAGCTTTCACCATGTGCAAGACTACTTCCTGCAGACATCAAAAGGTTTAAGCTGTAATAGAAAACTCACAGCACTTATACAAACTCAGACAGAGCCAGTAAAAATTAATCAGCAACTAATCTGAAAGTACTTGATGATCCCTTTAAATAGCACTGCTGGCATCAAATCAGCACTACATGCCGACTGACATCATGATCTGCCCACGCTCCTAATGCCTGCGCTAATGCCCTCACCAAAAGGACGCCTGGCAGAGACCATGCCAGAAGTGCTTGTACATAGCACAGGCACCATTTTGCAATCAAATGGTACCCGTAGTACCAAAAATACAGGTGTAATGTAGCAAAATTTTGTGGGCATTCCTTCTTAATGTGGTTTTTTTAAATTTCGCAATTCGCTTATTTTCAAGATTTATGGCAAAGAATCCCACTGTTTCCATGTCAACTCGCATTGTTTTCTTAAATATTGATTGCACCTTCTTATGATAATGATAAAAATACATCCAAGATACAAACAATAGGAAATATTCTCAACTTTTAAAACGCATACTAATAAATCAATTACTCTAATTTAAGTAACATTTTTATCATTACCCTCACCAACATTTCTACAATGATTGTAATAGAGAATTATTTACGTCTCTAAAGAAATTAAAGTGTGCATTCCTGAAAACAGACGGATGACTGGCATTGCAAGATTATCTCATGCTAATTCAATGTAATGCAGGCATCAGGACAACTCTGTGCTACCTGATTATTACCATGATCGTAGCATGCAGCCAGCAACGCCCGCACTGTTGAGTGGCTGCATGCCTCAGCAGAAGGCCCAAAATCATGAGAGGCGAGCACAAGTTAAAGTTAGCCTGCATTAATTAAAGCCAGCCTGCACCTCATGAAAGGAAGGCACATTGTGGCTGGGGCAGGTCAAAGAAGCCCTGAAGGAAGACTAAATAACTGCATAACATGTGAGACGGCATGCTATAAGGTTTTCAGATGCTCCACTGAAGGCCTTCATGGGGGACATGCAAAGGAGGAGAGAAATGCCGGAGGCCCTCAAGACAAACCTTGCAAAGGCAGTGGGACCAGACGGCCATGGCAGTCAATGCCAGGAGTCTACCTAAGGATCGCGGTAGTGTCACGACAGGTTCGATGAGCAAGCTCAGACTGGTGCCATCGTGGCTGTGGATTACAGTGTTCAAAAGAGCTTGCAGGGTGCCACAGGAGTCCAGAAAGTTTTTTTAAATTCATTCATGGGAAGTGGGCATCACTGGCTATACCAGCATTTATTGCCCATCCATAAATGCCCTTGAGGTGATGGTGAGCTGCCTTCTTGAACCACTGTAGTTCATGTGGGGTAGGTACACCCACAGTGCTGTTAGGCAGGGAGTTCCAGGATTTTGACCCAGCGACACTGAAGGAATGGCGATATCGTTCCAAGTCAGGATGGTGTATGGCTTGGAGGGGAACTTGCAGGTTTTTGTTCCCATGCAACTGCTGCCCTTGGCCTCCTAGGTGGTAGAGGTTGTTGGTTTGGAAGGTGCTGTCTAAGGGGACTTGCTGCATTGCTGCAGTGCATCTTGTAGATGGTACACACTGCTGCCACTGTGTGTCAATGGTGGAGGGAGTGAATGTTTGTGGATGGAGTGCCAATCAAGTGTTTGAACCAAGACTGTAATGAGGTCAGGAGCTGAGTGGCCCTGGCAGAACCCAAACTGAGCGTCACTCAGCAGGTTATTGCTAAGCAAGTGCCGCTTGATGGCACTGTTGATGACACATTCCATCACTTTACTGATGATTGAGAGTCCACTGATGGGGCAGTAATTGACCTGGTTGGATCTGTCTTGTTTTTTGTGTGCAGGACATACCTGGGCAATTTTCCACATTGCAGGGTAGATGCCAGTGTTGTAGCTGTACTGGAACAGCTTGGCTAGCGGCGCGACTAATTCTGGAGCACAGGTCTTCAGTATTATTGCCGGAATATTGTCAGGGCCCATAGCCTTTGCAGTATCCAGTGCCTTCAGTCGTTCCTTGATATCACGTGGAATGAATCGAATTGGCTGAAGACTGGCATCTGTGATCCTGAGGACTTCAGGAGGAGGCAAAGATCGATCATCCACTCAGCACTTCTGGCTGAAGATTGTTGCAAATGCTTCAACCTTTTCTTTTGCACTGATGTGCTGGGCTCCCCCATCATTGAGGATGGGGATATTTGTGGAGCCACCTCCTCCAGTTAGTTGTTTAATTGTCCATCGCCATTCACGACTGGATGTGGCAAGACTGCAGAGCTTAGATCTGATCCGTTGGTGGGATCGCTTAGCTCTGTCTATTGCATGCTGCTTACGCTGTTTAGCATGCAAGTAGTCCTGGGTTATAGTTTCACCAGGTTGACACCTCATTTTGAGGTATGCTTGATGCTGCTGCTGGCATGCCCTCCTGCACTCTTCATTGAACCAGAGTTTATCCCCCGGCTTGGTGGTAATGGTAGAGTGGGGGATATGCCGGGCATGAGGTTACAGATTGTGGTTGAGTACAATTCTGCTGCTGCTGATGGCCCACAGCGCCTCATGGATTCCTAGTTTTGAGTTGCTAAATCTGTTTGATGTCTGTCCCATTTAGCACGCTGGTCGTGCCACACAGCACAATGCAGGGCATCCTCAATGTGAAGACGGGACTTCATCTCCACAAGGACTTCCCAGTGGTCACCCCTACCAATACTGTCATGGACAGATGCATCTGCGATAGGCAGATTGTGAGGGCAAGGCCAAGTATGTTTTTCCCTCTTGTTGATTCCCTCACCTCCTTCCACAGACCCAGTCTAGCAACTATGTCCTTCAGGACTCGGCCAGCTCAGTCAGTAATGGTTCTACTGAGCCACTCTTGGTGATGGACATTGAAGTCACCCACCCAGAGTACATTCTGCACCCTTGTCACCCTCAGTGCCTCCTCCAAGTGGTGTTCAATATGGAGGAGTACTGATTCATCAGCTATGGGGGGATGGTAGGCGGTAATCGGCAGGAGGTTTCCTCGCCCATGTTTGACGGGATGCTATGAGACTTCATGGGGTCCGGAGTCGATGTCAAGGACTCCCAGGGCAACTCCCTTGCAACTGTATACCACTGTGCCGCCACCTCTGCTGGATCTGTTCTGCCGGTGGGACAGGACATACCCGAGGACGGTGATGGCAGAATCTGGGACATTGTTTGTAAGATATGATTCCGTGAGTATGACTGTGTCAGGCTGCTGCTTGACTAGGCTGTGGGACAGCTCTCCCAACTTTGGCACAAGCCCCCAGATGTTAGTGAGGAGGACTTTGCATGGTCAACAGGACTGGGTTTGCTGTTGTCGTTTCCAGTGCCTAGGTCAATGCCGGGTGATCCATCCAGTTTCATTCCTTATTAACTTTTTAGCGGTTTGATACAACTGATTGGCTTGCTCGGCCATCTCAGAGGGCATTAAGAGTCAACCACATTGCTGTGGGTCTGGTGTCACATGTAGGCCAGAGAAGGTAAGGACAGCAAATTTCCTTCCCTAAAGGACATTAGTGAACCAGATGGGTTTTTACGATAATGGTTTCATGCCCATCATTAGAGTAGCTTTTAGTTCCTGATTTATTAATTGAATTCAAATTCCACCTTCTGTCATGGTGTGATTCAAACTCATGTCTCCAGAGCAATGCCCTGGGTCTCTGGGTTACTCGTCCAGTGACAATACCACTACACCACCGCCTCCCAACAGATTACTAGGCGTGTCCTCCCAACAGATTACTAGGGTGGCTTAGGCTCCTCCCCACGGGAGTGGCAGTGACTCCATGGAGCACAAACCTGCTGCCCTTTCTTAGGAAGACAGCATTCTTCCTCCCATCCCTGGCACTCTGCCAGAGCCCGTGCTGTTGCCTGTCAGCGACCCAACGCAGACAGCTAACAGCCACCCAAGATGATGCAGACTAAAGCCGGCCTTTTAGTCCCAGAGCTGCTCGAGGTCGTCCTTCAAGGCCATCTCCAGTTTCCTCCAATTTAAACCATCAGCCTTTCACCCACCATGCTACAGCCAATATGAGATTGCATTGTGTAGGAGTACTAGGACAGGCAAAAGCACAAGGAAGACAGAAATAAGAGAATGCATAAGGATGAATAGTTTTGCATTTGTATGCAATATGGTATACTTTTATTTATAAATTTGGTTTGCAATGTTTATCTTGTATTGTCTTTTATTTTTGGATTGTGGCCAAGTGAAAACTTTGATGGTTAGTGAGAGGGAAGATAAGGGGCTAAATTTTACCAGCCCCTCGCACCACGGGTCGTGGTACGGGGGTCGATATAATGCTGCGAGGAGAGGCCCGCCTTGACCCGCGACGTCGAGAAGGGCATATTACCGGCGGTGGCGAGGTCTTGGTGTGGCACTCCCGCTGTATGGCGGCGGCACCACAATTAACATATGGTAAAGAGTACTTAACCTTGCTGATTAGGCAGCCCATCGCCTCTCCACTGACATTTCCAGATTTTTCACTGAACGGGCGGCTGTCACGTGCCTTCCTGTTCACGAATTGAAAATCCAGTGGGTCCTCAGAGGCAGAAGTTATCGTCAGCGAAGGTAAGTTCTGTTATTCAGGGGTCTCACTCTGCATTATGGAAGGGAGGAGGGAGGGGGATATTCAGGGGTCTAACTCTGTATTCCTAAAGGGAGGAGGGAGGGGGGATATTCAGGGGTCTAACTCTGCATTCTTAAAGGGAGGAGGAGGAGGGATACACAGGGGTCTCACTCTGCATTCTGGAAGGGAGGAGGGAGGGGGGGATACGCAGGTGTCTAACTTTGAATTCTGAAAGGGAGGGGGTCTGGGATTACTGGAGAGAAAGCTGTGCTAGCAAGAAGGGAGGTGCCATGTACCATCCCACCATTACGTTTGCCGTGCATCTACAGGCCCCACATGACATCGGATGTCAGAGCACCAGTGTCAGAGGAGATTGCGCATATAGAGAGGGTGGTAACCCATCCCTGTGCCCTGCTCAAGGATGACCTGCATGGGCTCTGGTGAATATCCCATGTCTTTGTTTCTCATAGTGGCAGCGGTTCTCATGCCTGACGCCTCTGCAGCCTTTTAGGGGCCTACCAGAGACCTTTGTGGGGTCCACACAATCAGCAGTGCACCGCTGCATCAGGGAAGTCACCAATGCCCTGCACCGGAGGGCCAGTGAGTATGTCCGATTCAGGACGTACTCTCACAGCCAGGCCCAGAGGGCCATTGGTTCTGGCACCATTGCCGGAGAACCATAGGTTGTAATGCTCATAGACTGCACTCATGTGGCCATCAGGCCTACTGCCAGGCTACCACCTGCATAACTCACCATTAAAGGGGCCCTCTCAATCTCGGTGAAGCTGGTATGCGAACACCGCAGATGCTTGCAGCGAATGTGTGACCGCTTCTCAGGCAGCTGCCATGACAACTGAGTCTTGCGCCAGTCCCGGTTGCCACTGCTGTTGACTGAACTGGCTCAGATGGAGGGGTGACTTCTTGCAGATAAGGGCTATACTTTGCAGACAACATGACTCAAGACACCAGTGAGAGACTCCACCACTGCTGCTGAGGAGAGATACAACTCCAGCCACTGAGCTACATGAGGAATCACTGAGCAGGAGATCGGCATGCCGAAAGAGCGCCTCCAATGCCAGGATGGATAGGGTGATGCCCTATACTATGGGCCAAAAAGGCCAGCTCTTTTCTTTGCTGCTCTGCACAACTACGCACCCAATAGGGGCCAGGCCTGGCATGATGAGGAGAGACGTCAACAGGATTTTTCCTCGGAACATGAGGACACTGAGCACCTACATCATGAAAGATGCATGTGAGGGCAGATGGCACCCAGGTTCTGCATGCAGGGCTAGCAGTGAGGTAGGGATTGACGGAAGTGGCCTATCAGACTAAGGCTGTCTGCTCCATAGGAACCGACATGATCTCTGCAAGCCACACATTATCCTCGCTCACCTGCTGTGCATCAGTCCACATCTGCAGCATTCCTGTGCAAACCATTAGAGGCAGCAGCTGACTGAGACAATGTCCATGTCACTGCATCCTTGAAGACACTCATGAGTAATGGTGGCATGGCAATAATGTTATCGCATACGTTGGCTCTTCTGAAAGGCCAACAGTGCAAAGGGATGTGACATTGGCGCTACATGCTGGCACACATCATTTACTCAGAGAAAAGAGTACACATGTTGGTGAGGAACATTTAGTGAAAGACATATTTACATTGCTGTGACACCCGTGCATTCCCATTTGTGTCATGTGTTCTCTGTAAACCTCTGTAATACCTTTTATGGTCTCTTTAAGTCTCACATCCTGGAATGTGCATAATTCAGATTATTCACCCAGGTGCAGCAAGCCTACAATAAGGAATGTTACACTTGAGTGGGAGAAGAGGATCGCAACTTCACAGGACACTAGGACACAGCAGGGTAAGTATGTGGTGGCAAAGCAGTAAGTGCTGGGGTCACTCAGCAGGTCAGGCAGCATCTGTGCAGAGAGAAGCAGAGTTAACTTTGAGGTCTGTGAACTTGGACAAGTTAACTCTGCTTCTCTCTCCACAGATGCTGCCTGACCTGCTGGATTTTAGCAGCACATTCTGCTTTGCTGCCAGATTGACAGCAGCCCCACTCTTCAGCAGTCAGTTAAGTATTCTTTGACAGCTGTCAGGAAGCAGGTGCTGGGCACTTAAAATAGGGCCCCAGCACCTGCTGCACAACTGTCATAAACCCTCTCACAGCGCCGAATGTCCCGCCTCTCCCCACGTAATATGGGTAGGGTGGTTCAGCTCCATGATTCTAATGAGCCTCCGCGTGAAATATCGCCGGGTCTCTGCGGCGGCTGCTAAATGCTGAGTTAGCTGAATAAAATTCCGCCCAAGGTGTGGGAGAGTTGCATTTACTGGTATCGCAATTGGATGAGTTGTTCACGGACAGCGCAACCAGAGCGCAATTGTCTAGGTTGATTTCTCCCTTCCTCTTCCTCGATCTCCTCCTTTTCTTCAGCTCGTCATATAGCTGGATGGTAAGGGCAGTTCCCTCTTCTTGGCAAGATTGTGCAGCATGCAGCAGATCACCACGAATTTGTTTACACTGCTCTGATGAGTACTGAACAGCTCCTCCAGATATCCCCACCTCCAGCCTGGAAGGAGCCTGTCACATGAAAGTTCACAGCCACAATCACTTTCACATTGACTGGCCATGCGGTTCCCGTCCTGCTCTGCCCAGTTGTGGCTGCAGCAGGTGACAGATTTCAGTGAGGATGAGGTTCTGGTAAGAAAATTGCTTCCTGAAAACACTGGGCAGATATAGCCACCTGATCTGTGTGATCTTTTCCTGATCTGTGTGCCCTCTGTTCATTCTCCAAAACATGCTCTATTCCAAGGGGAATGCCTACTTTTGCATGTCTGGGAGCAACTCGACTGTGCAGAAACTTTGAATTCAGAACCAAGTCCTTCAGCACCTAGCACACCACTCCCTGTAGGCTTTAGCAACTTTAAAGAATTCTACAAAGCACCAAACACTAGTACTATCATAGCAAAATCCTGTAGAAATCAATCAGCAATGAACCTGTAAGTAGTTTTGATCCCTTTAAGTGAGCAGGGGCGTATCTTTCCTGCTGCTGAACGTATGTTCAGTCCTGTGTGATTAGAAGAAGGCATTAGCTGCAGTACTGAGCAGTGCTAGTGTCAAATCAGCATTACACGCTTATTGGCGTCATGATCTGCCTACTCTGTATACTTCAGGTGGATGCTCACTGCATGCATGCTAATACTCTCACTGATATTGCATCCAGCATGACTCGCAACAGAAGAGTGTATACATGCCATGGATGCTATTTCGGACTTCTAAGAGCACAAAGCAAAGACACTATGGATCTGAATTTTGCACCATGAAAGTGTTCTCCAAATACTATCTCCATATTAACAGTAGTTATAACAGTAAAATACTTACATGCTTTTAGTTTTTCCATCGATTTAGAACAGGATTCTTTCACAAGAGAGCATAGATCTCTTGTGGCATTATGTCTAGAGATGGATGAAATAAAAGTCACATTTTAAATTTAAATAAAATGCATTTTTAACTTTGCTATCTTTAAGGAAATAAGTAGTTCATAGATCACATAATTTTGCATTAACATTAATATTACTGTGACAAAATATCAGGAAGGGCTTTAATACTGTAATATTAACCAAGCTATAAAATTAAAAACAATTTTCATAAAATTAAACATGGGCAATTTTAACCCAAACTGACAGAATCAGATTGAATGTTGGTTTTACACCTTGCCTGATATTAATTTACACTGGTGTCTAAGGAATATAAAAGCTGGGGAGGTGTAAAGCATTCCATTGCAAGCAGATGCAGGTTAACTAAATTCAACCCAATCCCATTAATTTCTTTCTGGGCAGATTAGGTTAAAATTACCCCTTGTCCCTATTTTATCTCCTAATCCATTTGCTTATCTTCCCTCTTTGTTTAATTTTAATTTAGCTTTTTTTTCTTTTTAACTAAGATATTCCATTCTACCTAATCCATCATTCTTACTGAGTTCACATTTTTTAGGTTGCCTTTATTTGTCCGTGAACATGCTTTCACTATTCATTTTAGAGGCAGGATTGACTTCCTTTTAAAGAAGAGTAAAATTGGCAGAAAACGTAAACATCAGGTTTCCAGTCAATGTAAAGTCAAGATTTTGCATATTACTAAGGTCAATCTTTGACATAAAACATAAGAGTCTAAACTAAGAAGTGATGCTGCTACAAATAAACTCGAATTTAACTTGAATTTTAACTTAAAATTTGACTTGAAAGTTAAACAATCTGGGTGTGAAATTCAACTTTGGCGAGGGTGCAAAACGGTCACGGATTGGTGCTCATTAAACACCCACCCATTCCTCCTTTCTATTGAAGTCAACTGTTCCTTGTGGCAGGGCAATCTCTATTGCTGCTACTGTTGCTCCTCCTCATGCAACCAAATCAACGTAGCAAGATTGACACACATCATGAACCGAGTGATTATTATGGGTAAGTGAGCAGAATAAATGTAGAAAAAGAGCAGTCACCAAGGCAAATTATCCTGTGCAAAACTGAAAAAACACAACTGTGAACAGATACCTTTGATCTGAGAGCTTTCCGGTGAGTGTCCCTTTAAATACTGCTTCCAATTACCCTTTGGAAAACAATCCTGCTTCACTGTATTCCGTGGGTTTAGCTCTGGGCAGAATTTAAGTTTCTGCATGATACATTTACATTGAAATCTTAATAGCACCATGGAACACGATTTGTACGTATTCATTAAGTGCCTTTTCCCTCAAAAAAACTATGTGGTTATGATGGCACTAGGTAGGAATCAAGCAGGAACAGGGCGGTAAATTCGCTACTGCCCCATTCCCAGTGGATAGAGTGAGTTATGATTACCCCTTAGGAATCAAGATCAGATGTAATTTACAGATAAAGCACAGTCAGATGATGGGATAAAGGCACACTGGCATCATCCAGTCTCCATTTTGAAGACACACCTTCTGTCCTTATCAGGAAATTGTGTACCTCTGCCCATGATTTGTGTCAGAATTGGCTCAGTAGTAGCATTTGCACCTCTGAGTTAGGAGGTCAAAATACAAGCCCCACTGAAGACTTAAAAACATAATCTAAGATGATACTGCAATGCTGCACTGCCAGAGGTGTTATTTTTTGGATATTTTTTGCCAGCTTCCTAAGGTGGATGGAAATGATCCCATGGCACTATATGAAGAAGAGAAGGGAGATCGTCAATCCAGAGCCTCCCAAGGAACTTTCTTTGGCCACTTCCTCCTCCTCCTCATTTACATGCTGCCCTTAGCTACATTATCTGCAGGTATGGAGTCAGATTCCATTTGTTTGCTGACAAATCAGTTCCACCTCTGCTACAACAAAAGCAAAATACTGCAGATGCTGGAAATCTGAAACAAAAACAGAAAATGCAGAAATGCTCATGCATGTCTGGAAGCATCTGTGCAGACAGTAAGTTTATATTTCAGGTCATGACCTTTCATCCTTTGATAAAAGGTCACGACTTGAAACGTTAACTCTGTTTCTCTCTTCACAAATGCTGCCTGACCTGTTGAGTATTTCCAGCATTTTCTGTTTTTGTGCCACCTCACCACTACCTGTTAACTCCTCCACTACCTATCTGCTGTCAGACTACTTGTCTGACATCCAATTATAGATAAGTTCAAAATTCCTCCAGTTAAATATTGATAAGATTGAAGGTGTCTTATCACAAATTCCATGCCCTTTCCATCGTTCCATCTTCCTCTCCATTCACTGTTTCAGGCTGAAACTGACGGTTTGCTACTCAGGGTCCTATTTGACCCTGAGCAGAGTTTCAAACCCCAAATGCTGTCCATCACAAAGACAGCCTACCTCCAACTCCATAACATTGCCATGTCTCCAACCTTGCATCAGCCTACCTGCTGCTGAAATCCAAATCCTTTGTTAACCCAGACTTAACTATTCCAGTGCTCTCCAAACCAACCTCTGGTCCTGTACCATCTGTAAAATTGAACTCATCCAATAGGCATAGTTAAGCTTCGGAAAGAGTGGATAAGATAAAAGTTGGAGGGAAGTGTAGGGGCTCTGATTTGGAACGTGTGGTGAATATATTTTAACAAAATTGTGAACTTAGCACAGGTACACAAGTATACTGAGAACCACTAGTAACAATAACAAACACTCTTTAAATTGTAAAAACTAACTAAATTTGTGTATGGACTCATGCTGTGCTTTCTTTTCAGAGACATAACTTTCAGGTTTTTGTAATTCGTCCTTGGGATATAGGTGTTGCTGGCTCGGCCAGCATTTGTTGCCAATTTCTAAATGCCCTTGAGAAGGTAGTGGCAAGCCACCTTGTTGAACTGTGGCAGTCCATGTGGTGTAGGTACACCCGCAGTGCTGTTAGGGAGGAAGTTCCAGGATTTTGACCCAGCAACAGCGAAGGGACAGTGATATAGTTCCAAGTCAGAATGGTGATTGAAGGAACTTTCAGGTGATGGTATTCCCTGCCCTGTCCTTAGAGGTGGTAGAGGCCACAGGTTTGAAAGATGCTGTCAAAGGAGCCTTGGAAAGTTGCTGCAGTGCATCTTGTAGATGCTACACACTGCTGCTGCTGTGTACTCATTGTGGAGGGAGTGAATGTTTAAGGTTGTACACGGGATGCAGATCAAGCATGCTGCTCTGTCTTGGATGGTGTTGAGTTTCTTTAGTGTTGTTGGAGTTGCACTCATCCAGGTAAGCGGAGAGTATTCCATCACACTCCTAACTTGCGCCTTGCAGATGGTGGATAGGCTTTGGGGAGTCAGGAGGTGAGTTACCGCAGAATCCCAGTCATGGCCTGCTCTATTAGCCACAGTATTTATATGGTGGTTCCAGTTTAGTTTCTGGTCAATTGTGACCCCCAGGATATTGATAGTGGGAGATTCAGTGATGGTAATGCTATCGACCACAAATCGTGGGAGTCAGTTGCCAGTGATCGCCAGAGCTGGCGGACAGCCATAAAGGCGGGACTAAAGAGTGGCGAGTCGCAGAGACTTAGCAGTTGGCAGGAAAAAAGACAGATGTGCAAGGAGAGCCAACTGTTTGAGAGCAAAACAGCCCCGACAACCAATTTTATCTGCAGCGCCTGTGGAAGAGTCTGTCACTCTAGAATTGGCCTTTATTGCCACTCCAGGCGCTGCTCAACAAACCACTGACCACCTCCAGACTCTTACCCATTGTCTCTCGAGACAAGGAGGCCAAAGAAGAAGAATGCTATCGAATATCAGGGAAAGATGGTTAGATTCTCTCTTGTTGAAGATGATCTCTTGTGTGATGTAAATGTCACTTGTCACTTATCAGCCCAAGCCTGACTGTTTTTCAGGACTTTCTGCACACAGACACGGACTGTTTCGGTATCTGAGAAGTTGAGAATGATATTGAACATAGCGCAAAGATCAGTAAACATCCCCACTTCTGACCTTATGATGGAAGGAAGGTCATTGATGAAGCAGCTGAAGATGGTTGAACCTAGGGACACTACCCTGAGGAACTCCTGCAGCGATGACCTGGGGCTTAAATGATTGACCTCCAACAAGCACAACCATCTTCCTTTGTAACAGGTAGGATTCCAACCAGTGGAGGGTTCTTCCCCTGATTCCCACTGAATTCTATTTTGCTCGGGCTCCTTGATGTCACACTCGTTCAAATGATGCCTTGATGTCAAGGGTAGTTACTCTCACCTCACATCTTGAATTCAGCACTTTTTCCATTTTTGGACCAAGGCTGTGATGAGGTCTGGAGCTGAGTGGCCCTGGCAGAATCCAAACTGAGTATCAATGAGCAGGCTGTTGCCCATTAAGTGCCACCTGATAGCAGTCCATGACACCTTCCATCACTTTGCTGATGACTGAGAGTAGACCGATTGGGCAGTAATTGATCACATTGGATTTGTCCTGCGTTTTGTTGACCTGTTTTGATATCACTCTAACAATTCGAATACTTCACACATCATCACAGGAAGTGATGTCAAAAAGCATGTGATCGAGCAGTTGGAGTCGTGTTAGTCAACTAGTCATGTGTGTATGATAGAGCTCTCTTGTAAACTTGTTATGTCACAATAATGAACCCACAGTTTAGTTACCATTCAGCTCAAAATTGTTTGGTACCTTATTGTTGAAGATAGCAATAACACAATATGGTGGTAGCAGCGGCAGCGATGTGTATTTGAAGACAACAGTGTGGAGGCAGCAGAATTCATTGAAGTAACAGTACTGCAGAGAGGCTGAGCAACAGTGATCAACGGGAACAGCGATCTCTCCCATCAGAGTCCGTCAAAGACAGGACAACACAACACATCAGCAGAGGTAGCGGCGGCGGCATGACACTGTCCGGTTTGACAACCATCAACTGAATTCGTTGCTCAGGAGAGTGTGGATACACGAAGAGGGATGTTTATTGCAACAGTGGCCGCCAAGAAAAGGCAGGAATTGGGCAGAATTGGGCTTGGGAAAAGTGAGCAGAGTCAGTTCATGTCGGGGCTGTGGAGCAGCACCATCATTACGTGCCTTGTGTTTTCCCACCATAATCGTTTCATGGGCAGAATCTCCCTGATCACAGGCTGAAAGCTCGTGATGCAGGCACTGAGCTCAGGGCATGGCTGAACTCCAATGTTGTAGATACAGCAGACCTGCAATTTTTCATTTCCTTCAGGGAAAGCCTCAAAAATAGAAAGAGGGAGTTATTTAAAGGGAAAAGCTCCAGCCAAGAATTTGTACAGACAAGAAATTTGGTATAATGACTACCAAATACCCATCAATTAATTAAAAAGCCTAAAATCTCCTCCACGAATTCTAACTCTTCAAATAGTGCAGGGAATTCTGCTTTTTGGATCTTGCTGTCACGGAATTTGACAAGCAAGTGATCAAAATAAAAATTGCGATTGGTAACGAAGGGCTCAATCATGTCAATATGTCAGGACTATCAAAGGCAGACCAAAAGGACCCAGCGAGACTCTGGACTACATTAGAGGACCAGGTGAAGGCTAAGATTAATTTTAGAATCCATTGTCTGGAACTGAGGGCATATCGATTGCAGGAGACGATCGATCAATTTGTCAGTTCATATAAATTTATATAAATAACTTGGATGAAGGGACCGAAGGTATGGTTGCTAAATTTGCTGATGACACAAAGATAGGTAGGAAAGTAGGTAGTGAAGAGGACATAAGAAGGCTACAAAGGGATAGAGATAAGTTAAATGAGTGGACAAAGATCTGGCAAATGGAGTATAATGTGGGAAAATGTGAAATTGTCCATTTTGGCAGGAAGACTAAAAAAGAAGCATATTATCGAAATGGTGAGAGATTGCAGAACCCTGAGATGCAAAGGGATCTGGGTGTCCTAGAGCATGAATAGTATGCAGGTACAGCAAGCAATTAGGAAAGCTCATAGAACGTTATCATTTATTGCGAGGGAAATTGAATGCAAAAGTATGGAGCTTATTCTTCAGCTATACAGGGCATTTGTGAGACCATATCTGGAGTACTGTGTACAGTATTGGTCTCCTTATTTAAGAAAGGATGTAAATGCATTGGAAGCAGTTCAGAGAAGGTTTACTAGACTGATACCTGGAATGGGTGGTTTGTCTTATGAGGAGAAGTTGGACAGGCTAGGTTTGTATTCGCTGGAATTAAGAGTAAGAGGTGACTTGATTGAAACATTTAAGATCCTAAGGTCTTGACAGGGTGGATGTGGAAAGAATGTTTCCTCTTGTGGGAGAATCTAGAACTCAGGTCACTATTTAAAAATAAGGGGTAGCCCATTTAAGACAGAGATGAGTAGAATTTTTTTCTCACAGAGGGTTGTGAGTCTTTGGAACTCTCTTCCTCAAAAGGTGGTGGAAGCAGAATCTTAGAATATTTTTAAGGCAGAGGTCGATAGATTCTTGATAAGCAAGGGGTGAAAGGTTATCGGGGTAGGCGGGAATGTGGAGTAATCAGTTCAGCCATGAATTTATTGAATGGTGGAGCAGGTTCGAGGGGACGAGTGACCTGCTTCTGCTCCTAATTCATATGTATGTTCGTTGGTCAACAGATGCTGCAAGAAAGGAATAGTCTGTGATTTCTCGGAAGTGGAGATATTCGAATGGATAATAGAATTGGTTAATACGTCTACCCAGATAGAAGCTTCTCATAAAGAGCTAAAGAGACAAAGAAAAAGAGCATGACATCAAAAGTTTCCTGAAAGAAGGCAGAATATAGCTGCAAGCTGGCAGTGCATACGAACACTTGGAGCAACAACCACAGGCAAGGTAACTAGATCACCTCAGCAAGGCAAAATATGTGGTAAGTGCAGTCTGATGCACCAACTGAAAAATTGTGCACCCTACATGGATAACTGCAAGTTGTGTGGTAACAAAGGGAACTGGGCAAGGCTATGCAGGAGGTGTGGTAATGAAAAATTGGCCAGAGGTTACAGCAGGTGACGACCTGACAAGAAACAAACACTACCTTGTGGGAGAAACAGGGATGCATTCATAGGAGGCCAATCTAAAAACACAGACATGCTCATGAGATAGACGATGACATGAGTAATAAAGAGGGCACTGAAGGTCAACAAGCTTTTCATACAGTAACAGTTGCACACCAGATGGATGTGGTTACACTGCAGGAAACATTCACCACCATCAACATCATATGCCCAGAGAAGAATGGCCAGCACAAGTAATGACTCAAGGTCGATACAGGGGCAAGTGCAAATATTTTACCACTGAGAATACTAAAGAATATTTACCTGACAAAATGGGAAGCCATGATAGAAGCTACAAAGGTGTCACGCAGGTCCCCATCTGCCAAGAATGAGGCACATATTTCGCCACAAGAACATTGATTTTATACTGTTACTAGAGTAAAGAAAGAACTTGTTTAAAAAAAAAACAGACCTTTTTGACTGGAAATACTTGGAAAGGACAAAGGGGCTATTCCCTGCTCCACTTTAATCCACAATGGACTTTTGATTACCAGACGTTGAATGTGGAGAGGCTAACATTCCAGATTAACTGCTAAAATGGCCGAATACACAAGCAGACGTGATCAGACCAGTTTGGTCACATGACTAACTGGCTGTTGGCGTTTTTTGAATTTAAACTTGCCACAGAGTTTTAAAACTTCAGAAAGCTGTTTGCTCCTGGACTGAAAAGACCTCTCTCCTGTCTGCTCTCATCAGCTTCACAAACCGTTGAAGACGTATGAACCCCAAGTGAGAAAAGTCTCCTACAGTGAACAAGGTTTAAGAAGAATACTGGGCCCCAACGAAAAGCAAGACTACCTGCAATCAAGGGCTCTACAGTGAGCTTGAAGCACAGTAAAAAAAAACCTCTTCAGAAATTGCCTCAAACCTCTCCACTATTTTTCTTCTCTTTTCTGTCTCTATTTGCATGTGCATATCGTGTATGCATGCTAGCGTGGGGTGCGGCGTGTATTTGTAGGCATTAAGCGAATTAGAGTTTAAGTTTAAGTTTTAATAAACGTCACTTTTCTTCTTTAAACCTAAGAAAGCCTGTTTATGCTCATTTCTTTGCCTTAAAAAAAAGTGAACAAGGATTCACCAAAGGGGAGCTCAAAACACAGTGTATTTAAAAATTAAATCCTGTTACAATAAGACCAGGTGAAGCCCGAAAGAGACCCCTAGATACCTTTCTCACCTGGTCATAAGAAAAGGCAATACTCACAGCATACAATGGGTCTCCGATCAACTGCATTGAAACACTAATGTTGGAGTGCAAGTATGGAAACTCCATATGGTCACAGCAAGTCTTCTACATTGTTGATACCAACGGTCCAGTACTTGCAGGGCTACCAGCATGTAGCGAGCTTTGAATTGTGACAGTCCATGTGATCAGCAGTGTGCCAAGGACACACAACCAAAATAGATGTGACCCCATTGAGTCCATTCAGGATTTGCAACAAATGTACCCAGATCATTTTGATGCCATGGGAAGTTTCAAAGGAGATGCTACGCAATTCCTCCTGTAGATCCACCAAGGAAATGTAGCATCCACATCAAGGACAAACTCAAAGCTGAGCTAGATACTATGGAGAGGCAAGGAATTATTCGGTGTGTTCAGCAGCACACGGATTGATGCAGCTCTGTAACAGTTGTGATCAAAAAAGACAGCAACATCAGGATATGTTTAGACCCTAGAAGGCTGAAACGGGCATTAAAATGATGTACCCATAAATTCTCCACTTTGGAAGAGTTAAATCCAATGTTTGCGAGAGGCAGATTCTTTTCGAAGCTAGATGCAAAACACAGATACTGGTTGGTTCATCTCTGAAAGTTCACAGGAATTAACAACTTTCGGAACTCTACTTGGAAGATTTTTTTTTTGCGCTTACCATTTGGTTTATTAGTAAGCCAGGATTTATTTCAGCGACATACTTATCATATCACAGAAAATGTTTTCGGGTGTGTCTGTATTGCAGACAATATTGCAGTTATGGGCAGCACAAAAGAGCAGCACAACAGGAATCTGCACATCCTAATGCAAACAGCCAGAAAAAAAGGCCTTGTGTTCAACAGCAAGAAGTGTGCCATTAACACGAGCCATATTAATTTGTTCAGCTTAATCTACTGATGCAGGCATAAGACAGGATCCCAACAAGGTAAAGGATATTCAGTCACTGCCTAGTCCACAAGACAAAGAAGACTTACGGAGATGTCTTGGTCTAATTAAGTCCTAGCTCCCTGCATCTCAATTTTTTCTACGGGAACTCCTCAAAAAGGATGCCCAATATCTGTGGCACGAAGACCACCAGCATGCATTTGACTTGCTGAAGCAATCACTGTCGACAGAGGCATGTTTACAGTATTACAACCCAAATAAGGATACCATTCTTGAAGTAGATACTTTGTTAAAAGGTCTCGCAGCATTTAGGGACATCGAATTGCTTTTGGTTGAAAAGTTTATCATCCAACTATTCCAACATAGAAAGGGGAACAGGAGCACTGGTATTCGGGATCATCAGGTTTCACACATCTATTTCACAAGAATTTCATAGTCGAGGTGGATCACAAACCATTGGTGATGATCTGGCAGCAACCATTTAGCAGTGCTCCACCTGGACTACAACGGCTATTAATTAAGGTGCAAGGGTACGACTGCGGGGTCAGATATAAACTTGGAAATCTTATGGTGATCTCTGACACCCTTAGCAGGTTACCCAATCCCAGAAAGTGTGAAAACCTTCCACTAGACATTCAGGTTGATAACGTCGACATAGAGCTGGAAGATAGATTTGACGCATTTTGGACAAAGGAAGCGTGAAGAACTACAGGAGGAGACTTCCACAGACCCAGTTTTAAAAGAGTTATGGCAGCTCATTGTCAAAAGATGGCCTAACACAATACAAGATGTTCCTACAGAACTCAGAGACGAGTTAGGGGTATCTAATGGCGTCATCTTCAAAGGAAGACAGGTGTTAATTCCACAAATGCTTCGCCTTGACATTCTTTCACAATTGCACCAAGGGCATATGGGTGTCAAGAAGTCCAGAAGACTTGCCCGTGAAACTGTCTACAGGCTGGGAATTAACAGTGACATCGAGCGAGCGGTACAGTTATGTGATGCATGCCAAGAGCATCAACCAAGCCAACATAAAGAGCCGCTCTATTTGCACAAAGTTCTGTCACATCCTTGCTCAAGGATAGCCAATGGTCCCCTCAGTAAAAGGCAATAATTTTCCATTGTTTACCAACTACTTCTCCAAATTCCCCATGATCCGTCAATTGTAAGATACATCAAATGCATCAGTTGCTAATACTATCAGCACAGTCTTCAGCTAATTTGGTTCCCCGGAGGAGATAGTATCAGATAATGAACGGGAATACACCATCAACCGTTCGCAAACATGTGTAATGTTACAAAAGGTTATATTTTTGTCCGAAAATCTTAGACTTCTGTGTGTTTTAAAAAAACTGAAAAAAGGATTTTCAGTGAACTTGGACATCTGCAAATAGCTGGATTTTTGGATGTTGACTTTGTATACAATAGTAGGACAGCAAGCAGTTTCAAGGAAGCCAGCCAGGGGTTTGACCTCCTCAAAGCAACACTTTGAATGACAATGGAGACACTGTGTCTGGTCATGTGATCAGCTTAGGAAGGCTTTTTGCTTTCATTTTGAACTTTTAAAAACCAATGAGTTGGACAAAGAGCAGGCATTTTGAAACTTATATCTGACCTGTCTGGAGACCCAGAAAAAGACCTCTCTCTGTAAAGGAGACTTACATCTCTTGAAAAGAAATCCTGCATTTAATAGGTGGCAGATGCCTATTGCCTCCTGACTCTGAAGAATTCCTGCATCCAGTTAGATTCCTGTTGACTCCTGTGTTTTGGGAAATTGTGGAACCTGAACAAAACTTCTACTGCTGTGTTGCTGCTGTGAGTCCTGCTGCAACCCTGTTGAAAGATCTGTGTGACGCCTGCTGTAGTCAAATTGCCTTGAAGGACTATCCAGCGAAGACTGTTCATCAACCTCGCCTGGGGAGATTTCAAGTGGCATCTGACTATTCGACTCTGGGACACCTCACCATACTGAAAACATCCCACCAGAATGTGACGAACTGATTTATTTTCATTATTCCCTCTATTCCTAACAAACAGCTGGAAACCAAAATCCTATTTCCCCGATTAACCTTTTTTTTTGAATGTGTGTGTGTGCGCGCATGAGGGCGAAGGAACTAAGGAGCTTTGCATATATATATAGATTTATCTCATTAGTAGTTAAGGCTTATTATTTCTTTTCTAATAAATAGTTATTGTTGTTATTTAAAGAAACCTGATTTGGTGTGCTTTATTCTGGGGGACAAATTAAGTGTCTAATTTGGCTATTCTTCAGTTGCTGGGAAATTTTATTGATATGCTGTGACCTGTGGAGTAGTGGGACTGAATTAACTGTGCATTTCTCCTGCTTTGGTCGTAACATATTAATTGGGGGCTCTTGCGGGATTTAAAACCCACGCTAATAATAGTAATTGTGAGGGGAGCAATAATTGAAAGAAATAAAATAAAGGAACCAGGTTTCTTGTATAATAGGTTAAAGTCAACACCACCGGAATGGCAATAGCAGCTGCTGCAGCTTTTCTGGGAAAGGAGAATTTTTCCCTCAGTGACTTGAAAACTGTAACCAACATAAAACTAAAAGATTTGACAGCACAATTGGGGTGAGGATTGAAATCAGGTGCTAAAAAAGCAGAGATAATTGACGCAATAGCCCAACATTTGAAATTGAAAGACTAAGAACAAGAAGATCGTAAGTCGGGGGTGATGCAGTTGAATAGGCTAAAATTCAGTTACAACTGAAAAAACTTGAGCTGGCACAAGAAATGGAAAAACTTATGCTTCGACAGGAAAAAGAAAAAGCAATAGAATTGAAAAAAGACTTGCGGCTGAGAAAGAATTGACAATGAAAAATCTTGAAGTTGAAAAAGAGGAAAGGGAGAAAGAGACAGCATTTCAGAGAGAAAGTGAAAAAGAAGCAGGAGAATTCAAATTAAGAGAGATGGAACTAAGACAAAAGGGTAGTCTTGACTCCAGGGAAAATTCTGGTCTGGAAGGATCTGAATCCAGCCCAGGACCCAGTGTAAAGCTGTTTTAATTTATACAAGCTCTCCCTAAGTTTGAGGAAAGGGACGTAGAGGTATTTTTAATTCCTTTTGAAAAAATTGCCAAACAAATGAAATGGCCAAAGGAAAGATGGACACTGCTTATGCAAAGCAGGTTGATGGGCAGAGCTCATGAAGTTTATGTCATGCTTTTGGAAGAGGCTTCTGCAGATTCTTCTTTCTTCTTTGGCCTCCTTGTCTCGGGAGACAATGGGTAAGCGCCTGGAGGTGGTCAGTTGTTTGTGGAGCAGCGCCTGGAGTGGCTATAAAGGCCAATATTAGAGTGACAGACTTTTCCACAGGTGCTGCAGAAAAAATTGGTTGTCGGGGCTGTTACACAGTTAGCTCTCCCCTTGCGCTTCTGGCTTTTTTCCTGCCAACTGCTAAGTCGACTCGCCACACTTTAGCCCCGCCTTTATGGCTGCCCGCCAGCTCTGGCGATCGCTGGCAACTGACTCCCACGACTTGTGGGCAATGTCACAGGACTTCATGTTGCATTTGCAGACATCTTTAAAGCAGAGACATGGACGGCAGGTAGGTCTGATACCAGTGGCGAGCTCGCTGTACAATGTGTACAATGTGTCCTTGGGGATCCTGCCATCTTCCATGCAGTTCACATGGCCAAGCCATCTCAAGCGCCGCTGACTCAGTAGTGTATATAAGCTGGGGATGTTGGCCACCTCGAGGACTTCTGTGTTGGAGATACGGTCCTGCCACCTGATGCCAAGGATTCTCCGGAGGCAGCGAAGATGGAATGAATTGAGACGTCGCTCTTGGCTGACATACGTTGTCCAGGCCTCGCTGCTGTAGAGCAAGATACTGAGGACACAGGCTTGATACACTCGGACTTTTGTGTTCCATGTCAGTGTGCCATTTTCCCACACTCTCTTGGCCAGTCTGGACATAGCAGTGGAACCCTTTCCCATGCGCTTGTTGATTTCTGCATCGAGAGACAGGTTACTGGTGATAGTTGAGCCGAGGTAGGTGAACTCTTGAACCGCTTCCAGAGCGTGATCGCCGATATTGATGGATGGAGCATTTCTGACGTCCTGTCCCATGATTTTCGTCAGAAGGCGAGCCTCCTTAAACTGTGTTCAAATCACACGCAGCTTCCACAGTGCGGACTGCGACACCGACCACTCCCTGGTGTGCAGCAAGGTTAGACTCAAACCAAAGAAGCTGCATCACTTCAAGCAGAAGGGCCACCCGCGTATCAACACGAGCAGAATTTCTTATCCACAGCTGTTTCTAAATTCCACAATTTCTAAATTCACTTGACAAAGCCCTTCAAAACACTCCCACAGGGGATGCAGAGTCCAAGTGGGCCCACATCAGAGACGCCATCTATGAGTCAGCCATGACCACCTATGGCAAACGTGTGAAGCGGAATGCAGACTGGTTTCAATCTCATTTTGAAGAGCTGGAACCTGTCATAGCCACTAAGCGCATTGCACTGCTGAACTACAAAAAAGCCCCCAGCGAGTTAACATCCGTAGCACTTTAAACAAAAGCGCTGCACAAAGAACAGCCAGGCGCTGCGCAAATGACTACTGGCAACACCTATGCAGTCATATTCAGCTGGCCTCAGACACCGGAAACATCAGAGGAATGTATAATGGCATTAAGAGAGCTTTTGGGCCAACCATCAAGAAGATGGGTTTTCTCCGGGTGCTCCAGTTTCCTCCCACAAGCCAAAAGACTTGCAGGTTGGTAGGTAAATTGGCCATTATAAATTGTCACTAGTATAGGTAGGTGGTAGGGAAGTATAGGGACAGGTGGGGATGTTTGGTAGGAATATGGGATTAGTGTAGGATTAGTATAAATGGGGGGTTGATGGTCGGCACAGACTCGATGGGCCGAAGGGCCTGTTTCAGTGCTGTATCTCTAATCTAAAATCTAATCTAATCGCCCCCCTCAAATCTAAATCAGGGGACACAATCACTGACCAACGCAAGCAAATGGACCGCTGGGTTGAGCACTACCTAGAACTGTACTCCAGGGAGAATGTTGTCACTGAGACCGCCCTCAATGCAGCCCAGACTCTGCCAGTCATGGATGAGCTGGACGAACAGCCAACAAAATCGGAACTCAGTGATGCCATTGATTCTCTAGCCAGCGGAAAAGCCCCTGGGAAGGACGGCATTACCCCTGAAATAATCAACAGTCCTAAGCCTGCCATACTCTCAGCACTCTACGAACTGCTTTGCCTGTGCTGGGACGAGGGAGCAGTACCACAGGACATGTGCGATGCCAATATCATCACCCTGTATAAAAACAAAGGTGACCGCGGTGACTGCAACAACTACCGTGCAATCTCCCTGCTCAGCGTAGTAGGGAAAGTCTTCACTCGAGTCGCTTTAAACAGGCTCCAGAAGCTGGCCGAGCGTGTCTACCCTGAGGCACAGTGTGGCTTTCGAGCAGAGAGATCGACCATTGACATGCTGTTCTCCCTTCGTCAGCTACAGGAGAAATGCCACGAACAACAGATGCCCCTCTACGTTGCTTTCATTGATCTCATCAAAGCCTTTGACCTCGTCAGCAGACGTGGTCTCTTCAGACTACTAGAAAAGATCGGATGTCCACCAAAGCTACTAAGTATCATCACCTCATTCCATGACAATATGAAAGGCACAATTCAGGATAGCGGCGCCTCATCAGAGCCCTTTCTTATCCTGAGTGGCGTGAAACAGGGCTGTGTTCTCGCACCTACACTGTTTGGGATTTTCTTCTCCCTGCTGCTCTCACACGCGTTCAAGTCTTCAGAAGAAGGAATTTTCCTCCGCACAAGATCAGATGGCAGGCTGTTCAACCTTGCCCGCCTAAGAGCGAAGACCAAAGTACGGAAAGTCCTCATCAGGGAACTCCTCTTTGCTGACGATGCTGCATTCACATCTCACACTGAAGAGTGTCTGCAGAGTCTCCTCGACAGGTTTGCGGCTGCCTGCAACGAATTTGGCCTAACCATCAGCCTCAAGAAAACGAACAGCTGCAGATTATAAGATGGCCAAAAAGGCTATTCTTGCTGCATATGAATTAGTCCATAAAGCTTACCAACAGAAGTTTCGGAACCTACGGAGATTGGTTGGGGAGACTTATATCAAATTTGAGAGGGTAAAGCAACTTAATTTTGATCATTGGATAGGAGTGGAAAGATGGAAGCCAAACATGAGAAACTTCGAGGACTGATTCTCTTGGAAGAGGTTAAAAATTCAATCCCTCCAGTCGTGAGAACTCATGTAGAGAAACAGAAGGTTTCAAAAGCCAGGCACACAGCGGAAATCGCAGATGATTTTGAGCTTGTGAATAAGCCTAAACCCTTTGTCCATCACGCCCACAAACCTGAGAAGCATAGAAGGTGGAAGAGTGAAAGGAAGGCAAGTAGCCAGGGACAAGAAGGAACAGCTGGGGACGCCCCTGTATCCCCTCCTCAGGCCAGAAAGGAAGGTGCTGAAAGTAGAAGTGAGGTCCGCAAGCTGAAGTGTTATCATTGCCACAAGGTGGGACATCTTTGTCTAGAATGCTGGAAGTTACGAGGGACTAGTTCAGGTACACAAAGCTAATGCAGAGAAAGGGGCTCTGACTGAGAGTGCTGCAGAACAGATCAGGCAGTAGCGTTGACGGCAGCTATAAAACCAGATACAAAAACCAAAGTGAATCTAGGGGTTGAGACTCAGATACCTGAAAGTTATATGGAATTCTTATCAAAAGGAAAAGTAACTCCATATCCCTCAAGTGAGGCAGGCATACCTATTGTTATACTTAGGGATACAGGAGCAACCGAAACTTTAGTTAACGGTATTGGTGGGAGTATATACCCGTATCTTTGTATCGAGCACACCTAGAGTGTGACCTAATGTCTGGGATGGTAACCATAGGAGCTGTCCATAGTTTGCCGGTAGAGGGAATTGACCTACTCCTAGAAAATGTTTTGGCCGGAGCAAGAGTATCAGTTTCTCTTGTAGTCACAGAGAAACCAAGCGCAGTTAATGAAACAGAACAATTACAGGAACAAGTTCCTGGAATATTTCTTGCATGTACACAGCACACAGCAATGGCTAAACCAGTTCCATAGACAGAGGTAAAATTGGCACCACAAAAAGATGGCTGAGTAACTGAAACTTTCCTTGGGGATTTAGATAATCCAAATGAGATGTTTAACAAGTCTTCCGTAAACGCAGCACAACTAGCTGAACCAGGGTTACCCAAAATAGCACAGTCGGCTCTGACAGAAGCTGAGGCAAAAGGAGTTCCAGAAGGCTATTATGTTGAAGACGGGGTTCTGATGAGGAAATAGAGACCACCTCATAGACCTGTGGATGAAGACTGGACAGTTGTTCGACAGGTAGTGGTATCACCGAAATATCGTCGAGAATTATTAAGGTTAGTTCATGACATTCCTCTAGCAGGACATATGGGGATCCGGAAGACCAAATCACGTATAAGACAACATTATTACTGCCCAGGCCTAACAAAGGACGTGGTGCAGTTTTGTTGGACGTGCCAAATGGATGCACAGCTTTGAGCTGCTAGATCTGTTCTGAATCTATCCCATTTGGCACGGTGGTAGTACCAAACAACACGATGGAGGGTATCATCTGTGAAGACAGGACATTGTCTTCACAAGAATGTGTGGTGGTCACTCATACCAATATTGTCATGGACTGATGCATTTGCGACAGGTAGATTTGTGAGGACGAGTTCAAGTAGGTGTTTCCCTCTTGTTGATTCTCACTAGCTGCTGCAGTCCCAGTCTCACAGATATGTCCTTCAGAACTTGGCCCGATTGGTCAGTACTGGTGTTACTGAGCCACTCTTAGTGATAGATATTGAAGGCCCCAAACCAGAGTACATTCTGTGCCCTTGCTACCCTCGGTGCTTCTTCCAAGTGTTGTTCAACATGGAGGAGCACTGACACATCAGCTGAGGGAGGATGGTAGGTATTATTCAGCAGGAGGTTTTGTTGCCCATGTTTGACCTGATGCCATGAGACTTCATTGGGTCCAAAGTCAATGTTGAGAACTCCCAGCGCCACTCCCTCCAACTGTATACTACTGTGCTGCGACCTCTGTTGAGTTTGTCCTGCCGGTGGGACAAGACATATCCAGGAATTATGATAGCAGAGTCTGGGGCATTGCTGTAAGGTATGACTCAATGAATATGTCAGGTTGTTGATTGGCTTGTCTGTGGGACAGCTCTCCCAATTTTGGCACAAGTCCCCAGAAGTTTGTGAGGACTTTGCATGGTCGACTGGACAGGGTGTGCCTTTGTCATTTCTAATGCTTAGGTGCCAGGTGATCCATCAGGTTTATTCTTAGCTGATTTTTCTGTAGCAGTTTGATACAACTCTGTGGCTTGCTCAGCCATTTCAGAAGGCCTGGGTCTGGAGTCAAATGTAGGCCATGCCAGACTCCATCCCCTGAAGGATATTAGTGAACCAGATGGTTTTTATGACAATCCAGTCGTCTCATGATCACCATTACTGAGACTAGCATTTTATTGCAGTTATCTTAATTAATTGAATTAAAATTCCACCAGCTGCCATGGTGGGATTTGAACTCATGTCTCCGGAGCATTAGTCTGGGCCTCTGGATTATTAATCCAGTGACATCACACTATGCGACCGTCCCCATGGCTGTGACAGATTAGCCACTGACAAGGCTGAATTTAATTATAGTGACCATATCACATCTCGCAAATGTTATGAAGATGCTTCTATATTTTTTGTTAAATATTTTTTGAGGACTCATATTTAAATTGTGGAGATGGATTAATTGGAAGGCTGAAAATTTCACAGAAGCTAGACTCTGCTTTGTTGTTGACAGTTCATTGAAAGGACACTGAGATGTTGTTTAAAAATCTTGCTGGAAGTCATGTGCTTTAAGCTTAATAAACAAAAGAAATCTTGGTGACCTGGGGAAAATATTTACAGAGAAGCCACATGGCAAGGCTGATAGAGAGCAAGAGATTGACTTTATGTTTTTGGGTTTTGGATATTGTTTTTAAGTTAGTTGGGGTGTGAACTGTTTTGAAGACAGTTGGTTTTGCCTGCCAAGGAAAAAGGAACCACCCAACTCACCTCTTTCTCTACCTCTTTGAAGAAACTCTGCAAAGATCCAGTGTGGGGGGCTAAAATCCCTGGTGCTGCATCTCTCCTGAGAAGCTGAAAAACTCTGTGATCAAGTGTGCTGGCTGAAACCTCTGATGCCACATGTTTCCTGGAAAGCCTAGCCGTTGATTTCTCAACATCTCCAGAATGAATTGCTTTTGAAAAGATTCCAGTGACCCATCTTGGTATACCTGGATGCCAGACAAAAGGGACATCTGACATTCTTCCTATACCTACTCTTTATTCCTTCAAGAATCAGCAAGTATTTGTCCAAAGTATTCTTCTTTTGGGTAACAGATCTCTGCAGAGAGAATTTCTGTGTTTTTTAAGTGTGTGTGTGTGTGAGGAATTTAAAAAAGAAACTTTCATATTTCAATCTGTGTGTTAATGCTTTGCTTCATTATTGGATAAGTCTTGTTTGATAATAAACTGATAATTTTGTTGTTTATTGAAGAAACCTGTTTGGTGTATTTTATTCTGGAATAAAGAGTAGAGTATATGATTGACCGAATCAGTAACTGGGTAAAAATGTTAAAATATATAAGTTGTCACCTACGTAGAAGTCTGACAAGAAGACAGTGCACTCCTCCCACCTCAGTCGTAACATATAATTGGGGGCTCTGTGCGGGATAACCCAACACCGATGACGTACAATTGTAGTGGGGTAATAACAATTGAAAAGAAGAAAAGTAAAAAACACGTTTCTTGTGCATTAAAGTTTACACTATCGGAATGTCTTTGTTAGTTGCTACGACCTTTCTGGGGAAGGTGGATGTATCCCTGAGTGATTTGAGAAACTTAACCAAGGTTAGGCTAAAGCAATTGGCAGAAAAGTTGGTGTTACAGATAAAACCAGGGGCTAAGAAAGCAGACATAACCGAAGCAATAGCACACCATTTGAAATTGGAAGAAGGCGGCAAACCAAATGGTAGTTCAATTGAATTAGCTAAACTTCAGTCACAGATGAGGCAGCTTGAACTTGACAAAGAAAAAGAAAAAATTAAAATTGGAAAATCTTAAGCTTGAATAGGAAAGAAAATTGACAATGAAAAAACTTGAACTAGAATTTCAAAAAGAAAGCGAAACAGAAGGAAGGGAATTTGAATTTAAAAAGATGGAACTAAGGCAAAAAGGTGGCCTTGACTCCAGTGAAAATTTTGGTGGGGATAGAGCTGACTCCAGTCCAGGACCATGTGGAGAGCTGTTTAAATTTGTACAAGCCCTCCATAAGTTTGAGGAAAGGGACAAAGAGGCATTTTTCATTTCTTTTGAAAAGATGGCCAGACAGATGAAGTGGCCAAAGGAAAGTTGGACAATGTTGATGCAAAGCAGGTTGATGGGCAGAGCTCATGAAGTTTATGCCATGCTTTCTGAAGAGGCTTCAGCAAATTATGAGGTAACGAAAAAGGCTGTTCTTGTTGCTTATGCGTTAGTCCCTGAAGCGTACAGGCAGACATTTTGGAACCTCCAGAGACTGCCTGGGCAGACTTATATACAATTTGAGAGGGTAAAGCAAATTAATTTTGATTGTTGGATGGGGGTACTAAAGGTAGAGGCCGCGTATGAGAACCTTAGGGAATTGATTCTCCGGGAAGAATTTAAAAATTCACTCCGTCCGTTGGTAAGAACTCATGTAGAGAACCAGAAGGTTTCAATAGCCAGAGAAACAGTGGAAATTGCTGATGATTACGAACTTGTTTACAAGCCCAAACCTTTTGTCCATCACCTCCACAAACCCGAGAAGGATAAAACGTGGGAGGGTGAAAGGAAGGGAAGTAGCCAGGGACAAGAAGGGACAGATGGGAATGCACTAGGATTCCCCCCCTCAGGCCAGAAAGGAAGATGCTGAGGGTAGAAGTGAGGTCTGCATGCCTAAGTGCTACCATTGCCACAATGTGGGACACCTTTCGTGCAGAATGCTGGAAGTTGCAGGGTAAACCCATGGGACTTATTGGGGTACACAAGACCAATGTAGATAAGGGGCCCTGACCGAGAGTACAACAGATCAGGCTGTAGCTCTGACTGCAACTGTAAGGCCAAGTAAAAGCCGACAACATGTGTGGAGTTCGGGTCAGGTCACACTTCTGGGTCCGGCATTTGGGCTTGGGTCGGGTCAGGCCAGATTGGACACCCTCTCTCACAACCTCAGGTAAGTGACTGTAATGTTAATTTACGTTTTGGACTTGAAAGGTGGCTTTGTTACAGTTATTTTAAGTATATGTAGAAAAGGAACAAAGTGAAAAACGGAAGGTAGGTTAACTGATGATCGGGTCGGGCACAGGAAAAATGGAAGGACTCGGGCCGGGTCAGATGGGGTTCTGTCGGGCTCGGGTCAGGTCTCATTTGCAGACCTGAGCAGGCCTTTAAGGCCAAGTACAAAAACCACAGTGATACAGGGGATGTGAATAAGATACGTGAGAGTTATAGAGAATTCTAGTCAAAAGAAAAAGTAACTCCTTATCCCTCAACTGAAGCAGGTAATCCAATAGTTACACTTAGAGATACAGGAGCCACCCAAACTCTTTTGTTGGGGAAATACATAACTTTTCCGCCAGAGAGCGCATTGAATGTTGAGGTTTTAGTGAATGGTATCGGCGGGGAATATATACCCACACCTTTGTATCGGGTGTACCTAGAGTGTGAGCTAATGTCCAGAATGGTGACTGTAGGAGTTGCCCATAGTTTGCCTGTGGACGGAATTGACTTACTCCTGGGGATTGATTTGACTGGAGTGAAGATAGTAGTTTCTCCAGTAGTCACGAAAAACCAAGTGAAGTTAAAGAGACAGAACAGTTGCAGGAAAAGGTTCCAGGAATTTTTCCTTCATGTGTAGTAAATCGAGCAATGGCTCAACAAGTTCCATTGTCAGAGGTCAAATTGGCAGCACAGACAGATAGGCAAATATTTGAAACTTTCGTTGGGGATTTGGATATTCCAAAAGAAATATTTAATAAGTCTTCCCTGATCAAGGCTCAGCAAGCCGATTCAGAGTTAAATAAAGTGGCACAAACAGCTTTATCTGAAGCTGAGGGAAAGGGAGTTCCAGAAGGTTATGCTATTAAAAATGGGATTATGATGATGAAGTGGAGACCTCCTCACAGACCTGCAGATGAAGAATGGATGGTTGTTCACCAGATAGTAGTACCACCCAGGTATCACCAGGGAAAATATTAATGATAGCACATGAAATTCCTATAGAGGGACATGTGGGCCTTCAGAAGACCCAATCATGTATAGGCCAACATTTTTACTGGCCAGGTCTTTCCAAGACGTTGGTAGTTTTGTAAAACATGCCATACGTGCCAGATTGGGGAAAACCGCAACCTGCCATAAAACCAGCACCTCTAATTCCCTTACCAGTTTTTGGGGAACCATTTAGTAGGGTGTTGGTAGACTGTGTAGGACCTTAACCGAAAACAAAAGCGAGACACTAATATATACTCACTATCATGGATATGGCTACTCAGTTCCCAGAGGCCATTCCCTTGAGAACAATTTCTGCTAAGGAAGTGGTAGCGAAGTTAACCGAGTTCTTCACTAGATATGGATTACCGATTGAGATTCAGTCGGACCAACGTTTCAATTGTATATCTAAAATTTTCCAGGAAGTTATGAATAATTTGGGTATAACACAGTTAAAATCTTCAGCATACCACCCCAGACACAAGGAGCTTTAGAAAGGTACCACTGGATCTTCAAAACGATGATCAGGGCATATTGTCATGACTATCCCCATGATTGGGATAAAGGGTTTGAATCTTTTTTGTTTGCCACTAGGGATTCACCTAATGAGTCTAACGGTTTTAGTCCTTTTGAATTAGTTTACGGACATGAGATAAGAGGTCCTCCAAAATTAAACAAAGAAAAGTTTTTAGAAGAGGGTCAAATCTTCCATGTTAGATTATGTATCCGGGAAGGGCTCACGAGAGTCTGCAAAGCGGCTTGGGAGCACCTGAAAGCTTCCCAAACAACTATGAAGAAATGGGCAGACAAGTCTGCCAAGGCCTGAACATTTCAACCAGGGGATGAAGTGTTAGTATTACTGCCTTTACAGGGTGAACAGCCGAAAGCACAGTTCAGTGGTCCATATAAAGAGGTCAAAATAATTGGTAAATTATTTGATTGACATCCAGATTTCCGGAAAAAGAATCGGCTGTGTCATATCAATATGTTGAAACAATATCATCGTTGGAAGGAGGATAAACAAGCACATGTATGTCAGATAGTAGGGACAGTGAAGGATGAAAGGGATAGTGAGGATGAGGCAGAAGGAGACCTAGACAATTCTCAAACTGAACCTTCTACTATCCGGTTAGCTAATACTGAATTGCTAGGGAGATTGGACAACATGCTTTCATATTTAGATACAGAACAATGAGAAGACCTAACAATGCTACTCACAACATTTAAAAGAGTCTGTAGGGACAAGCCAGGATGTACAACCTTAGCCACACATGATGTGGATGTAGAGAAATCCTTTCCTATAAAACAGCTTCCTTATCAATTAAGTCCAGAGAAACAGGCCCAGGTGAACGCAGAAATCCAATACATGTTGGAAAACCACCTAACTGAACCCAGTCAAAGCAGCTGGAGTTCCCCAAGTGGTGTTCGTGCTTAAACCTGACAGTTCAACTAGATTCTGCATAGACTACAGAAAGGTTAAGGCAGTAACAAAGGCAGACTCCTACCCAATTCCTCGCTTGGACTGTAGTGACAGAGTGGGCAGTGCCACATTTCTTACAAAAATAGATTTGTTAAAGGAATACTGGCAGATTCCTTTAACAGCCCGAGCCAAAGAAATATCAGCCTTTGTCACATCAGTCTTTTCCAATGCCCAGTAATGCCATTCGCACACAAAAAAAATGGACCAAAAAATGGACCAAGTGGTAGCCAGTGTTCCTAAACTGTGTGGTTTACCTTGATGATGTGCTGGTTTGCAGTGACACTTAGAAGGACCACTTGGAACAACTGGAAGTTCTGTTTGAAGAATTACAATCAGCTGATTGCCAAAAGTGAATTTGCAAAATCTACCTCGGGCATATACTAGGGCAATGACAAGTGTTGCCAAGAACAGCAAAAGTACAAGCATTGGTGGAGTTTCCTACCCCTAAAACTAAGTGAGAAATCATGGGGGTTTGGGAACGTGTGGTTTCTACCACAAGCTTGTACTAAATTTTAGTACGATAACTGCTCCACTGACAGATTTGCTACAAAAAAAAGAAACCAAGGTAGTGTGGTCAGGAAAGTGTCAAGCATCATTTGGGAAGCTGAAAGCTATTTTGATTAATGAATCAGTGTTGGCTGCTCCAAATTTCATTAAGCCCTTCAAGGTAGCAATTGATGCTAGTGACCTGGGGGTGGGTGCAATCCTGTTACAAGATGATGTATTAGGCATAGAAATGTCAGTGGGATACTTTTACAAAAAGCCAAATCAGCACCAAAAACAGATAATCGACAGTGGAAAAAGAAACCATAGACTTATTACTAGCTCTTAAGCATTTTGAAGTCTATGTCCTTCACAACTACAGAGTCACTGGTATATACTGATCATAACCCCCTAGCCATTGTGGAAAAATTCAAAAACCAGAAAGCGAGACTATTCTGATGGAGTTTACAATTGCAACCCTATCCCTTAAAGATTATCCAAATTATGGGAAAAAATAATGTCATTGCGGATGCGTGTCTAGGATTTAATTTTATTTTATTTAGAGATACAGCACTGAAACAGGCCCTTCGGCCCACCGAGTCTGTGCCGACCAACAACCACCCATTTATACTAACCCTACATTAATCCCATATTCTCTACCACATCTCCACCATTCTCCTACACTAGGGGCAATTTACAATGGCCAATTTACCTATCAACCTGCAAGTCTTTTGGAGGTGGGAGGAAACCAAAGCACCCGGTGGAAACCCACAGACACAGGAAGAACTTGCAAACTCCGCACAGGCAGTACCCAGAACTGAACCCGGGTCGCTGGAACTATGAGGCTGCGGTGCTAAACACTGCGCCACTGTGCGCAGTTATTGAAGTGCAAAGATGGTACAAAGCAGAACTGTATTAGCTACAGGTAAAAGGTGAATGAGAATGAGTGTGTAAATGTGTCCCATTTTTTACATCTTTTTTTCACTCTTTGTAATGAAACATATTTAAAAATGGTGTTTCATTCCTCTAAAGATGGAGCTATTATGAAGATGCTTCTATATTTTTTGCTAAGTTTTTTTTGAGGTCATCCCAGAAACAGCTGTAAATTAGGAAATGGAAAGGATGGAGAAATTCAAGAAAATTACAATCACCAGGGATGAGCAAATTGTTGGAGCTGCGGGCTGACAAGTGTCGGGGTCCTGATGGACTTCATCCTGGGATCCTAAAAGAAGTGGCTAGTAAGATAGTTGATGCATTGGTTTTAATTTTCCAAAATTCCCTCGATTTGGGGGAACATTCCATTAGATTGGAAAATATCCAATTCCTTTATTCAAAAAGGGAGGGACATAGCTGGGCACTTAGAAAAATTCAAAGTAATAAGGCAGTCAACATGGTTTTGTGAAAGGGAAATCATGTTTAACCAATTCATTGGAGTTCTTTGAAGAAGTAACATGTGCTGTGGATAAAGGGGAACTGGTAGATGTACTGTACCTAGATTTCCAGAAGGTATTTGATAAGGTGCCACATCAAAGGTTATTGTGGAAAATAAAAGCTCATGGTGTAGGAGGTAACCTTTTGGCATGGATAGAAGATTGGCTCATTAACAGGAAACACAGAGTAGGCAGAAATGGGTCATTCTCTGATTGGCAAGATGTAACGAGTGGTATGCCACAGGAATCAGTGCTGGGGCCTCAACTTTTTACAATTTATATAAATGACTTGAATGAAGAGACCAACAGATTGGTAGGAAAGTAGGTAGTGAAGAGGACATAAGGAGGCTACAAAGGGATATAGATAGGTTAAGTGTGTGGGAAAAGATCTGGTAAATGGAGCATAATTTGGGAAAATGTGAAATTGTCCACTTTGGCAGGAAGAACAAAAAAGAAGCATATTATCTAAATGGTGAGAGATTGTAGAGTGTGGAGTTGCAGAGGGATCTGGGTGTCCTAGTGCATGTATCGTAAAAGATTAGTGTGCAGGTACAGCAAGTAATTAGGAAAGCTAATAGAATGTTATTATTTATTGTGAGGGGAATTGAATACAAATGTATGGAGGCTATTCTTCAGCTATACAGGGCATTGGTGAGACCACATTGGGAGTACTGTGTACAGTAATTGATCTCCTTATTTAAGGAAGGATGTAAATGTGTTGGAAGTAGTTCAGCGAACGTTTACTACACTAATACCTGGAATGGGAGGGTTGTCTTATGAGGAAAAGTTAGACAGGTTAGGCTTGTTAATCCGTCAGAGTTTAGAAGAGTAAGAGGCGACTTGATTGAAACATATAAGATTCTGAGGGGTCTTGATAGGGTGGATGTGGAAAGGATGTTTCCTCTTGTGGGAGTATCTAGAACTAGAGGTCACTGTTTAAAAATAAGGAGTCACCCATGTAAGACTGAGATGAGGAGATTTTCTTCTCTCAGAAGGTCGTGAATCTTTGGAACTCTTCCTCAAAAGATGGTGGAAGCAAAGTCTTGAATATTTTTAAGGCAGAGATTGATAGATTTTTGGCAAACAAAGAGGTGAAAGTTTATTGGTGATAGGCAGGAATGTGGAGATGAGGTTACAGTCAGAGCAGCCATGATCTTGTTGAATGGCGGAGCAGGCTCAAGGGACCAAGTGGCCTACTCCTGCTCCTAATTCGTATGCTCATATGTTCGTACATATGTACATGGAGTGGCAGAGGCGAATAGTGTAGATGCAATTAAGGAGAAGCTAGATAAGCACATGAGGAGAAAGGAATAGAAGGATATGTTGATAGGGTGAGATGAAGTAAGGTGGAAGGAGGCTTGGATCATAAACACTAGCATAGGTCTGTTTTTGTGATGTAAAATTCTTCCCATACTTGGGAATTCTCTTCTCTCTTTGGAAGTTCTCTTCTCTCCAAGGAAGTTTCCTCCCTTTTTATACAGTTCAAACCTAACTCAAAACAATTACCTGGTATACAAAATAAGGCTGAGCTCCACAAAAGCACTGATGATTCTCTATTATTTTCAAAATAGGCAGCCCTGGATTGGGCAACACGTTCACATCAGTGATGTTGGGATTGGCATCCTTCCATCTACGAAAGATGATGGACACGCAGCAAACAATCCATTCAGCAAGGGTGTCTTCTCTTGGTGCACCTTTGCTGATGGCTGTGAAGGCCAATCCTTGAGAGGCAGGTTCTGCCACAAAAACCTGCCAAGTGTTATGAACAAGGCAGGAGGAATGCACTGTTTATTCTAGTTTCACTTCTTCAAGGGTCACAACATATATTTAAATTTTTTCCCACTTACCAATACGGTCTATCATTGCCTCTATTTTTATCCCAGAATAAAACACACCAACCAGGTTTATTTAAAAAAACTAAATTATCAATTTATTATAAAACAAGTCTTAACCAGTAATGAAGTAATGCATAAACACACAGATTGAAATATTAAAGTTCCCTTTTTACCTTAGCCCGTCACACTCACACACACACATACACCAGTTCACCAGATAAATAAAGAGATTTTTGTTTTTAGCACTCTATAACAGACAAAAAAAAACTTTTGGTGAGTACTTGCTCATTCTTGAAGAAACAGCAGATGAGATATGTTGTGTTCCAGAACTGGCATACAGTCTGGCCTCCAAGTACATGTAGACTGGTCACTGGGATCTTTTAGATAAGCTCTTTTCAGGCAGCATTGAGAATTAATTTAACAGGCTTTTCTTCAAAGACAGCAGATGAGATGAGTTGACACAGTGGAATTCACAGGATCTTTTAGAGAGATTCTGGAAAGATGAGCTGGATTGTGGTCTTCTCTCCATCCTTGGGAATTCTCTTCTCTCTTTGGAAGTTCTCTTCTCTCCGAGGAAGTTCTCTCCCTTTGTATACAGTTCAACCCTAACTCAAAACGATTCAAAAGTGAAACCTTTGACCTCCATCAATCTTGACCTATCACTTCTTTGTAAACAACTTCTCCAGGTGTCCAAAGTTCTCTGTTGTTTATTGAGCTGGAAGTCAGGTGATTTCCCCAAAAGACTTGTTTTCCTCTCAAGACCTCTCAGTGCCCCTTTTTAAAAACATTTCCAGGATTGTTTTTCAAAGTCAAGTTGCCTTTTCATGATGCCCTTTGAAAACCCCAAAGTTTAACATCTTCAATTTTTCAAACATGAATCCTCAAAAAATATATTCAACAAAACACAGAAACACTTTCGTACACAAGTGACTGTGAGTTATTGTTTTTGACATTGGCCCCTGTTGCCAAGCTGCTGTAGCAAATGGCTATCATGGACTGCACACTAGTCCACAGGATGTGTTGACATTTCCCTCTTTTGTTAGGTAGTGACTCTCAGGTGCGATAGTCAACACTTAGGGCCTCATGGCATGCTTGCAAGCATCCTTGAAGTGGAGCTTTGCGTGCCCCACTGGTTATTTGGCCCCAGCTACCTTACCATACAGAAGGTCCTTGGGTATGTGACCGTCTTCCATCCTGTGGACATGTCCGATCCACCGAAGCCACCTGTTTGATTACTGTCAACACACTTGGGAGCTCTGCCTTTGAGAGGACTGCCGCATTCGTGATTTTGTCCTGCCAGTATACAAATCAGTAAAGTGCATAACCCTTATTAAAGATGAAATAGGCATGCAGATGGAGGCGTGTCTCTATTTTCCAAATAGCCACACCTATAGCATGACATGTGCCTGTCTCAATAGATGCACAATACAGTGAGCACATAGACAGCATGGGGCATAATTCATTACAATCAGTTTTCAAAAGCAGGTGTCCAAGTGACATAGTGGTGCAGTGGTTAGCACCGCAGCCTCACAGCTCCAGTGACCCAGGTTCGATTCTGGGTACTACCTGTGCGGAGTTTGCAAGTTCTCCCTGTGACCGTGTGGGTTTCCGCTGGGTGCTCTGGTTTCCTCCCACAGCCAAATACTTGCAGGTTGATAGGTAAATTGGCCATTGTAAATTGCCCCCAGTGTAGGTAGGTGGTAGGAGAATGGCGGGGATGTGGTAGGGAATATGGGATTAATGTAGGATTAGTATAAATGGGTGATTGTTGTTTGGCACAGATTTGGTGGGCCAAAGGGCCTGTTTCAGTGCTATATCTCTCTATGACTCTAACTGAGGGAGACAGCACACAAGATTGGTGCTGCCTTCTCAGTTACCTTATTATAGCATTGGTCTGAGTGGACCCTGTGCTGCTGGTTGTCTGAGCACTCAGATGCAGGCTGAGCAGCATGTGCTGTGTGGTGTAGCCAGCCTCCTCCTATTAAAGGCAGTCTGCTTCCCTTGAACCCAGGCGCCTGGACCAAGAACCTGGTAGCAATGCCAAAAGAAGTTCGGTGACCTCATGAGCATGACAAGGTCAGTGAATGTGTCTTCGATGGACCTCATAACCATTCCACCACCAATTTCTCACGCTACTCAATGCACCATAGAGGCTTCACTTACCCATCCTGCCTTATGCTCCTTCTCAGTTAACCCTCACCCTGCTAGCTGGCATAATGTGCAAGCTGATAATGGTGTGAGCATTGACCTCTTGCTTTCAACCCCATCACCCCCTTCCCTTCCACCCCATCACCCCCTTCCCTCACCCCAACATCCCCCTTTTTGATCTTCTGCTTTCAGATATACAAGAACCATCGCTTGTCCAGTCACAGCACACACAGGAGGGAGAGTGAAAGCCACACCATAGCACTGATGAAGAGGCCCCATAACTTGTTCTGACACCCACAGCCACAAGCACAGATACTGGCACTGCACATATCTTAGAGGTTGGCACAGAGTTGAGATCTGTACGTGATGAGTCATCGGACATGAATGGGCTGCAACCAGGCCGGGGGAAAGGGAGTTTCTGTGCCAGATCACCAGAGGACGAAGTCGCAGACGAGTTCAGGTACAGGAGACTCAGATGAGAACATTGATGGGGCAGTATACAGGAGAACACTGATGAAGATGCACACCAAAATGCTGGGTGCTTGGGCTAGCCTGCTAGACAGCCTCCTATCTCAAGGAGCATGGAGATCTGCAGCTCCAACTTGGCAGAGGGCAGCGTACAGAGCTTGCCCTCTCTGCCGCCTCTGCTCCATCTCCCTGTCGTGTTGCAGGCCCAGAATCACTTGGACTGCAGACCCATAGCAATCTTTACGTGGACAGGTTTTCCTCTGCCCTCCCTGTGAGGGTGCAGCAACACTCCCTGCCAAATCCAACAACTCATCACAACACCCCCACAATACTTTCAGAAAGTTTGCAACAGTTGTCTAAATCACCTTACATGCAAGTTGGGTATCTGGCCCTTTAAATAATGCTCATGGGGGGTCCCTCTTCTAGCTATACAAATTTTCTTTGGTGAAGGACAAGCAAATACATTCAGTAGACTTGCACATTCCAAGTTTGTAAATCGTGCATCAAATCAGCCAGAGTGGAAAAGTCCTGGGGAAAATTGATGTACAGAGAGATTTGGGTGTTCAGGTCCATTGTTCCCTGAAGGTGGCAACGCAGGTCAATAGAGTGGTCAAGAAGGCATACGGCATGCTTTCCTTCATCGGACGGGGTATCGAGTACAAGGGTTGGCAGGTCATGTTACAGTTGTATAAGACTTTGGTTCGGCCACATTTGGAATACTGCGTGCAGTTCTGGTCGCCACATTAACAAAAGGATGTAGATGCTTTGGAGAGGGTGCAGAGGAGGTTCACCAGGATGTTGCCTGGTATGGTTGCAGGGACAGTGGTCAGTAAGCATTCGGGCAGTGCCTGGGTTATCACCCTCCTGGCATTGTGGATCCATAAGAGGAGGGGGCAAAGCTGCCAAACACATTGGAGGTGGGCGGGAGGGGTGGGGGGGGGGGGTGCACCTGAACATAAGGAAGGCAGCAGCTGGCAATGGAGCCACGAATCTAAGATTTTTAGATCCAATGGTAATGAGGAGCAACACCCTCCAGAGGAAAGCGAGGGCCCCAGCCATCAGGGGGGCAGAGAAGAGGGACAAGGACCAGGAAGGACACAGAGGCCACACCCTCAGCATAGAATCTACCAGAAAAGAAGGAGCTACCTTGTGATGATCAAGAACTAGTGTGGCAGGGGACTGTGTCTCTCCAAGCAGATGGTCACAAATGGCCTTGAGCTTCTTCGTTTCTGGGTCCTTCCAAGGATCAGCTGCAGACCTTGATGGCATCTTGCAAGGGGCTGCATACCACTGCAACTCTCACGTTACTTCCAAAATTCTATAGACTCTGGAACAGTTCCTACAGATTGGAGGGTAGCTAATGTAACCCCACTGTTTAAAATAGGAGGTCGAGAGAAAGTAGGGAAGTATAAACCAGTCAGCCTGACGTCGGTAGTGGTAAAATTCTAGAGTCCATTATCAAAGATTTTATAGCAGAGCACTTAGAGAACAGTGGTAGAATCAGGCAGAGTCAGCATGGATTTACAAAAGGGAAATCATGCTTGACAAATCTACTGGAATTCTTCAAGGATGTAACTAGTAGAGTTTATGAGGAGGAGCCAGTGGATGTGGTTTATTTGGACTTTCAGAAGGCTTTCGACAAAGTCCCACATAAGAGATTAGCGTGTAAAATTAAAGCGCATGGGATGGGGGTAGTGTATTGCGATGGATATAAAATTGGTTGGCAGACAGGAAACAAAGAGTAGGGATAAATGGGTCTTTTTCTGATTGGCAGGCAGTGACTAGTGGGGTACCGCAGGGATCGGAGCTAGGACCCCAGCTATTCACAATATATATTAATGATTTAGATGAGGGAACTAAATGTAATATCTCCAGATTTGCAGATGACACAAAACTGGGAGGGTGAGTTGTGATGAAGATGCAGAGAGGCTTCAGGGTGATTTGGACAAGTAAAGTGAGTGGGCTAATGCATGGCAGATGCAGTATAATGTGGATAAATGTGAGGTTATCCACTTTGGTAGCAAAAACAGAAAGGCAGATTATCTGAATGGCTATAAACTGAGAGAGGGGAATATGCAGCAAGACCTGGGTGTTCTCGTACACCAGTCGCTGAAGGTAAGCATGCAGGTGCAACAGGCGGTAAAAAAGGCAAATGGTATGTTGGCCTTCATAGCGAGAGGATTCGAGTACAGGAGCAGGGATGTCTTGCTGCAATTATACAGGGCCTTGGTAAGGCCACACTTGGAATATTGTGCCCAGTTTTGGTCTCCTTATCTGAGGAAGGATGTTCTTGCTATAGAGGGAGTGCAGCGACGGTTTACCAGACTGATTCCTGGGATGGCGGGTCTGATGTATGAGGAGAGATTGAGTCGGTGAGGATTATATTCGCTGGAGTTCAGAAGAGTGAGGGGGGATCTCATAGAAACCTATAAAATTCTAACAGGACTTGACAGGGTAGATGCAGGAAGGATGTTCCCGATGGTGGGGAGTCCAGAACCAGGGGTCATAGTCTAAGGATACGGGGTAAACCATTCAGGACTGAGATGAAGAGAAATTTCTTCACCCAGAGAGTGGGGAGCCTGTGGAATTCGCTACCACAGAAAGCAGTTGAGGCCAAAACATTGTATGTTTTCAAGAAGGAGTTAGATATAGCTCTTAGGTCGAAAGGGATCAAAGGGTATGGGGCGAAAGCAGGAACAGGTTACTGAGTTGGATGATCAGCCATGATCATAACGAATGGCGGAGCAGGCTCGAAGGGCCGAATGGCCTACTCCCGCTCCTATTTTCTATGTTTCTCTGTTACTGATGCCCTATTTGCGAGAACTGGACAGTACATTCAATTTCAGACAGACACGGTGTCACAGGGACAGAGAGGGTAGTGGGTTTCACCACCATTATTGGATTCTTTCAGGTGTAGGGCATCATTGATTGCATCCATGTGGCCATTAAGGCACCCAGTGACTGCCCACTCAGATGCATCAACAGGAAAGGCTTCCCTTCCTCAATGTTCAGGTGATTGACAACCACAAGAGCTTCCTCCTTGTCTTGACTTCTTCATCCTCCAACAGTCCAGCAGTTCTTCACTCCACACCACCGCTCCCCCCAAACTCTGTGGATGGAATCGCAGGAACAAAGGATATCCCTTGAAGAGATGGCTATTCACCCCTCTGTGAGAGCCTGAGACAGACATGCAGAGATGGTACAACTGAAACCATCTGGTCACCAGCTCAACCACTGAGCAAGCCATCGGACTTCTGAAGATTCCGGTGCCTGGACCAGTCAGGTGGCACCCTGCAATAGATTCCTGCATGGGTCTCGGCACATTGTGGTGGTCTGCTGTGCTCTCCATAACATGACCCTCCAGAGAGGTGTGGACCTTTAAGAGGGTGAGGTCCTGGAAGAAGACAGCTCATCGAAGGAAGAGTAGCAGAATGTGGAAGAGGAGGGACGATGTAGAACACCTAGGTGCCCTGGCTTCATAGGGAGGTGGCTGGGCAGGGTGCAGGGCTCGAGGGTCTCGTCAGGATGCCATTACTGTTAGGGATCATCTAATTAAGGCTCATTTCGACTGAGCCCCTCTGACCCAGGAAGAACGGCATGGTCTGGAACTCACTCTGAGCTACCTGTACTAACACTTCCATTGAAGACTCAGCCTAGAACATGCAAACTCTTACTGTCAATGAAGGATCAGCATCTGCCCAGAGGTTTCATCATCATCCTGCATGGACCCTTGCTCGCTTTTAATACTTCATACCTCCTTTCATGTCCCGCCGATAATAAAAGGGTCAAATGTCTGACTGATGTTAATATTTACATGGTGCTCATAAAGGCAAACAGTGCACAGCAGAAGATACACCAGTGACCCACTCAGTGCTCTGCCGACACGGTGGGCTCTAATTCCGCCACTTCTACGCAGTACTCCCCTTGTGGCCTCAGAGACGTTTAAGACAGCCTGCTCACCTGCCTTTGCTGCGGCTGAATGTTGCGGTCCAGTGGTGGCAGCTTCAGAGGCCACTGCACCTGAATCATTACAGGGATAGCCTCTGTCACTAGGCCCTGCTGCAGAGATGCTCCCTCCATCAGAGGGGCCAAGGAGGCCAATGACGATGAATGGCACCCATTAAGGGGTGGTACCGTCAGCCTCCTTGATGACAGCCTCAGCCCTTGGCTGCTGCTCCGGATGGTTGGAGGGGAGTAGCAGCTGAGGCACAACTGTCATCCCTTCCAGACATCCCTTCGCCATTAGCGTAACTGGCCAGTCAAGGCTAAAGAGTGTGGCATGCATCTTGCGTATGTCAGTATGCAGTTGATGCATGCACTCCAAAGTGCTGCTGCATATGGTTCTCCAGGAAGTTGACCACTCTCTCATTGGAGGAGCTCATGCACTCAAAGCCCTGAGCCATGGTGGTGCACATGAGCTGGACGGACTCCTCCATTGCCTCGGGAACTCCAACATATCTTACTTTACAGTTGATGTACTTAGATTAACTTAAAAGCTTACCAGTATACTCAGCCCACATGACTCCTTGTCCTGTGTTGTCACTTTACAATTATTTTTCCTCCCACTCGATTCAGACTCACAGTCCAATCGCAGATCACAGCCTGCCCCATTCTGCTCCCATCCTTTATGGTCCTCTGCTCCGCTCCATTCCCAGCCTCCTTTATGCTGCTCTGTTCCACTCATAGTGTCCTTTATGTTACTCCGCTCAGATCAGATCCCAGCCTCCTTAATCCTGCTCCGGTCCGATCCAGGCTTCCTTTATGATAGAGAGTAAGATGAAGGAGATATCAGGTTGATAATACAAGTGAGAACAAGGCTGAATATAGAAAGCTCCGAATGGAAGTGAAAAAGGAAATAAGGGGAGCAAATAGACAGTATGAGAAGATACTGGCAGCTAACAATAGGAGTAAAAGGAGGGGTGAGCCAATTAGGGACCAGAAAGGAGATATAGACATAGAGGTAGAGGGCATGGCTGAGATACTAAATTAGTACATCTGTCCTTACCAATGAAAAAGATGCTGCCAAAGTCATATGAAAGAAGAGGTAGCTGAGATACCAGATGGGCTAAAAATTGATAAAGAGGAAGTACTTGAAAGGTTAGGTGTACTTAAAGTTGATAAGTCACCAGGACCAGATGGGATATATGCGAGAGAGCTGAGGAAAGCAAGGGTGGAAATTGCAGAGGTACTGGCCATAATCTTCCCATCATCCATAGATACAGGGATGATGTCACAGGACTGCAGAACTGCAAATGTTACACCAATTTTTCTTTCAAAAAAGGATTTAAAGATAAACCCAGCAAATATACGCCAGTCAGTTTAACCTTGGTGATGGGAAAGCTTTCAGAAACAACAATCCAGGACAAAACTAGCAGTCACTTGGACAAGAATTATAGCTGGGGGAAAGGAAATTATGACGCGATTAGGCAAGATTTAGGATGTGTAGGATGGGGAAGGAAACTGCAGGGGATGGGCACAAACGAAATGTGGAGCTTATTCAAGGAGCAGCTAATGCGTGTCCTTGATAAGTATGTACCTGTCAGGCAGGGAGGAAGTTGTCGAGCGAGGGAGCCGTGGTTTACTCAAGAAGTTGAAGCGCTTGTCAAGAGGAAGAGGGCGGCTTATGTTAAGATGAGACGTGAAGGCTCAGTTAGGGCGCTTGAGAGTTACAAGCTAGCCAGGAAGGATCTAAAGGGAGGGCTAAGAAGAGCAAGGAGAGGACACGAGAAGTCATTGGCGGATAGGATCAAAGAAAACCCTAAGGCTTTCTATAGGTATATCAGGAATAAAAGAATGACAAGAGTTAGAACAGGGCCAATCAAGGATAGTAGTGGGAAGTTGTGTGCGGAATCAGAGGAGATAGGGGAAGCGTTAAATGAATATTTTTCGTCAGTATTTACAGGAGAGAACGAAAATATTGCCGAGGAGATTACTGAGATACAGCCTACTAGGCTAGATGGGATTGAGATTCACAAGGAGGAGGTGTTAGCAATTTTGGAAAGAGTGAAAATAGATAAGTCCCCTGGGCCAGATGGCATTTATCCTAGGATTCTCTGGGAAGCCAGGGAGGAGATTGCAGAGCCGTTGTTGTTGATCTTTATGTCGTCATTGTCGACAGGAGTAGTGCCGGAAGACTGGAGGATAGCAAATGTTGTCCCCTTGTTCAAGAAGGGGAGTAGAGACAGCCCTGGTAATTATAGACCTGTGAGCCTTACTTCGGTTGTGGGTAAAATGTTGGAAAAGGTTATAAGAGATAGGATTTATAATCATCTTGAAAAGAATAAGTTCATTTGCGATAGTCAGCACGGTTTTGTGAAAGGTAGGTCGTGCCTCACAAACCTTATTGAGTTTTTCGAGAAGGTGACCAAACAGGTGGATGAGGGTAAAGCCGTGGATGTGGTGTATATGGATTTCAGTAAGGCGTTTGATAAGGTTCCCCACGGTAGGCTATTGCAGAAAATACGGAAGTATGGGGTTGAAGGTGATTTAGAGCTTTGGATCAGAAATTGGCTAGCTGAAAGAAGACAGAGGGTGGTGGTTGATGGCAAATGTTCATCCTGGAGTTTAGTTACTAGTGGTGAACCGCAAGGTTCTGTTTTGGGGCCACTGCTGTTTGTCATTTTTATAAATTATTCATATATAAGGAGAAAGAGGGTAACTAGAGAAAGGATTGGCCCACTAAAGGACAAAGGAGGAATGTTATGCTTGGACTCAGAGAAAATGGGTGAGATTCTAAACGAGTACTTTGCATCGGTATTCACCGAGGAGAGGGACATGACGGATGTTGAGGTTAGGAACAGATGTTTGATTACTCTAGGTCAAGTCGGCATAAGGAGGGAGGAAGTGTTGGGTATTCTAAAGGACATTAAGGTGGACAAGTCCCCAGGTCCGGATGGGATCTATCCCAGGTTACTGAGGGAAGAGAGAGAGGAAATAGCTGGGGCCTTAACAGATATCTTTGCAGCATCCTTAAACACGGGTGAGGTCCCGGAGGACTGGAGAATTGCTAATGTTGTCCCCTTGTTTAAGAAGGGTAGCAGGGATAATCCAGGTAATTATAGACCGGTGAGCCTGACGTCAGTGGTAGGGAAGCTGCTGGAGAAGATACTGAGGGATAGGATCTATTCCCATTTGGAAGAAAATGGGCTCATCAGTGATAGGCAACATGGTTTTGTGCAGGGAAGGTCATGTCTTACCAACTTAATAGAATTCTTTGAGGAAGTGACAAAGTTGATTGATGAGGGAAGGGCTGTCGATGTCATATACATGGACTTCAGTAAGGCGTTTGATAAGGTTCCCCATGGCAGGCTGATGGAGAAAGTGAAGGCGCTTGGGGTCCAAGGTGTACTAGCTAGATGGATAAAGAACTGGCTGGGCAACAGGAGACAGAGAGTAGCAGTAGAAGGGAGTTTCTCAAAATGGAGACGTGTGACCAGTGGTGTTCCACAGGGATCCGTGCTGGGACCACTGTTGTTTGTGATATACATTAATGATTTGGAGGAAAGTATAGGTGGACTGATTAGCAAGTTTGCAGACGACACTAAGATTGGTGGAGTAGCAGATAGTGAAGGGGACTGTCAGAGAATACAGCAGAATATAGATAGATTGGAGAGTTGGGCAGAGAAATGGCAGATGGAGTTCAATCAGGGCAAATGCGAGGTGATGCATTTTGGAAGATCCAATTCAAGAGTGAACTATACAGTAAATGGAAAAGTCCTGGGAAAAATTGATGTCCAGAGAGATTTGGGTGTTCAGGTCCACTGTTCCCTGAAGGTGGCAACGCAGGTAAATAGAGTGGTCAAGAAGGCATACGGCATGCTTTCCTTCATCGGACGGGGCATTGAGTACAAGAGTTGGCAGGTCATGTTACAGTTGTATAGGACTTTGGTTCGGCCACATTTGGAATACTGCGTACAGTTCTGGTCGCCACATTATCAAAAGGATGTGGATGCTTTGGAGAGGGTGCAGAGGAGGTTCACCAGGATGTTGCCTGGTATGGAGGGCGCTAGCTATGAAGAGAGGTTGAGCAGATTAGGATTATTTTCATTAGAAAGACGGAGGTTGAGGGGGGACCTGATTGAGGTGTACAAAATCATGAGAGGTATAGACAGGGTGGATAGCAAGAGGCTTTTTCCCAGAGTGGGGGTTTCAATTACTAGAGGACACGAGTTCAAAGTGAAAGGGGAAAAGTTTAGGGGGGATATGCGTGGAAAGTTCTTTACGCAGAGGGTGGTGGGCACCTGGAACGCATTGCCAGCGGAGGTGGTAGATGCGGGCACGATGGAGTCTTTTAAGATGTATCTAGACAGATACATGAATGGGAAGGAAGAAAAGAGATACAGAACCTTAGAACATAGGCGACATGTTTAGAGAGAGGAACTGGATCGGCGCAGGCTTGGAGGGCCGAAGGGCCTGTTCCTGTGCTGTAATTATCTTTGTTCTTTGTTCTTTTGTTCTAAATGACCTGGATGAGGGTGTAGAAGGGTGGGTTAGTAAATTTGCGGATGACACGAAGGTCGGTGGAGTTGTGGATAGTGTCGAAGGGTGTTGTAGGGTACAGAGGGACATAGATAGGCTGCAGAGCTGGGCTGAGAGATGGCAAATGGAGTTTAATGCGGAGAAGTGTGAGGTGATTCACTTTGGAAGGAGTAACAGCAATGCAGAGTACTGGGCTAATGGAAAGATTCTTGGTAGTGTAGATGAGCAGAGAGATCTTGGTGTCCAGGTACATAAATCCCTGAAAGTTGCTACCCAGGTTAATAGGGCTGTTAAGAAGGCATATGGTGTGTTAGCTTTTATTAGTAGGGGGATCGAGTTTTGGAGCCACGAGGTCATGATGCAGCTGTACAAAACTCTGGTGAGGCCGCACCTTGAGTATTGCGTGCAGTTCTGGTCACCGCATTATAGGAAGGATGTGGAAGCTTTGGAAAGGGTGCAGAGGAGATTTACTAGGATGTTGCCTGGTATGGAGGGAAGGTCTTACGAGGAAAGGCTGAGGGACTTGGGGTTGTTTTCGTTAGAGAGAAGGAGGAGGAGAGGTGACTTAATAGAGACATACAAGATAATCAGAGGGTTAGATAGGGTGGATAGTGAGAGTCTTTTTCCTTGGATGATGATGGCAAACACGAGGGGACATAGCTTTAAGTTGAGGGGTGAAAGATATAGGACAGATGTCAGAGGTAGTTTCTGTACGCAGAGAATAGTAGGGGCGTGGAACGCCCTGCCTGCAACAGTAGTAGACTCGCCAACTTTAAGGGCATTTAAGTGGTCATTGGATAGACATATGGATGAAAATGGAATACTGTAGGTCAGATGGTCGGCGCAACATCAAGGGCCGAAGGGCCTGTACTGCGCTGTAATGTTCTAAAAAAAAATATGGATCAATTAAGGAAAGACAGCATGGATTTGTTAAAGGTAAACCATGTTTAACAAACTGTTTGAGTTTATTGATGAGATATCAGAGAGGTTTGATGGAGTGTTAATAGACTTCCAAAAGATATACAATTCCAAAATGGCAGAGGGCATTGTGCAAAGTTTGGAGGCCATTCTTTCCAGCATGGAAAGTGATACCTTTTGGAAGCAAGGATGAGGGGAGGCAATACAAGATGAAGGGTACAATTCTAAAGGAAGGCCCAGGAACAGAGAGATCTGAGTGTGCATATGCACAAGTTGTTAAAGGTGGTAGGAAGGTTGAGAAAGTGGTTAAAAAGGCATACGGGATCATTGGTTATATTAGTCAAGGCATAGATTACAAAAGCAAGGAAGTTATGATGAACCTTTATAAAACACTGATTAGGCCGCAACTATTGTGCCCAATTCTGGGCAGTGCACTTCAGGAAAGATGTGACATCTTTAAAGAGAGTGCAGAAAAAAATTACAAGAATGATTCCAGCGATGAGGGACTTCAGTTATGAGAGTTACTGGAACAGCTGAGACTGTTCGCCTTACAGAAGAGAAGGTTGAGTGGGGATTTGATAGCTGTGTTCAGAACTGTGAGGGATCTAGACCGTGTAGATAGAAAGAAATTGTTCCCATTGGCAGAAGGGTGGAGAACCAGAGGACATACATTTAAAGTGATTAGATAAGAAACCAAAGGTGACACGAAGCAAAACATTTTCACGCAACACCATACGAACATGTAAACATACGAATTAGGAGCAGGAGTAGGCCACTTGGCCCTTCGATCCTGCTCCGCCATTCAATAAGTTCATGGCTGAACTGATTACTCCACATTTACACCTACCCCCGATAACCTTCCACCCCCTTACTTATCAAGAATCTATCTACCTCTGCCTTAAAAATATTCAAAGACTCTGCTTCCACCAACCTTTCAGGAAGAGAATTCCAAAGACTCACGACCTTCCGAGAGAAAAAAAATTCTCCTCATCTCTGTCTTACATGGGTGACTGCTTAATATTAAACAGTAACCACGAGTTCTAGTTTCTCCCACAAGGGGAAACATCCTTTCCACATCCACCCTGTCAAGACCAATCAGGATCTTATGTTTCAATCAAGTCGCCTCTTACTCTTCTAAGTTCCAGAGGATACAAGCCAAGCGTGTCCAATCTTTCCTCATAAGACAGCCTGCCCATTTCAGTTATTATTCTAGTAAACCTTCTCTGTACTGCCTCCAATGCATTTACATCCTTCCGAAAATATGGCGACTAGTACTGTACACAGTACTCCAGATGTGGTCTCACCAATGCCCTGTTTGGCTGAAACATAACCTCCCTACTTCTGTATTCAATTCCCCTCGCAATAAACGATATCATTCTATTGGCTTTCCTAATTACGTGCTGTACCTGCATACTAACCTTTTGCAATTCATGCACTAGGACACCCAGATCCCTCTGCAACTCAGAGCTCTGCAATCTCTCACCAGTTAGATAATATGCTTCTTTTTTATTCTTCCTGCCAAAGTGTATAATTTCCCACTTTCCCACATTATACTCCATTTGCTAGGTCTTTGCCCACTCATTTAACCTATAAATATCTCTCCATAGCCCCCTTATATCCTCTTCACAAGTTACTTTCCTACATATCTTTGTATGAGCAGCAAATTTAGCAACTATGCCTTCGGTTCCTTCATCTAAGTCATTAATATGAATTGTAAAAAGTTGAGGCCCCAGCACAGATCCCTGTGGCACACCACTCATTTATATCTTGCCAACCAGAAAATGACCCATTTATGCATACTCTCTGTTTCCTGTTAGCTATCCATGCCAATATGTTACCCCTACACCATGAGCTTTTATTTTTCGCAATAACCTTTGATGTGGCACCTCATCAAATGCATTCTGGAAATCTAAGTACAATACATCCACCGGTTCCCCTTTATCCACAGCACATGTAACTCCCTCAAAGAACTCCAATAAATTGATTATGCGTGATTTCCCTTTCACAAAATCATGTTGACTCTGCTGGATTATCTTGAATTTTTCGAAATGCCCTGCTACAACGTCTTTAATAATAGCTTATAACATTTTCCATTAGATATTAAGCTAACTGGCCTGTAGTTTCCTGCTTTCTGTCTCCCTCCCTTTTTGAATAAAGGAGTTACATTCACTATTTTCCAAACTAACGGAACCTTCTCCGAATCTCGGGAATTTTGGAAAATTAAAACTAACGCATCAACTATCTCACTAGCCACTTCTTTTAACACCCTAGAATGAAGTCCATCAGGACCCGGGGACTTGTCAGCCCGCAGCTCCAACAATTTGTTCAGTACCACCTCCCTGGTGATTGTAATTTTCTTGAGTTCCTCCCTCCCTTCCATTTCCTGATTTATAGCTAATACTGGGATGTTACTTGTATCCTCAATAATGAAGAGCAATGCAAAATATCAGTTCAATTCATCTGCCGTCTCCTTATTATCCATTATTAATTCCCCAGGCTCACTTTCTATAGGACCAACGCTCACATTGTTAACTCTTTTTTAAATATCTATAGAAACTCTTACTATCTGTCTTTATATTTCTAGCTAGCTTTCTCTTGTACTCTAATTTTACCTTCCTTACCAATCTTTTAGTCATTCTTTGCTGTTTTTTATATTCTGTCCAATCTTCTGACCTGCCTCCCATCTTTGTGCAATTATAGGCTTTTTCTTTAAGTTTGAGACTATCTTTAACTGTTTTCGTTAACCACGGATGGCGGGTCCCACCCTTGGAATTTTGTAAAGTGGTTATGGTCTGGAATGCACTGCCTGAAAGGGTGGTGGAGGCAGATTCAATCGTGGTCTTCAAAAAGGAATCAGATACGCACCTGAAGGGAACAAATTTGCAGGGCGACAGAGAAAGGAAAGGACTACCTAAATTGCTTTTTCAGAGAGCTGGCACATGCTCAATGGCCTTTTATAAATCTAGAAGCCCTGAGTGGAAATCCTACCAGTTCTCTGACCACAATGCATCACTCCCCTGACTTTAATATACCTGCAGCAGCTGTGCTCCATAGTACAGATGTCAGGTTGCCATCCCTTCTAATGTCGTGCTATTCCAAATATGCAAGCAGTTCTCCTATGGAATGATAATGTACCCCCACCAGGAAAATCGGTCAGACCTAGGACTGCTCCATCTGCCTCCCATTCAAGGGACGTGGTCAGGTGAAAATCACCTACACTGGAATGAAGTAAACCCAGATACACCTTCGGGGTCAGGAAAGTGCTGCACTTAAGCAGTGGAATGGCAGATCTGTCAGATTTTCAGCCTCTATTTGTCCCTATATGCAACCACTTACCATAAAATGAACACAAATATGTTATATATGAAGTGAACACATGCTGGCCAAATTTTCCACTTCCCCCCATCAGATTTGCTTCCTTCCCAAGGCCAAAGCTTCACAGATATTATTATTCTAATAAGACAAAGCGGAAAATTGAAGGTAGTCAGTTCATAAATCAATGTGCATAAAGCACCAATTGTAGTAATAGTGGAATATTAGCCTTCAAATTCCTTCTAATTCATATATAACACCGCATTCATAGAATTGCATGGCTACAACCAATTATATCTTAACTGTAGTTAAGCTACTACTGCTGAAAATGCCTTTCTTGCTGCTAGTATACAACAACTGCACATAATTACCTGCATGTTTAAACAGAGCATCTGTCATTCCAAATGTCACAGTGGACTGAAAATTGCCTGAGGCTAGATGTAAACCTAAAGGCACTGAAACAAATGCTGTCATGTAAGGTTCCAGGCTGTCCTAACTGTAACTGATAATGGGATCGGTATGCCTCTGTTGAATGTGTTTGCAAGTTCTGCTGTAATAGATGGCATGAGTCAGTGACAGCCTCCCCACATAGACTGAGCTTTCTCAGATGATGTTACTGGTATCGATGGAAATTAAACCAGCATAAATGTTGTGGCTGCATTAGGGGCACATTCTGTGTATCCCCTTTGTGATGGCCTCTGTGATCCTCAACTCTGAACCTTTCTTGTTCCACCACTTTGTGAAGGCTGTTACTTGCTGCTACTTCATACTGATGCTGTCAAGCAAAACAAATGGTGACTAAAGCCTGGATTTTTTTCAGCCTATCGGAAATATGGCAGGGCAGGACTTTCACCAGCACACGATTGGAATCTCTGGGAGGTTTCCTAATTTCATATGTAGGACAGGTCCAAAGCAGATGTCCTGCTGCAAAGTGGTTCATTGCCATTGGAAGGGAGCAACAATTGATTTAGTTGTAGCAGTCAAAAGAATGCAGCAGGTTAAAGGGCGTTAAGGCTTAAGGAGGAAGAGACGGCGGGCTTAATGTTTAGATCCTGCCAGGGGTGGGAATGGAGACAGGTGGGCACGAAATTTCACGTTGCCGGCTGGCATGCCAGTTCCCCACCTCCATCCCGCCCCCTGGGCCATTTCCCCAGAGATGGGATGGGGGAGTAGTGTGGGTGGGGGGGGTGGCAAGGCTACTTGCCCACATGCAGAGGGTAGCCAATTCATCTTGTTAATGACCAAGTGAGACCAATTGTCGGAGGCTCCAGGTCCTCGTAGGCAGCAGGAGACAGTGCAGCTGCTTAGAGGCAGCCTCCTGGCAGCAGACCAAAGGACCAATGCAACAGGCAATCTTAGAGCCTTCCTGCCTGACTGGGTTCTGCTATAGCCACAGGTCACCCTGTGGAGACATCCCTCCTCTCCACCCAACAATGGTGGCCTGAGTGCTGGATCTGGTTTTTATTTTAAATTTCAAAAAGTTGCAGAGAGGATGCCTCCATTTTGGGGTGTCCTCTCCCTCAGTTAAATGCCATTGTATCCTACTGCTGCTTTCAAACTCGAGGGATTCCTACTGGCCCTCCAGCTTCCAGAGCGCACCCAGCATCCTTAATTGGATGGCAAGCCCGCTCTCTGGCCATTAATTGGCCAGTTTGGAGAAAGTTACAGTGTGACTGTTCCCCACACAATGCGGGCTTTTGTCCCCCATTTGAACCTAACGGCAGGGTTCAGAAGCCCACAGGGAAAATCCTGCCCAGAGCCCCTCTACTTAACCTCAGCCTTCTACACATTGCTCTTCAGTCACTACCAAGTTGCAGTACTCAGAGAAAAGCGTTGCATACCTGTGGGACCTCATGGTATGCCTAGTATGCAATTTTTATTCATGGACTCTCCTTTCCTGCTCCTGCTGGTCCTCGTCGATCAATTACAGTGCTAGTGAAACAGTGAATCCAATATCCATTGAAATCAAAATACTCAACTATATAGCAGGTAATCTGTCAGTACAGCTACGGAGTCTGTAGCCTCGGTGCAATGCTGGATTTTCATGAAAATTAGGAATGCACTCTTTATGCATAATGTTTCAAGCAAAGGATGATACAGGGCAATGGACTAGTTTTGGATTACTCTAGCCAAGAATTAGCATAGGCATAATAGGCCAAATGCCTTCTTTCTGTGCTATTAACTTCTATGATGTGAGTCCTGGAAAGGTAAATAGCAATAAGCAAAGTTAAAGCATTGCTTCAGTTTGACATCAACTACAAGACACGTTACTCCCGCAGTAATTTCATAGTGTGCAATAACTAGGTAACCCTAAACACTTGACACATATAACCAATGAGTAACATAGATTTTCACTGTGTCACTACCAATAATTTATTAAATTAATTTATGCTACTTAAGTTTACTATTCTCATGATAATTTAGCCTGAGAAAAAGATATTTCAAGTGTTACTTACATTTTTGTTGCTTCTTCATTTTTACTGATCTCTTCTTCTAGTTTCATACTGAGACTTTCATTTTCAAACTGCAGGATGTATTAGTAATCAGGTTATTATTTAGCAACATTAATTTGAATATAACTACTTTCAACTATAACTCATGTGCGTAGAATTGTGTCAATAGAAGTTAAATACAATTTTTCATATTTAAAACCTGCCTATCTACAAATGATCACAAGAAATTTAAATGACCTGATGGAATGCCAATCACACATGAGTCACTCCCAACCAGCAGGTCATTCAGTGAAATTCCATCATGCACTACCATGAGAAATGTGGTCCTGTAGTGAAAACACTACGTAAGCATTGCTACAACAGTGCAGAAAACCACTGAATCATCTTATCAACAAAACCAAATCAGGTTCTGACAATGCAGCCAACATTATAATGCACCGAGTACTGTGGAAATACTTAGCAGGTCAGGTAGCAGCTGTGGAGAGAGAAAAACAGAGCATACATTTCAGGTGGATGACTTTCGTCAGAACAGGAAAAGGTTAAAAATGTAACAGGTTTTAAGCAAGTACAGGGCAAGAAAAGGTGCGGGATGAGAGAACAAAAGGGAAGGTCTGTGATCAGGTGGAAAGCAGGTGAGATTAAATGACAGAAGGGATGATGGTGGAAGGCAAAAGGAGATGGTAATGGGACGGTAAAGAAACAAAAGATATCTGGAGGAGATGTAAATGGGAAATAGCAGAATCATCACCAACAGTTGCTACCTGAAAAAAATGGGGGCAGAGGTTATGATCTGAAATTGTTAAACTCAGTGAGAACAAAGAGGTCAGAGTGGGAGTGAGTGAATTAAAATGATAGGTGACCGGAATCTTGGATACTGAACGCTTGCATACTGAACCTAGTTCTTTCCAATTTCTATCCTTCGCTCACCTTTACATGGTCCATCCCCAACTCTTCCCTTCCCTTTCTCACTTTCTGTCTCCATTTTTGGGAACAAGCTATCAACCAACATCCACTATAAGCCCACTGACTCCCAAAGCTACTTTGACTATACTTCCTCACACCCCATCTCAGGTGTCTGTGACATTTCCCACACCTCTGCTGTCAGCCATTCGCCTCCCTCCCAGAATCATGACAGGGTTCTCCTTGTCCTCACAATCCATCCCACCAGCCTCTGGATTAAACGGATCATCCTCTATCATTTCTGCCACCTCCAGCATGACACCACCACCATACACATCTTCCCCTCCTCTCCCCTCTCAGCATTCTGAACAGACCAAAGACCAGTTCCTTCATGACACCTTGGTCCAATCCTCTATTGCCGCCAAAAACCCCTCCCCTTTCTATGGCACTTCCAATGCAAGCATGGGAGATGCAACGTCTGCCCTTCTACCTCCTCCCTTCTCATCATCCAGTGTCCCAAATATTCCTCCTTTCAGATGAAATAGCCATTTATTTGTACTTCTTTCAATTTAGCATACTGCATTCGCTGCTCATGATTTGGTCTCCCCTACATTAGGGAAACCGAATGCAAATTGGATGACCGCTTTGCAGAACACCTCCATTCAGTCATCACGCGAGACTCTGCCCCACTCCTACTCGGAACTCATTGTCCTCATTGAGTTCAACAATTTCAGATCATAGCCTCTTCCTTCATTTTGTCAGATAGCAGCGCTGTTGATGATCCTGCTATTTCCCATTTACATTTCCTCTAGACCCATCTTTCTTTCTTTATTTATCCCATGACCATCTCCTTCTGCCTTTCCCCATCATTCCTTTTGTTATTTAATCTCTCCTGCCTTCCACCCTATCACAGATCTTCCCTTTTCTTCTTCCCCCCCTCCTTTTCCAACTTCAGTACTTGTTTAAAGCATGTTTCATTTCTTTTTCCAATTCTGAAGGTCATCGACCTGAAACGCTAACTCTGCTTTGCTCTCCACAGCTGCTGCCTGATCTGCTGAGTATTTCCAGCATTCTCAGTTTTCATTGCAGATTTCCAGCATTTGCAGCATTTTGCTTTTATATCATAATGCACAGTATTTACATGGTTCAATCCATTGTGAAACATACAACAATCATAAATGTAGGTTGCACAATTAGGTAAATCAAGAAACAATGATAAGATAATAAAAATCATGGATTTCAAATGTTTGTAGATTGTAAGAAAGAGAAACTGAGGGTGGTAGAGTTCCATAATTTTGAGGTACTGGGGAAGAATCAGTTAGAAAAGGAGACTATGCATATTAGGTACAGAGGGAGGAGCAAGAGTGAACAGCAGATAATATTTCAAACTTACGATGAAGAAGAAATAAAAGTTCAGAGAAGTAATGGCCATAATAGTGTTCATAGGAGTGGCGGCCTGTATGGTGCAGTAGGCTAGGCATTGCCATTCATCTTTGGGGTTTGACTTCAAATCCTGTCCAGAGTGATGTCCACTGGTTATAAGGGTCCTATATGAAATAAGTTTGAGTGATCTCAATCCAATTGATAACAGACATGAGTACAACAGATGTCCTTTTCAGCAGAGCTTGGAGTTGAGCTAGCTTCCACATGGCTTATTACTCGGTTTGTCTTGTCATCTTTACTTGCTCCTGCTCACTTGCGTTAGAAGATTCACCCAGTGCACACTCATCAGACACTGTCTAAATCACTTGGGATTCCAATTGTGAGCTGATGCTTGACGTGTTAAGAGTGAGTGATAGCACATTTTTATTAAGGTTTTCATTTACACTCTGCCTGACACTTTTGTCCATCTCCTTTGTTGGAGCTACAGAGAAAGAAGCAGGACAAAGATTGAGATGTAATTTTGATGGTAAGCACATGTCAGAACAGTCACTAGGCCACAGCAGGTTGTCATTTTTATGAGGGCCTAAGTAAAAGATTAAGCAGAAGAGCAAACCAATAACAGAGTAAGGTGCGAATAGTGAGAGTAGTATTTCTAATTTGGAAATTTAGCAGTGAGAATTCAATGTTGAGCAAGGGTAACTGGTTCAAAACCTGTGTTTGTTTTTCACTTTCACTGAACTTTAAATTTAAACATGTGCAATTGCGAGTAAGTAGACAGGTAGATCACTGGTAGAGAGCAATCATTATTCATTGGTTAAATATGAATTAACCTACTGTGTAGTTGGGCTGACCAAGCAATTGGGTTTGTGACCGAATTTGGAAAGAGTTTTTTTTTATTCATTCATGGGATGTGGGCATCTCTGGCTAGGCCAGCATTTATTGCCCATCCCTAATTTCCCTTGAAAAGGTGGTGGTGAGCTTCCTTCTTGAACCGCTGCAGTCCTGAGGATGTAGGTACACCAACAGTACTATTAGGAAGGGAGTTCCAGGATTTTGACCCAGCGACACTGAAAGAATGGCAATATAGTTCCAAGTTAGGGTGGTGTGTGGCTTACAGGGGAACTTGCAGGTGGTGACGATCCCATGCATCTGCTGCCCTTGTCCTTCTTTCAGGTAAAGGTCGCAGGTATGGAAGGTGCTGTCTAAGGAGCCTTGGTGAGCTGCTGCATCTTGTAGATGGTACACACTGCTGCCACTGTGCGTCGGTGGTGAAGGGATTGAATGTTGAAGGTGGTGGATGGGGTGCCAATCAAGCGGGCTGCTTTGTCCTGGATGGTATCGAGCTTCTAGAATATTGTTAGAGCTGCACCCATCCAGGCAAGTGAAGAGTATTCCATCACACTCCTGACTTGTGCCTTGTGGGTGGTGGACAAGCATTGGGGAGTCAGGAGATGAGTTACTCACCGCAGAATAGCCTCTGACCAGCTCTTGTAGCCGCAGCATTTATGTTCAGTTCAGTTTCTGGTCAATGGTAACCCCCAGGAAGTTGATCGTGGGGGATTCAGTGATCATAATGCCATTGAACATCAGGGGCAGATGGTTAGATTCTCTCTTGTTTGAGATGGTCATTGCCTGGCACCTGTGTGGCATGAATGCTACTTGCCACTTATCAGCCCAAGTCTGGCTGTTGTCCAGGTGTTGTTGCATCTGGACATGGGCTGCTTCAGTATCTGTGGAGAGTTTTCCCTCTGATTCCCATTGACTCCAGTTATGCTAGAGCTCCTTGATGGCATTCTCAGTCAAATGCTGCCTTGATGTCAAGGGCAGTCACTCTCACCTCACCTCTGGAGTTCAGCTCTTTTGTCCATGTTTGGACCAAGGCTGTAATGAGGTCAGGAGATGAGTGAACCTGGTAGAACCCAAAATGAGAGTCAGTGAACAGGTTATTGCTGATCAAGTGCCGCTTGATAGCACTGTCAACGAGCCCTTCCATCACTTTGATGAGCCTCCACAGCCCTCTCTACCCCAGAGGGCTGTGGAGGCTCAGTGATTGACTATGTTCAAGACTGAGATTGATAGATTTCTACATATTAAAAACATCAAGGGATATGAGGATCGTGCAGGAAAATGGTGTTGAAGTAGATCAGCCATGATCTGACTGAATGGCGAAGTGGGCTCAAAGGCCTACTCCTGCTCCTATTTCTCATGTTCTTATGTTACAGGTTGTAGCTGAATACAATTTTGCTGCTGCTGATAGCCCACAGTGCCTCATGGATGCCCAGTTTTGAGTTGCTAGATCTGTTCGAAATCTATCCCATTTAGCACGATGGTAGTGCCACACAACACAATGGTGGATCTTCACATTAAGATGGAACTTCATCTCCACAAGGACTGTGCGACGGTCATTCCTACCAATACTGTCATGGACAAATGCATCTGCGGCAGGTAGATTGGTGTGGACGATGTTTTTCCCTCTTGTCTCACAACCTGCCACAGACCCAGTCTAGCAGCTATTTCCTTTAGGACTCAGCCAGCTCGGTCAGTAGTGGTGTTACTGAGCCACTCTTGGTGATGGACATTGAAATTCAGAGTATATTTAGTGCCTCTGCTACCCTGAGTTCTTCTTCCAATTGGTGTTCAACATGGAGAAGCACTGATTCATCAGCTGAGGTGGGGACAGCAGGTGGTGATCAGCAGGAGGTTTCCTTCCCCATTTTGTCGTGATGCCATAAGGCTTCATGGGGTCCAGAATCAACGTTGAGGACTCCCAGGGCAACTCTGTCCAATTCCATTCTTTTTCTTAAACTTCATAGTGGTTTGATACAACTGGTAACAAGTGGCTTGCTAGGCCATTTCAGAGCGCACTTAAGCGGCAAGCACATTGCTGTGGGTCTGGAGTCAAATGTAGGCCAGACCAGCTAAGAAGATTCCCTTCCCTAAAGGACATTAGTAAACCAGAGTGGTTTTTACAACAATTGACAATGGTTTCATGTTTACCATTAGACTCGCTTTTAATTTTTCAAATTGAATTCAAATTTCACCATCTGCCATGGTGGGATTCAAACCCATGTCCCTAGAGCATTAGCCTAGGCCTCTAGATTGCTGCTCCAGCGATACTACCACTGCGCCACTGTCTGTCCTAGTATAAAAAGAGAAGCAGTAGTAAGAACACATCAGTGAGCTGTGGGGAAAATACTGAAACAGGAAAATGGTTAGAAGGGGAATTCGGAGCAGAGTAGTTTAATTGAAATTATAAATAGATGCAGAATGCAAACTGAAAACTTAATGATAATTTAAATAAACTTTATAAAAATAATGGCAGCACAAGAAGACACAGTAATGTGCAGTTCTTGCAGGATATGGGAGTTTTGAGTAGCATACACTGAGGATGGAATTTTAAAATGATAGTCTCAGACAAACAGCAGGACCTGTAGCAGGTCAGGAACCCATTGGACTCTGAACCAGGCTTTGCCATGCCTCTTTAACTGAGCAACGGCATTAGCATCCCGCTTCCAGGTTTCCTGACTAATTACAGAGCAGGCCTGATGACAACACATATCTGTCAAAGAAGTGCTCTCCATTTTAAGGGACCCTGGCAGGCGTCAGAATGGCGGCAAGAAAAATTGCTTATGCTATCTAGAAGTGCAGACATGGAAAGTCAAAGGAAGGCTGCTCCCAAACCCCAACCCCCTCCAGTCTCGGACTCTTCCTTGGAGATCGTGCTGGAGGTTGTTCAGATGAGAAGGGAAGTGCTGTTTCCAGAAGACAGAAGGAGGAGGCAAGCAACTCTGGCAAAGCAGGCTTGGATAGAGGTCTCTGAGGCGGTAAGCAGGAGGTGTGTGGTGCCTCATACCTGGATACAGTGTTGAAAAAGGTTTGATAGCCTCATTAGGTCAGGCAAGGTGAGTGGCATACCAATATCAGGTGCCAACACTCTATGAACTCCAAAGTATTCTCCTGCTGCAGCACTCCTCTGACCAACACACCTTACTGCTCCACTCATATCTCTATCTCGAGCCACATCCACAGATCTCCATCTGAATAGACAACACGGACGCTCACCCTCGTCTATGTGCCATCTGCTCCCATCCCTCATTCGCCCTCTAGAAATGTCATTCCATCCTCTCCACACATTCCACTTCTCAAACTCAGAACTCTCTGCTTTCTGTCATTGCAGGAGAAGAGTTCACAACTCCAGGGGGACTCTGAGAACTGAGGGTAGCCCAGAAGCCCTAGCCACCCTGACCACTGTGGAGGACCCTGACCACTGTGGAGGATGTTGCACTGGAGATCAGCAGGGTGGTACAGACACCAGCTGTGGGCGATGGAGAGATGGGGGTCTTGCAATGACCTGGTGCCAGCTTTTGATAAAATGGCACATTTTAATCACACTTTTGTAATTGTTATCACAACTAAATGAAATGTTAAGATCTGCACAATGTAGACATTGAACCCTTTCCACACGTTCTAACTGATATCTTTCATCTCTCACAGGTCCTTCTGTGGTGAGGAAGCAGATGGAGCAGCAAGAGGCTGAGAAATTCTCAGAGGAGGGTGCACAGTCTGAGGTTGCAACATCACAGGACTCAAGCGCAGCCTCCACCAGTGCAGAAACACACACCTCAGTGGGGACAGGAATAGAGCCAGGGAGGATGTCATATGGTGAGGTGCACATCACAGGTGAGCAGGAGCAGCTGTTGGAGTCACGGACAGCAGTGGATAGTCCCCGTTTCAGTGTGAAGGACACTCCAAGCTCCACTCAGCTAGACAAAGGTGCCGAGTCACGGGGGTCATCCACGAGGAGCAGCAGCGGGAAACATCTGTGGTTCTGTCAGAATTTCCTGAGGCCATGGACACTCTTGGAGAGACATTGGAAAAGTCCACCTCAAACCTGAGTGCCATAATGCCTGAGGCATTCACACTGATGACCCCCTCCATGGAAAGAGTGGCCACCTACATGGAGCATCAGTTGTGGCAGACAAACAAATGCATGCTTGTCATCAGCAACGGTCTGCATGCTCAGTCTGCCTCTTTAAACAGGATAGAGGAAAGACTCCCTCAAATCTCAGTGGAAAAGCAAAGTTCTCTCCAACTTTCTGTGATCAGAGAAGTGCAGCTGGGTCATGAGAGGGTGGATGGAGGAAGGTTACATGGAAGTGGGGAATCTTCTCAAAGCACTCCCACTTCTTATAACTTCACCACCACACATTGCCACCCCACACTACCATCTCCCCTACCCCCTCCCCAAGACAGAGCCCCATATGTTGACTACTGCCCGATGACCAAGTCTGCCCCCGCACAGTTGCAGGTGGGGCAGTCTTTGGCGGGTGGTCTCACGGGCTCCAAACTCCAGAGGGCGTCTGCCACAGGCATCTCATTTGTCAGAGCAGGGGAAACAGCAGCCTGCCTCTAGCTCTGCTGAAGCCACGGGAATAGCACCATGTAGCAAGTGGAAGAGAAAGACTTCTTAATTGAACAAAGGGATCCATGTGTGTTTGTAACTATGTCAATGTTAATTCATTTGTGAAATTGTAAACAAGGAAAGTTTTTGATACGATCTTTCCATTGTCTTGCCCTCCCCATTTCTGCATTCCAATTCCCCAGTGAACAAAAAGCTTCATCAGAATAGCACATCTGGAGTGGAGTGTATGCGATGGAGCCCTTTATAACTGGAAATGCTTTGTGCTAGGGAGGGGCTGGGGGAGGGATCAGTGGGTTTAAGATTATATTGCCATATGCTTGTAGGCTTGTACGTTATCTGAACCGTGCCTCTATGAGGCCATCACAGGCTTTTCTGGCAGCCAGATATGTGGCTGCAGCCAACCCAGCCACATTATGCTCCTCTTTCTCCAGTTCTCCTCCTCACTGGAGGATGCCTAGCAGTCTGCAGCTTCCTCCTCTTGCAGCTCTACTCCTCTCTGCAACACCATATTGTGCAAGGCACAGCAGACCACTCCATCTGGACACCATTGCTGCTGCTTTCTGAAGGACACCCCCAGTTCTGTCAAGGCATCTGAATCTCATTTTCAGTAAGCCAATAGCTTGCTGAATAATCGCCCTTGTGATGATATGGTTCCTGCTGTACTTCTCCTTGGCATCATTGTAAGAACTCCTGAGAGGTGTCATTAGCCAGGTCCTCAAGAGGGTAGCACTTGTCTTCAAGCAGTCACATGCTCAATCTGCTCGGAAGTGCAAACACCGTGGCGCAGTGGTTAGCACTGCAGCCTCACAGTTCCAGCGACCCGGGTTCAATTCTGGGTACTGCCTGTGTGGAGTTTGCAAGTTTTCCCTGTGTCTGCGTGGGTTTTCTCCGGGTGCTCCAGTTTCCTCCCACAAGCCAAAAGACTTGCAGGTTGGTAGGTAAATTGGCCATTATAAATTGCCCCTAGTATAGGTAGGTGGTAGGGAAATATAGGGACAGGTGGGGATGTGGTAGGGAACATGGGATTAGTGTAGGATTAGTATAAATGGGTGGTTGATGGTCGGCACAGACTTGGTGGGCCGAAGGGCCTGTTTCAGTGCTCTAAACTAAAAAAAACCTGTAGTAGACATAGTTTGTGCAAGATACAGGAGTCATGGCAGCTTCCAGGATATCTTATGCGTACATGCATGATAAAGTTATGGTGGTTACAAAACGATCTGCACATTGAGACAAGTGCTGTGTATACAAGCCTTTCCCATAGGCATGGCTGCAGCTATTCAGTTTCACTATTTAAACACTTTCTATCATATAAGTTTCAACGGTCTACGATTTCCTGCCTCCAAGTGCAATTACTTGGGCTCAAGGTTTGAGAACTTCATGCAGCAATGGAGGCAATCCTACACATCAGTGAATGAAAAAGGTTTTACGACTCCTCGAGGGTCATATACCTGCAGAGATATCTGTCTTCCCTGGGCGGCACTCACTCTTGACCCACAACATGCCCGAGGTAGGATACTTGAGGTTTAGTGAACTCGCTCTTTGCAAGATTTGCCACAAGGTCAGTTGACTGTAACCTTCGAAAGAGGGCTTCTAACTGGTCTAGGTGGTCCCCTCAGATGTCAGTGCACACTAACAGATCATCCAGGTACACTATACAGTTGGGCAGGCCAGCCACTTCCTGGTTCATCAGCATTTGAAATGTGGCTGGGGTATTTCTTAATCCAAAGGGCATCATCCAGCACTGGAATAAGCCATCTGGGGTGACAAAAGCTGAGATCTCTTTAGCTCAGATGATTAAGGGAACCAGCCAGCATCCTTTTAAAAAGTATATTTTGGTTATGTACGTGGCGTTTCCTTCTCTATACAATCTTCCAGGTGGGGAATTGGGTAGGAGTCAGCTCTGGTCACTGCATTAATCTTTCTATAATCAATGCAGAGCCTTGTTGAGCCATCGGGATGGGCACTAGCATAACTGGGGAACTTCAACTACTCTGACTGGGTTCAATCAGCTTGTGCTCCAGCATATACTGAATTTCCTTCCGAACCTGGGTCAGTTTCCTGGGACTTAGGCGATAAGGATTTTGTTTTATGGAAGGGGCTTCTTGTACATCCACATCATGCAGGGTTAGGGTTGTGTATCCTGGTTTGTCCCTGCAGATCTCTTTAAACGCTGTGAGCACACTTGTTCAGTCTCCTCTCTGTTCTGCATTTAAATAAGAGAGCTGGTGTCTAATTTCCCTAACATTTCAGTGCTGGCTAACCGGATGGTAAGGGGTTCAATTTGGAAATCCTCCAGGCCTCCCTCTAACTCGTCCTCACTGTCCCTTTCACCCGCCTCTTTCCTGACTGCCTGAAGACCTGTGCTTGTTCATCCTCTTTTGCTTTTGGCAGGGACCCAACACAATCCACCAGCATTCTGTTGAATGGTTCCCCAAAAGCCAGTATAGGAATTAGGGTTGCAGGTTGGGGCTTCCCCACAACCTGGCACATGAGGCAAGTTTTACAGAACTCCACCATATCCTTGTGGAGCTGTGGCCAGTGAAAATGCTCTCTTATGGGTTTATCGGATACCAACCTGTCCTGCCATTAGAATTTCGTGGGCTATTATCAATATTTCCCCCACGGTACCTCGGCAGCACTACTGCCTGGTGGACCATTGTCCACTCTTAATCTGCAGGTCTGTGAGGAGGTTTCCACTTCCTCATCAGCACCTCATTCTTCACCTTCAGTTTGGACAGTCTGTGCTAGCTTTTTTAACCATGGGTCGGCTTGCTGAGCCTCGACCAAGGAAGACCTGCTGAACACTTCCTTTGGTTCCTCTGAATTCCCGAAGAAGGTTTTGCATAACCAGACAGCAGGGTAATCCGTCTGCAGTACCAGTTCAGCCTCCACTGACAGAGCTTGTTTGGCCATGGACAGGGACCTTTTCCCATACTGCTCTATCTCCCTGACCTCTTTTGGTCTCTGTTGGGCCACTGGGGAAGCTACCACCTTTGTCCCCACCAGATCATTACCAAGGAGCAGGTTGATCTGGTAAACTAGGGGCAAATCCCCCGGTTGCCGGTCCTGAAATAAGGTTACCCAGTAGAAGGGATTGGGAGGCCCCTGTACCCCTAAGTATGACTATGGGCTTACTCGCCTCAGACTAGGGATATGGGGTCACTTTTCCTCTCAAGATAAAATCCTGGTAACTCTAAGGGATTTTGTTACGTTTTCCTGCATTCTCAGCAGTAGGTTTACTTGGTTTTACTGCCGCAGTTAAAGCCACTGCCTGGTCTGCTGTGCTTTCTATTAGGGCCCCTTTTCCTGCACTGGTCTGGTGTACCCTGACAAATCCTATGGGTTTTTCCTGTAACTTCCAGGAAGTTACTCCTGTTCTCACCACCTTCCTTGGCTTGTGAACAAGTGTATAATCATCAGCCAGGATTACTGCCTGCCTAGCTCTTGGAACATTTTGTTCCTCCACGTGGGTTTTTATGGAAAAGGAAAGTGAGTTTCTGAATGCCTCGAGGATGATCACCTCTCTGAGGTTTTCATAGGTGGACTCTATTTTAAGTGCCCATATCCATTGGTAGAAAGCAAGTTGCTTAACCCTTTCGAACTCGATGTAAGTTTGTTCCAGCTGCTTTCGGATAGTTCAGAATTTTTGGTGGTACGCCTCCAGTACCAGCTCATAGGCATTCAGAATAGCATTTTTGGTCATCTCATAGTCTGTTGGACTCTTGTCAGACATAGGGAATAAACCTCATGGGCTTTTCCTGTTAATTTGCTTTGCAGTAGCCGGGTCCTGCCCTCTGCTGGCCACTTCAACTGTTTTGCAAGATTTTCAAATGAATTGAAAAATGCTTCCACATCCCCCTCTTGAACTTTGGTATGAATTGAGAACTTTAAGAACTCAGCACTTGGTCCTGAGCGAGGGGTAGTTCCCTCACTTGTGGTGCCTTGACTGGATACATTGCGTCTTCCCCTATTCAGTTTGAGCTGCCTTAACTTGAATTTCCTATCTTCCTTCTGTTCCTGGAATTCTATCTCTATCTCCCTTTCCTGGAATTCTAGCTCTAACCTCCGCTGCTCCTATTGCATTAAACATATTGGGTTATAATATTTTAGGAGGGTCAAAAGAAAGGAAAAAATGTTTTAGACAGGACTGACATACACAAGAAAAAGGTTCAGATTGAGCAAATAGGGCTTCAGATCCCTAATTGTGGGAGGGAAATGAAAGAGGAAATATGAAGATAAATCAGGGAGATTAATAGGAATAAAAATTATTGTTATAGGAAATTTAATCATCAACTCATTGGGTGGAATATTATCCTAATAGACTCACATGCACAGGGGAGACTGGTAGTGGGTCAGGAACCCCTTTGCATTGAAGTGGGCTTTGCCATGGCTCTTTAACTCAGCCATGGCATTAGCACCCCTGTTACTATCAAGTGAGGAAGGGTTGAATTTTATGCCGCCCCAGCGGGCCGGATGGTGGCGTGGGAGCAGAATAAAATTGAACGGGAGGCTCCGGGAGGTCTTCCCACACTGCTGCCGCCTGCGGCCAGCTTTATGGCAGTCGGGGGCAGGGGGGAAAACCCGCCCACACCAGGTCAATCGAGGCCCTTAAGCGGCCACTTAACAGCCACTTAAGGGCCTTCACCCGCCTCCATAAGGATTTTACCCATGGCAAGTGGACATGTTGGGGACATGAAAGACTGCCCAATGATAACTGCTGGCCTTTCTGCACCCTGGGGGTGGGGGGTGTGCCATGGCAGTCGGGCACAGGGTGCCCAATTGAGGGCCGCCCCCACATCCCAAACCACCCCCCAGATCCATAAAATGCGGGTTGGATCTCCGGGCTGCGGAAGCAGGTTTGCCACCAACTTTTATGTCAGTGGCAAAGTCCCATCCGCCTAAGGTAAAGTTCAGCCCAAGGCATTTGAAGGGCTTCTCTCTTTCCCCCCTCCTTGTTTGACCACAACAGGTTTAATTCTTTCTTAAAGTGGATGTACTGGCCAATTCAGTAGGTGTTTGATTATTACTTAGTTGCTCTGATCATAACAAGAACCAATCGGACTGATTTTCATGAGTTAACAAAGAAAGATGTTAATTTTATTGTACCTAAACCAAATTAATAAAATGATAAGCAACACGCTAACTTTCACTCTCACATATGCACTAGAGGTTTACACACACACAAATAGGTTACAGAGTGGGGAAAGGTAGATTGGTTGCGTTGGAGTCCATAAAAATAAAAAGGTATACAGTCTGTGAAGTTTGGTGATTCAGCCACCTTCTGGCTGAATTCAGTGGTCCTGAGGCTTTTCGTTTGAAGAGGTAGAGGACTGGTTCAATGAGCCTCTTGGAGACAACGATGCAGATGATTTCTTCCGAAGGGGTTTCTGGTTGTAGCGGGAGTATTCAAAGGTGTTCAGTCAACAAGCAGGATTTGAAAGCTTTCAACCTGGAATGGAGGGAGAGAGAGAGAGAGAGAGACGGGGACCCTCACTTAGAGTCTGCTCATGTCAGAGTGCAGTTGCTTCTCTGCTACAGAGAAAATCACCAGCTTAAAACCACAGATGGGGAGGGGTTTGTCACATGACAGTCACTCAGTGATTCAAACACATCAGTGAGCAGTATTTCTCTGCTTGCTGAAAAGAACAGATAGTTCCTTTAAACTTCCTGGGTCTTGGTTCTTGCTGGGAAATGCACAGACATTTCATCTCCCTCCTTATAGTCCTTGGCAAAATAAGTTACAGTGTTGCAAACTAGGTGATCATCTTAAGCTGCCAGCAGTTCTCTCTTTTATAAATGTTCTTTTTAAATTCGTTCAAAAACAATTCATATCTCCAGTCAGTGGACCAAAGAAAATTATCATTCAACAAAACACATTAACGCAACAACCTCGCTTCAGGATTTCCTGACGAGTCAAAGGGTGGGATGGATGACTAGCTCAATTTGTCAAAGGGAGGATTTCTAGTTCAAGGGACACCTGCGACAGGGGTCAGAATAGCTGAACTGTACATTGATTCCTGAGGCTTCAGCAACAATAGGACTGGAAAGGATACCTGGAGATCCTGCTGTGGGTTCTCAGGGACTGAAATGAGGTGATGTTTCCGGTGGATGGGAGGAAGAGGCCAGCCTCTCAAACCAAGCAGGCATGGATGGCTGAGGAAGTAAGCAGCAACAGTGTGGTCCCTCGAACCTGGATACAGTACCCCGAGAGGTTCCAGGATTTCAGGGGGGCAGAAAATATGAATGCCATACCACTTCCAGGTGCCAAGCCCCATACATTTCACTTTCCCAGCATTCTCCGGCACACCACTCCCCAGACCAACATATCTTGCAGCTCCCCTCTTTCCTCTCACTCCAGGCACCTCCTCACATTACCATCTGAACAGCCAACACTCACACTCATCTTTATGCAATCTCAAACCCATGCCTCACAGTCACCTTCCACAAATGTCATTCCCTCCTATTCACACAATCCATTTCTCACACTCATAACTCTCTGCTTTCTCTGCTTGTACAAGACAGCGCACAATTTCAGGGAGAGGCAGAAAACCAGAGTAGTGGTGGAAGTTGGGATGGGGGGGCGGGGGGGGTCACGCAGGGAGGGCCTTCAGTGATAGCCACTTTGATAGCCACTGGCAATGCGTGCCCACATGGTCCAGCTGGAAGGAGGTCTTGTTCTAGGAGGCCACAGATGACAGCAATGAGCTGCTCTGAAAGTCTGAGCCTCCTGAGGCACTGGTGCTCACATGTCGAAAGAGTTAATCCTTTGTCTATAGACCCTGTGTTGGGGTCTCGCCTCCATCCAGCTGGATCTCTGTCTCCATTCCCTTTGTAGCCAAGCAGAAGGCAGCTGGTATTGCTGCTGATGCTGTTGGTGTTGCTGGTGCTGCTGGTCTTGTACTTCTTCAGAGATCCAAGGTAGAGCTGCAGAAGCTGCTCCCATGCGACAGTCAAGGCTAACAGCAAGGAAGTGCAGATCAAGGTGAGTGAAGTCTGAGACAGGTGCAGTTGGAATTCATCTGTCAAGCAATGAAAGAACACTCCCAAAAGAAGTGATATGAGTAGCAGACTCACCTCTTCAGCTCTTCAGATTCACTCTTTGAAGGCTACCCAGCTTGTCAGTTTCACTGATCAAACCCTCCCTGCTGTGCTCTCGCCAGGTTGACCCTGGCAAGTTCCACACAACTCAGGAGATCTGTGTGCTAGCTGTTAAAGTTAGATTATTGGGTAAAATCCTCAGTTAATTGGGCATTTAAATATTGAAATTACTTGCCCAACAGGTCCACGGGGGTATCCCGCTCACCTGCAAAGCAGCTGGGTAAAACCCAGAAGAAGGCAGGATCATGGTGGGCTCCTGATGCCACTTTTCAGGGCTTTAACCACCACCTCTCACACCCAAACCTACTCCACCCTTGGAAGTTAAACTACTCCCCACTGAGACAGACAGAGAGAAGAAATTCTCTTTCTGCCCCCAAAATGTTACCTTTGGAAACCCTCAAGGATCTATCCTTGCTTCTCTCTTACTCATCTAAATGACTCATACTCATGCTGACAACATCATCCAGTAGCATGGGACAAGTTTCCACCTTTATGCTGATGGCACATCTCCTGAACTAGTTTTGATCACCTACCGGTCATTTCCAGTTTTTTTTCCCTGATCGACCTTGGACTTTTGATCAGGTTTCTCACCTCTCCCAGGAGACAACATGGAAGCTAGAAAGTGAGGAATCTCTTAAAATGATGCATAAGGTGTCACAATTATGGACCAACTAGTCTTCGTGCTCAATGTTTTTGTCTGTTCATATGACACCCAGCTCTACCTCTGCACCATCTCTCTCAGCCCATTCATAGGGCTGAATTTTACATGGGCCCGACGTCTAGGGTCGTGGCAGTGGAGGCCAGAAAATACCTTTGGGAGAGGGCCGCCACACACCTCCGACACGAGAAGGCTCAGCCCGATATTGCTAGCAATGGCAAGGCCTCATGGCGGCCACCCCCCACCCGCCGCTCGGCAACGGGACCGGCATTTAAATATGTAAATTAATTAAAATCAATGAATTAATAAGACCTATGTTCCCGTCGTCTGTCCTGGTGCAATCCTCATGCTGTTGACCAACACTCCCATGCCTTCGAATCTCTGTCCGGGGAAGCGAGGCAGAAAATTGGTGGTGGGTGAAGGAGGTAAGTTTCTCTGTGGGGGAGGGGGTGGGGGGAGAGCGGGGTCAAAGTAATATCATTGGTGTAGGGGATGGTGGGAAGAGTTATAGTTTAAAGTTTCAAAGTAATTCATGACAACGCTACTTCATCGGGCACGTCATCAGGATGCGCCGCGGTGCGCACATGCGCAGACGGTCTCATGCCCCCTGCGCATGCGCTGCGGTCCGACTTACCAGGACCGCTTTGCGCATGCGCAGACGACACGGTACGCGCATGCGCACACAGTCTCCTCATCTCTGCGCATGCGCTGCAGTCCGTTCTGCCGGTACCGCTGTGCGCATGCGCAGATGACGTCATCGCGTTATTTCGTCTTCCTCGCCGACGCGCCAGTTTGGCCTCTGCACATGCGTCAAAGCTTCGGCGCGACTTTTTGAAAGTGGAAGGAGGAGAGGTTTCATCGGGCATTTTCTCGCATTTTATCTGAATTATTTATTCGTTTAGGAGACTTGCTTCATTTTTATTTGACACAGGCGATTGTTCCAAGGTAAGTTGCTCTGCCTTTGCAAGTTGCTCTGAAAACATTTCCATTGTCTGGGCCACCGCATGTTCTCCAGTCCCTGTTGTGAGTTGCTCTGAAAACATTTCCATTGGCTGGGCCACCGCATGTTCTCCAGTCCCTGTTGTGAGTTGCTCTGAAAACATTTCCATTGGCTGGGCCACCGCATGTTCTCCAGTCCCTGTTGTGAGTTGCTCTGAAAACATTTCCATTGGCTGGGCCACCGCATGTTCTCCAGTCCCTGTTGTGAGTTGCTCTGAAAACCTTTCCATTGTCTGGGCCACCGCATGTTCTCCAGTCCCTGTTGTGAGTTGCTCTGAAAACATTTCCATTGTCTGGGCCACCGCATGTAGCAGGATGAAGGCACAGTGACTGTGATTTCTGGCGCCAAACAGTACACACTGCAGATACATGATGGCCAGGCTACCTGCAGCTGCATCTTCTCCATTCAGACTTTGTTGCCCTGCAAACATGCTGTTGTTGTGCAGAGGCATCTGGGTCTGCCTTTGGACAGGCTCGCCCCCAATTGTCGCTGGCGTGCATCTCAGACACCAACGACAGTCATGGCTGCTGCCATTGTGATTACAGAGGAACAGCCAAGGCCCCTCAGCCACAATGAAAAATACCGCTTGCTTTCAGATCAATTGTACCAGCTACAACAGGCCGTTCTGCAGAGTGGAACGGCAGCATTCATGAGGAGACTGGACTGGCTGCGGCAACAGACTCTCCACTGGCAGCAAGGACTGGCTGATGAGATGGAGCCATTTACTATGCCCAACAATTGCCCGGAAGCACCTTCGGATGGAGGTGGCCGCGCGCTGGACATCAGTCACGTGTCACAAACCCTGGATCCTGAGCGTCTCACCTCCTGGCCTAATAATCTGATGGACCACACATATGCCTGCCTGTTCAAATCTCCACTTCCCCTACCTGCGGTACCCTCTCCTTGCTGCTCAATTACACAGTCACCTGCTCCTACACCCATCAGGGCAGTGCACATGGACACACAGTTACCTGCTCCTACACCCATCAGGGCAGTACTCATGGGCACACAGTCACCTGCTCCGACACCCATCAGGGCAGTGCACATGGACACACAGTTACCTGCTCCTACACCCATCAGGGCAGTGCTCATGGGCACACTCACCTGCTCCTACACCCATCAGGGCAGTGCACATGGACACACAGTTACCTGCTCCTACACCCATCAGAGCAGTGCTCATGGACACACAGTTACCTGCTCCTACACCCATCAGGGCAGTGCACATGGACACACAGTTACCTGCTCCTACACCCATCAGGGCAGTGCTCATGGACACACAGCCACCTGTTTCCCCATCCGACGTTGAAACAACCATGCAGAGCCTTGTGAGACTCCGCAATTGCCAGTTGCTGCCTGTCAAGCAGAGAGGGCGTCCAAAGGGGTCAAGCACTTGGGGAACATTCAGCAAGAAGAGACTGAGCACTAAAAGAAACAAGCATGCCGTGTCCAGTGGTAGCAGAAATGTGAATGCTCTTGCTGTGAACACAACTGGGGATAGTAGTAGGCAGGATTAAATGGGAATGGATGGAAAGACGCACGAGTAACATAACCACTGGCAGGGAACTGCTGGGCTAAATGGCCAGCTTTATGTTCATAGCCCAAAAGAAATGTGCTTCTTTTCCAGCACCCTCACATCATTCATGTTTTCCCTGAGAGCAGCATTGAACCATCACGAGATAGGGGCAGTAACATCATCCTGCCTCCTACAGCTGAGGTGGGTACTAAGTGATTCATTGGCGGTGTTATCAGTACATGCCTTTACCGCAGAACACAAAGCATTCTCAACAGTAATTTCATTGGAGGGAGGGAAGCTCTGACACTGATGTTCTTTCCTTATTTTCTTTCATGTAAAACGTGCCCTTGAGAAAACAATCCTTGACACTTAAGGACGGCATTCAAGCAAAGGAGGCAGTGCGGGAGAGGACGCAAGGATGTGCTGATTCCTGCATCTGAGGTGGGTAATAAGTGCTTCATTGGCGACGTTATCAATTGGTGCCTTCACTGCAGAACTTAAAAAGGTGTGCACAACAGTAATTTCAGTGGATGGAGGGAGGCAAGCTCTGACTCTGATTTGCTTTATTTCTTTTCATGTAAAACATGCCGTCGAGAAAACAATCCTTGAGACTTAAGGTCAGCATTCAAGCAACGAAGGCAACTAGATCATGCTGCGGAGCTCATCACAATGTGGAAAGGAACATTGCATTTATGGATGAATTGGGAATGCATATTGGGATGCGCTTGGGGAACATTCACCAAGAATAGACTGAGCTCAGACTCTTGTGACTTTGCCTTCTTCACATGGACAATACAGTAGTGGAATAGAGAGCCAAGCGTTTATTCACCACAAGGCTCTCCAGGAATAATCTCTTTAGCTGTGCATAGCAGAGACTCGGCCTGTCTGTCTAACGGGAATGCTGGACACAACACTCATGTATCCATGCACAGCAGTTCCTCGGATACTTAATGAACTTAATAAAACTTTTCAATAATTAAACCCAGAATTGTTGAGGTTTTGTTTTGCATGCTATTTCCCCGACTTTGCAACTGCACTTCAGATATTCAACTATGGTGGGAGGGGTAGAGGGAGGGGTGGGTGAAGAGGGGGAGGGGTGGGGAGAGGGAGCATGCAAAATGCAGGGACCAAACAGTTGCAATGCCTGAAGTACTGTGGAGAAGTAGAGAAAGCAACTGGGTAGGGGAGAAAGCAACTGGATTGGGAAATCCGCAGCTGGAGGGAACGGCTGAATGGAGAGGGCCGGAAGCGAGAGGCCGTAGAGAGCCGCGGGGAGCGAGCATGCGAAGACCTTGGTGACACCGGGTCCAGGGACTGGCCAGTAAGTCTTTTGCTGTTGTGTTTATGGCGCATGCACAGAAAAAGGCGCTCCTCTTCCGTTCCGCTGCTCCCCCCCCCCCACTCTCTCCCCTTCCTCCCTCTCCCCCCAGCTCTCTCCCTCCCCTCTTCCTTACCCCACCCCCTCCCTCTTTCTCCCCCTCTCCCTCTTTCTCCCCCCCTTCTCCCTCTTTCTCCCCCCCCTTCTCCCTCTTTCTCCTCCTCTCCCTCTTTCTCCTCTTCTCCCTCTCTCTCCCCCTCCCTCTCCCTCTTTCTCCCCCCTCCCTCTTTCTCCCCCCCTCTCCCTCTTTCTCCCCCTCCCCCCTCTCCCTCTTTCCCTCCCCCTCTTTCCCTCCCTCTCCCTCTTTCCTCCCCCCTCCCTCTCCCTCTTTCTCCCCCCCATCCCTCTCCCTCCCCCCCTCCCTCTGCCTCCCCCACCTCGCCCCCCCGGCACCGCTACCGCTGGTCTCCCCGCGCTGCTCTCCCGGGCCCCCGCGCTGCTCTCCCCGGCCCCCGCGCTGCTGTCCCGGTCCCCGCGCTGCTGTCCCGGGCCCCCGCGCTGCTCTCCCCGGCCCCCGCGCTGCTCTCCCCGGCCCGCTCCACTCTCTCACTCCGGCCATTATATTCTGCCACGTGTTTGTAAGGTTTCATCTCTGTGATTCTTTGAGCAGCGCCATCTTTAGTCCTGGCAGCTGCTGCAGTCGCAAGCTGTGACGTTTTCGTAGCACATGCTGTATTTGCGCATGTGCCAAAACAGCGCCACCTACCAATCGCGTTGTCAACAATTGCGGTCTTAAAGTTTATGTACTTTTTTGGGGGGTGGTGGTCAAGTGGACAAGGTAAGTGTTTTGAAGGGAGAGGGAAAGTAATCAATTCTATGGTTACTGGGGGGTTGGGAGAGGGGCAAAATAAATGTTTTAAATCTTTTTCATTCAATGTCTCTTTAAATATTTAAATTGAACGGTAGGGCTCGAAGCCCTTTAAAAACGCATCAGCATTCATGCACAGGCAGCTGACGCCATTTCTGGGGACAGCAAACCCGTCCATGTCATCGTGGGGGGGATGGGGGGGTGGGTAGGTCCATCTGGCTATTTAAATGAGTCGCCACACAGAAGATTGCGGCAGCTCCGTGATGTGTGGCCCACACAGGCGGGCTGCCATTGTTTTCAGGGTGGCGTAAGTATAAATTTCAGCCCATAGTCTCCGTCTTATCAGACTACCAGGTCGTGATTTTATACGGGCAACAGGTGTCTCGATGTACAGCAAAAGCGACACCGAGAACCCCGCGTCGCCTCTTCTGTGGGAGGTCCACCGAATTAAGTGCCAATTATGCACTTAACTGGACAGCAGCAGGCCTTCCACAGGATCAAGGACCCTGGTGACGGAAGTCCCGCCCTCTTAGAGTAGCCAGCCAATCAGAGGTCGAAGCAGTGGCTGCTGCCTAGGGAGTACCCACCTCAGGCTCATGAGTGGCACTGGACCTAGGCCACCAACGTTGGTCAGAGCAGGAGGGGTCTCGAACGGTGAGGGTCGCGGGGAGGGGAGGGGTATGGGGGGTCAGCAACAAGGGCAAGTCTAAGTGGTAAAAATTCACAATCTAAGACATGCAAAAGGTGAGTATCCTTTTAAATATTTTTAGAAATGGCTGCCACCTGACCTGCACCTCCCATGATTTGTGGATGGTTTTAAGAAGTAGCTCACCAAGCTCATTCTCCAACGCATCTTGTAATACACCAGCTAGGTGAGGGAAGAGGACATTCCTCCTTTCCTGAATTTACTCCAGCAGCATCTCCACAAATCCAACAGCTGCAGGATCCTGCTGGAATTCTTTTGGCTACCAGACATCTTCTTATAACTCCACAATGTTACTTCTTATTGGCCAATTAAGTCTGTTCCCAGTAGTGGAGGTAAATAGAAGTTACAGATTTTTGGGGTAAAGATTTGGTGATAGGCCTCTACACTCCATTTTACTATAATTTACATTCCATTTCTGCTCAAAAGCATTTGGATTCCCAGAGGAATATTTAGGCCCCAATCTCACCATGGTCTCACTGTGGTGCTAACACACGAAACAAATTTTATCAAATACAAATTTGTTCATTGAAAGTTCAACTAGCTCATATTTTCCAGTCAGGTACAATCCTATTTAGGAAGGGACACTGCAGAGTTCATGCCTCCCCCACATAATGAGCACTGACCATGTTATAACGTTCTGGTTAATCCCCATTTTAATAACTTGGGCAGGCTCCAAGCTTTAGAAACATGCATAATTTGAAGCCCCACTATTGGACATAAAAAATAGCATTTTCACATAGGGTTTAAAAGCTTTCAAGAAATTAAAGGCCCAGTCATCACCTCAACCATTTTTGATGCACCACTAAAATAGTGGCACTCAAGCTGGGATCCATTGACCTTACCAGGGCATCTGCGACAGAGAAATATGAGCAACCGCCCAGGCAGCCATAGTTAAGAATAAGCAAATGAGAGTCAACCAAAGACGTGCTCCTGGTCTTTCAAGGCTCCTGCTCTCGCCCCTGCTCTGCTCTTTACATGCTTCTGCTCTCACTGTCTCACTGTAATGTGTTTCCCCATTGCTCCTGCACTCCCCATGCTCCCCTAGTGCTTTGCCCGTGTTCTGCTCTCTGGGCTCCTGCTCTCTGCGGGGTCCTGCCAAAGATAGGCAGACTCTGCAGTGAGAAGCAGGCCCACCCATCTCACTGATATCTGTAAATACCTGTTTTCTTAAAAGCATTATGAAAACAATCTTTACAAGCAACACTTTAATATTATATAGTATTATAATTTAGATGAGTGGCTGATTACTAATCTATTTGAAAAGATTTGAGAACCACTGCTCCAAAATTGTCTGGGACACCTGGTGTTAGGCTGAGAGCTCCCCAGCAGGTTTATAGATTCTACTATAGAAGGCTAAACAGAGAAAGGAGACGCTTCCTGGAACATTGACACAGGGTCCCAAAGATATTTGCTCAGGCCCAATGGAAGAAGGTGGTCAGAGCAGTTTGAGCTAACTCCAACATTCCACACGCACTTAGTGCTGGAAAAATGAGTCATCTACACTTTCCAACAATGCAATGTACTTGCCAAGTCTGCCATTACAATGACTTCCTGCTATACATCAGTAAAGCACTAAAAGCTGCTTACCATGAATGCCCATGAAATAGCATGCTGCCCTTTACATTCCCAGTTTATGCTCATTGCATCCATTTGTCACCAAAGTCATTACGGGCTGGATACTGACATCTAGTGTTACTGCTAGTCAATGAACAAAAGATTCTATTTTTGCAGCATTTTTCAAGAAGACAGTCCATAATATTTGAGGGAGAGCTCTGATAGAAGGTAGCCCACTCCCTTCCCCCAAAAACATCAGGTACCATTACAAACTTTGGGAATTTCTTTTTTTATTCTTTCATGGAATGTGGGTATCACTGGCAAGGACAGCATTTGTTGCCCATCCCTAATTGCCCTTGACAACTGAGTGGCTTGCTAGGCCATTTCAGAGGACACTTAAGAGCCAAACACATTGCTGTGGGTCCGAAGTCACATATAGGTAAGGAGGGCAAATTTCCTTCCCTGAAGGACATTAGTGAACCAAATGGGTTTTTAGAACAATCGATGAGTTTCATGGCACCATTACTGAGACTGGCTTTCAATTCCAGAATTTTTAATTAATTAATTAATTTATAAATTAATTGATTTTAAATTCCACCAGCTGCCATGGTGGGATTTAATTCTGTGTCCCCAGGGCATTAGCCTGGGCCTCTGGATTACAATTCAGTGACATTAACACTATGCCACGACCTCCCCTTGTACACCACTGCTTCCCCTAGAATAGAGAGAGGTAAAAAAAGTGACAGGAAACAAACAGGAGTTATGAACAGTTCATCAGACTGGAGGAAGGTAGGGGGTTCCCCAGGGGTCATGTCCCTGCATTTCTTGATTTATTAATGACCTAGTGCTCGAGTCGCTTTAAACAGGCTCCAGAAGCTGGCCGAGCGCGTATACCCTGAGGCACAGTGTGGCTTTCGTGCAGAGAGATCGACCATTGACATGCTGTTCTCCCTTCGTCAGATATAGGAGAAATGCCGCGAGCAACAGATGCCCCTCTACGTTGCTTTCATTGATCTCACCAAAGCCTTTGACCTCGTCAGCAGACATGGTCTCTTCAGACTTCTAGAGAAGATCGGATGTCCACCAAAGCTACTAAGTATCATCACCTCATTCCATGACAATATGAAAGGCTCAATTCAGCATAGCGGCACCTCATCTGAGCCCTTTCCTATCCTGAGTGGGGTTAAACAGGGCTGTGTTCTCGCACCCACACTGTTTGGGATTTCCTTCTCCCTGCTGCTCTCACATGCGTTCAAGTCTTCAGAAGAAGGAATTTTCCTCCACACAAGATCAGGGGGCAGGTTGTTCAACCTTGCCCGTCTAAGAGCGAAGACCAAAGTACGGAAAGTCCTCATCAGGGAACTCCGCATTGCCGACGATGCTGCTTTAACATCTCACACTGAAGAGTGTCTGCAGAGACTCATCGACAGGTTTGCGGCTGCCTGCAACGAATTTGGCATAACCATCAGCCTCAAGAAAACAAACATCATGGGACAGGTCGTCAGAAATGCTCCATCCATCAATATCGGCGACCACGCTCTGGAAGTGGTTCAAGAGTTCTCCTACCTAGGCTCAACTATCACCAGTAACCTGTCTCTCGATGCAGAAATCAACAAGCGCATGGGAAAGGCTTCCACTGCTATGTCCAGACTGGCCAAGAGAGTGTGGGAAAATGGCGCACTGACACGGAACACAAAAGTCCGAGTGTATCAAGCCTGTGTCCTCAGTACCTTGCTCTATGGCAGCGAGGCCTGGACAACGTATGTCAGCCAAGAGCGACGTCTCAATTCATTCCATCTTCGCTGCCTCCGGAGAATCCTTGGCATCAGGTGGCAGGACCGTATCTCCAACACAGAAGTCCTCGAGGCGGCCAACATCCCCAGCTTATACACACTACTGAGTCAGCGGCGCTTGAGATGGCTTGGCCATATGAGCCACATGGAAGATGGCAGGATCCCCAAGGACACATTGTACACATTGTACAGCGAGCTCGCCACTGGTATCAGACCCACCGGCCGTCCATGTCTCCGCTTTAAAGACGTCTGCAAACGCGACATGAAGTCTTGTGATATTGATCACAAGTCGTGGGAGTCAGTTGCCAGCGATCGCCAGAGCTGGCGGGCAGCCATAAAGGCGGGGCTAAAGTGTGGCGAGTCGAAGAGGCAGGAAAAAAGCCAGAAGCGCAAGGGGAGAGCCAACTGTGTAACAGCCCCGACAAACAATTTCTTCTGCAGCACCTGTGGAAGAGTCTGTCACTCTAATATTGACCTTTATAGCCACTCCAGACACTGCTCCACAAACCACTGACCACCTCCAGGCGCTTACCCATTGTCTCTCGAGACAAGGAGGCCAAAGAAGACATGGGTGTACATGGCACAATTTCAAAATTTGCAGATGACACAAAACTTGGAAGTATTGTGAACTATGAGGAGGATAGTGCAGAACTTCAAGAGGTCATAGGCAGGGTGGTGGAATGGGGGACAAGTGGCAGATGAAATTTAATGCAGAAAATGTGAAGTGATTCATTTTGGTAGGAAGAATGAGGAGAGTAAATATAAATTAAAGAGTACAATTCTAAAGTGCAGGTGCAGAAGGACCTGGGGGTGTATGTGCACAAATAATTGAAGGTTGCAGGCAGGTTGAAAGAACAGTTAATAAAGCAGACAGGATCCTGGGCTTTATAAATAGGGGCACAGAGTACAAAAACAAGGAAGTTATGATAGCTCTGTATGAAACACTGGTTTGGCCTCAACTGGAGTATTGTGCCCAGTTCTGGGCACCACACTTTCGGAAGTATGTTAAAGTATTAAAGAGGGTGCAGAAAAGATTCACAAGAATGGTTTCAAGGATGAGGAATTTCAGTTACATGATTAGGTTGGAGAAGCTGGGTCTGCTCCCCTTGGAGAAGAGAGGATTAAGAGGGGATTTGATAGAGGTGTTCGAAATAATGAGGAGTCTGGAGAGAGTAGATAGGTCGAAGATTGGCTGAAGGATCCAGAACCAGAGGACACTGATTTAAGGTGATTGGAAAAAGAAGCAACAGCGACATGAGGAAAAACCTTTTTATGCAGGGAATAGATAAGATCAGGAATGCATTGCCTGAAAGTATGGCGGAGGCAGATTCAATCGAGACCTTCAAAAGAGAACTGGATAATTATCTGACGAGAAAAAAATTGCAGGGCTATGAAGAAAAGGCAGCAGAGTGGGACTAGGGAAGTTGCTCTTGCAGAGAGCCGGCATTGACACAAGAGACTGCATAGCCCTCTTCTGTGCTGTATTCATTCTATGATTCAACGATTGAATCAGAAATGGTGAAGTAGCAGACCGTGTGCCAGCTGAGGGTCATTAAGGCACGACTGCTTCCCTTCCTAACGTACTATGCATTAACCATTACTAGGCGATATCTTAAAACTCACATGTTTTTCCTTCTACTGAAACTGACATGTAGACTCCACTCCTCATTATAACTTCCTTTTTTCTATTTTTTCCTCTAGGCATACTTCAGCAAAAAGATGTACAGCACTTCACAGTTTGCAAAATCACTAACTTTATCCCTCTCAAAGCCAATTGGGAAACATCCACCTTTGGGCATGCGAAGTGATGGAGGGTGGGATGAGGTTAGGGAATAAGCCACAGCTCACGAGTGAGCAAGAACAGCTGGTGCCATCATAGGAAGACAGCACCAGCCAGCAGATCATGATGCATCTCTGCTCTCTGGAAAGTCTTGGAATCTGGAACTCACTAAAATCCTGCATTTAAAAGAATGCTGTCAGTGCAATAAGTGCTAGCGCAGAAAATGAATAGTGTGCTGCTGGACAGTTTAGCAACATTGCAAACCATCGGGAGCATTTAAGCTCTAGAAACATGTGGTAGAAGTTCTCAAAACAAAGGTGCTAAGATAGTGTATGATTCCTCAATTCCTCCAAGGATGCTCAAACTGCTGCCATAGAGTCCGAGGGTGTTGGATTGAAGAGGGTTGTTTTTTCCAGCTTCAACAGACTTGGTGAATAGAGATAACCAGAGGCATGACTTCGCTACCCAGGAATGCGGACAGATGATGGTCTCAGAATACTAACACATGACCCACCAGTCCTTTCAATACCTGATAATATGTAGAAAGGAGACAGAACCAGACTACCAATAAAGCAGCTCAAGAGGTGCAGTCTAAAGTAGATCCATCTCAGTAAGCCACCTTAAACGTGCCTGCACTTAGATAACATCAAGCAATATATTAGGCTTGGATATTGAAACATCACACACTGCCATCAAAGGGAAACACAGTGGTAAGAAATAGACACATTTAGTGTGGGTTGACAAAATTTTGGTGGCACTAAAGTTGTTGTAGGATGGGATGAAAGTCGCTTTCATGATGCTGTATGAATAATAATATAGTGAATTATTGTGCACAGGAAAAGGGCTGCATGTAATTTGAGTGCTAGTGCAGAGAATGGGGAAATGTAGTTAATGCAGAAGGTAATGGTGTCCCATATCTTGCTGCTCTTGCTCTTTTTAGAGGTAGAGGTCATAGAACTAGAAGGCACCGTTGAGGTAGGTTCACTGACTTCTTCCACAACATCCTATGGATCAGGGGATCACGACCAGGGGTCCATGGCACCCGAGGAGTCCGCGCAATGATTTCAAGGGGTCCACCTGTTGCTCCCTGTCTCTGCTGTGCAGACAATATAAAGTAAATTTAATGCCAATCCTGAAGGTTGTAGTATCCAGGGCACAGAGTTTTACCTTTCAGCTCCAAATCACTGATCAACAGCTGCACAGTAGTGCACAGGACATGAGGAACTATAAACTATAAACTGCCCCTTGGCCCCAGATGCTCATGGTCAATGCACCAATGCCATGTTGTCAAGGAGATAGTGTTCAATCTCAGTGGTGCATTCCGCTCAGCTCCTTATTAATGAACAAGAGAAGAAGCAAGAGCTGATACAGCCGTCAACATTATCTGTCTCATCAGCACTCTAAAGTTTAGAGGGGATGTGCAAGGCAAGTTTTTTTACACAGAGGGTGGTGAGTGCCTGGAACTTGCTGCCAGGGGAGGTGGTGGAAGCAGATACGATAGCGATTTTTAAGAGACATCTTGACAAATATATGAATAGGAAGGGAATAGAGGGATATGGGCCCCGGAAGTGCAGAAGGTGTTAGTTTAGGCAGGCATCAAGATCGGCGCAGGCTTGGAGGGCCGAATGGCCTGTTCCTGTGCTGTACTGTTCTTTGTTCTATCAGCTTCGGTGACCATCTACCAACCACACAGTGATAGGCCATCAACTACACAGTGACAGCCACCAATTTCACAGTGACAGTCTACTAACCTCAGCAACAGTCTACTAATTTATGTCGAATCGAGCCAGGACAAACATTGAGCATGACATGCAAGTGTGTTTGTTGAAGATACAACCGCATCTTGATAGAATTGTTCCTTAGCATCACCATCAGGTTTTGCATTAAGTAAAATGAAAATAATAAATATATATGATTAATTGTATAACTAACTTTTATACAGTAAAAATACTTGCGTTGTGTTTTAGGGGGTCAGTGGAATCTTTATGACACGGAACCTTGCTATAGATAATGCAAACTGCAGCCACAGTGTGCCAGTCTGCAGAAGGGGTGGATATTGATAAGTCAAATGGCAGGGGCACTGTTCTATACAATTGCTTCGTCCTGGATGTGTTGATCTTCTTGAATGTTATTGCAGCTGCACCATCCAGGAGAAGTGATAAGTATACCATCATATTCCTGGCTTGAGCCTTGTAAATCATAGATGGGCTTTAAGGGTTCAGGCAATGAGCTAATCATTATAGAGTTCCTATCCTGCTCTATCCTTGCATCCACCTTGTTGATATGGCTGGTCTAATTACGCAATAGTGCAGAACCTTGGTGTAATTAATGTTTGACCCTGAGCTGGGATACAAATTACACATTCTTGTCCTGCCACATCCTGTCGTGAATGGTGGTGGACAATTAAACAACGGGCGGCACAGTGGCGCAATGGTTAGCACCGCAGCCTCACAGCTCCAGCGACCTGGGTTCAGTTCTGGGAACTGCCTGTGCGGAGTTTGCAAGTTCTCCCTGTGACCGCGTGGGTTTCCGCCGGGTGCTCCGGTTTCCTCCCACAGCCAAAGACTTGCAGGTTGATAGGTAGATTGGCCATTGTAAATTGCCCCTAGTGTAGGCAGGTGGTAGGAGAATGGTGGGGATGTGGTAGGGAATATGGGATTAATGTAGGATTAGTATAAACGGGTGGTTGTTGGTCGGCACAGACTCGGTGGGCCGAAGGGCCTGTTTCAGTGCTGTATCTCCAAATAAAATAAACCAACTGAAGGAGGTGGCTCCACAAATATCCCCATCCTCAATGATGGGGCAGCCCAGCACATCAGTGCAAAAGATAAGGCTGAAGCATTTGCAACAATCTTCAGCCAGAAGTGCTGAGTTGATGATCCATCTCAGCCTGCTCCTGAAGTCCCCATCACCACAGATGTCAGTCTTCAGCCAATTCGATTCACTCAGCGTGATATAAGAAACGAATGAAGGCACTGGATACTGCAAAGGCTATGGGCCCTGACAACATTCCGGCAATAGTATTGAAGACCTGACCTCCAGAACTTGCCGTTCCCCTCGCCAAGCTGATCCTGTACAGTTGCAACACTGGGATCTACCCGGCAATGTGGAAAATTGCCCAGGTATGTCTGTACACAAGAAGCAGGACAATTCCAACTCGGCCAATTACCGCTCCATCACTCTACTCTCAATCATCAGTAAAGTGATGGAAGGTCTCGTCGACAGGGCTTTAAAGCAGCACTTCCTAAGCAATAACCTGCGCACTGACGCTCAGTTTGGGTTCTGCCAGGGCCACTCAGCTCCTGACCTCATTACAGCCTTGGTTCAAACATGGACAAAAGGGCTGAACTCAAGAGGTGAGGTGAGAGTGACTGCGCTTGACATCAAGGCAGCATTTGACTGAGTATGGCATCAAGCAGTCCTAGCAAAATTGGAGTCAATGGGAATCAGGGGGAAAACTCTCCACTGACTGGAGTCATACCTAGCGCAAAGGAAGATAGTTGTGGTTGTTGGAGGTCAATCAAATCAGCCCCAGGATATCACTGCAGGAGTTCCTCAGGGTCGTGTCCTATGCCCAACTATCTTCAGCTGCTTCATCAATGACCTTCCTTCAATCATAAGGTCAGAAGTGGGGATGTTCACTGATCATTGCACCATGTTCAGCACCATTGGCAGCTCCTCAGATACTGAAGATGTCCATGTGTAAATGCAGCAAAACCTGGACAATATCCAGGCTTAGGCTAATAAGTGACAAGTAACATTCATGCCACATAAATGCCAGGCAATGATCATCTCTAACAAGAGAGAATCTAACCTTCTGCCCTTGATTTTTAATGGCATTACGATCATTGGATTCCCCATTATCAACATCCTGTGGGTTACCATTCACCTGAATACCATGGCTGCAAGAGCAGGTCAGAGGCTAGGAATCCTGTGGCGAATAAGTCACCTCCTGACTCCCCAAAGCCTGTCAACCATCAACAAGGCACTAGTCAGGAATGTGATGGAATACTCTCCACTTGCCTGGATGGGTGCAGCTCCAACAATACTCAAGAAGCTCGACACCATCCAGGAGAAAGCAACCCCCCTTGATTGGCACCCCATCCACAAACATTCACTCCCTCCACCACCGACGCACAGTGGCAGCAGTGTGTACCAGTGAAGTGTTAGGCATTTCCAAGAATGGGGACCTGGGCGTGAAAGAGAGATAGAGTGCCATTTTTGCACAGAGGAAGGAGAAATGACTATCCATGGCTGAGGAGCCTAGGGACCGAAATGCTAGAAGCCCAAGTCTTTAAAATAACTATGATTGAGTAGCATTACTATTACATGGAGGCAGTGGAGACTGTTTCAATACGATTACAATAATTGAGAAATATCCATACCTACATGGCCAACACCCAGCTCTACTTTACTATGACCTTTCTCGACCCCTTCACTATTTCTCATTTGTCACACTGCTTGAATGATAACAGGTACTGGATGAGCAAAAATTTCCTACAACTAAATATTGGAAACAGCGAAACCACTAGCTTTGGTCCCCACCACAAACTCTGTTCACTAGCCACTAACTCTATCCCTCTCCATGGCAACTGTCTGAGGCTGAACCAGATCGTTTGCAAATTCAGTGTCATAAGCTTCCAACTACATGTCTGTTCATCACCAAGACTACCTATTTCTACCTTGGTAATATAGCCCCACTCCAATCCTGTCTCAGGTCATCTGCTGCTGAAACCATCATGCTCTAGACATAACCATTCCAATGCTCTCCTGGTGGTGCCTTTGATTGGATCAGAAGGGAGCTAGGGCTAGACAGGTTAAAAAGTGTGCAGCACAGGAATTTGGCAGTGTTAAAGGGTATTTATTTAAATGCAAGGAATATAGTAAATAAAGCCAATGAGCTGAGAGCACAGATAGACACATGGCAACATGATATCACCGCTATAACGGAAACTTGGCTTAAGGAAGGGCAAGAATGGCAACTCAACATCCCTGGATATAGAGTTTTCAGACAGGATAGAGAGGGAGATAAAAAAGGTGTATTTTTTTTTATTATTTAGAGATACAGCACTGAAACAGGCCCTTCAGCCCACCAAGTCTGTGCTGACCAGCAACCACCCATTTATACTAATCCTACATTAATCCCATATTCCTGACCACATCCCCACCATTCTCCTACCACCTACCTACACTAGGGGCAATTTACAATGGCCAATTTACCTATCAACCTGCAAGTCTTTGGCTGTGGGAGGAAACCGGAGCACCCGGCAGAAACCCACGCGGTCAAAGGGAGAACTTGCAAACTCCGCACAGGCAGTACCCAGAACTGAACCCAGGTCGCTCGAGCTGTGATGCTAACCACTGCACTGCCCTATGTGTGTAGTATTATTAGTTAAGGAGTCAGTAACAGCCTTGAGGAGGGATGATATGCTAAATGAATCATCAAATGAGGCCATATGGGTGGAGACCAGAAATAAAAAAGGTTCAGCCACACTACTAGGAGTGTACTATAGACCCCTAAATAGTGCGAGGGAGGTAGAAGAACAAATATGTAGGCAAATGTATGAGTGCAAAACTATAGAGCAATAATAGTTGGACATTTCAACTACCCCAATATCAACTGGGAAACAAACAGTATGAAGGGCACAGAAGGGACAAATTCTTGAACTGTGTTCAAGAGAACTTTTTTAGCCAGCACGTAACAAGCCTAACGAGAGGGGGCCCAATTCTAGATTTAGTCTTTGGTAATGAAGCTAGGCAAATGGATGAAGTAACAGTGGGTGACCATTTTGGAGATAGTGACCATAATACATTAAGTTTTAGCATAATCATGGAAAAGGACAAAGATAAAACAAGAATGAGTTTTAAGTTGGGGGAAGGCGAATTTTAAGAAGCTGAGGGGTGTCCTGGCGAAAGTGGACTGGATACAGATACTTGAAGGAAAATCAGTGGCAAACCAGTGGGAGGCATTCAAAAGTGAGATTCTACAGGTACAGTAGAATGTGGCATGTGCCCACAAAGATAAAGAGTGCTACTGCCAAATCTAGAGCCCCCTGGATATCTAGAAGCTTATAGGGTAAGGATAAGCAGAAAAAGAAAGCTTATGACGATCACAAAAATCTTAATACTTTAGAAAGCCTAGAGGAGTATAGAAAGTGCAGGGGTGAAGTAAAAAAGGAAATTAGAAAAGCAAAGAGAGGATATGAAAAATTATTGACAGGTAAAATCAAGGAAAACCCAAAGATGTTTTATCAGTATATTAAGAGCAAGAGGATAACTAAGGGTAGGGCCTATCAGAGATGTACAAGGGAACTTATGTGTGGATGCAGAAGATGTGGGCAGGGTTCTGAAAGAGTCTTTTGTCTCTGTCTTCACAAAGGAGGGGGTTGATGCAGACATTGTAGTTAAAGAGGAGTGTGAAGTATTAGATACGATAAGCATAATGAGAGAGGAAGTACGAGAGGGTCTGACATCCTTGAAAGTGGATAAATTGCCAGGCCTGGATGGACTGCATCACAGGTTGCTAAAGGAAGCCAGAGAGGAAATAGCGGATGCGCTGAGGATCATCTTCAAATCCTCACTAGATATAGGAGAGGTACCAGACGATTGGAGGTCTGCGAACGTCGTATCATTGTTTAAAAAGGGTGCAAACAATTATAGACCAGTCAGTCTGACCTCGGTGGTGGGTAAATTGTTAGAATCTATTGAGGGACAGGATAAACTCCCACTTACGGGATAAACAGAAAGGCACGGATTAATCAGGGATAGCCAGCATGGATTTGTTAAGGGAAGATCATGTCTTACTAACTTAATTGAGTTTTTTGAGGCAGTAACAAGAAGGATTGATGAGGAAAGTGCAGTGGATCTGGGCTACGTGGACTTTAGTAAGGCATTTGACAAGGTCCCACATGGAAGACTGGTCAGTCAAATGAAAGCCCATGGGATACAGGGGAATGTGGCAGGTTGGATCCAGAATTTTCTCAGGGCCAGGAAACAAAGGGTAGTGGTCGACGGATGTTTTGTGACTGGAAAGTTGTTTCCAGTGGGGTTACACAGGGCTCAGTGTTGGGTCCCCTGCTGTTTGTGATATACATTAATGATTTGGACTTAAATGTGGGAGACATGATTGGGAAATTTGCTGATGACACAAAAATTGGCTGTGTAGTTAATAGTGAAGAGGATAGCCGTAGACTCCAGAAAGATATCAGTGGTTTGGTTGAGTGGGCGGAAAAGTGGCAAATGGAATTCAATCCAGAGAAGTATGACGTAATGCATTTGGGAAGGGAAAATAAAGCGAGGGAATACACAATAAATGGGAGGATATTGAGAGGGGTAGAAGAAGTGAGAGACCTTGGAGTGCATGTCCGCAGATCCCTGAAGGTGGCAGGACAGGTAGATAGAGTGGTGAAGAAGGCATATGGAATGCTTTCCTTTATTGGCCGAGGTATAGAATTCAAAATCAGGGATGTAATGCTGGAACTGTATAAAACGCTGGCTATCCACAGTTGGAGTATTGCGTACAGTTCTGGTCACCACATTACAGAAAGGACATAATTGCTCTGGAGAGAATACAGAGGAGATTTACAAGAATGTTGCCAGGGCTTGAAAGTTGCAGCTATGAGGAAAGATTGGATCGGCTAGGGTTGTTTTCCTTAGAACAGAGGAGGCTAAGGCATGTCTTAATAGAGGTGTACAAAATTATGAGGGGCCTGGATAGAGCAGACAGGAAGGACCTGTTTCCCCTAGCAGAGAGGTCAATTACCAGGGGGCACAGAATTAAGGTGATTGGTAGAAGAATTAGAGGGGACATGAGGAAAAACTTTTTCACCCAGAGGGTGGTGGGTGTCTGGAATTCACTGCCAGGAATGGTGGTGGAGGCAGAAACCCTCAATTCTTTTAAAAGGTACCTGGACATGCACCTGAAGTGCTGTAACCGGCAAGGCTATGGACCAGGTGCTGGAAAGTGTGATTAGATTGGGCGGCTATTTTTTTTAGCTGGCACGGACACAACGGGCTGAAAGGCCTCCTTCTGTGCCGTAATTTTTCTATGATTCTATGGCTACTTAAAGTTAGCCTGCACTTCTGAAAAGAGACACCCATCGTGGCTGAAGCAGCTTCTCGGAGTCCCTTCTGAGCTGAATCTGACCTGAGAAAGAGAATAGCTGAACCTGGGAGAGGGCAGACCCCAAGGTTTTCTGACACTGCACTAGAGGCCTTGGTAGAGGAGGTGCATACAATCTGGTTCAGCCTTAGACAGGTGCCAGGGAGACAAATGGAGTCAGTGGCTCGAGAACACAAGACAACAAGAACACAAGATATAGGAGCAGAAGTTTGTGGCAGACACCAAAGGTAATGGTCTTGTCCTTCCCAATATTTAGCTGTAGGAACTGTCTGCTCATCCAATACTGGATGTCAGTCAAGCAGTGTAACACATCAGAGATAGCAAAGGGGTCGAGAGGTCATGGCAAGGTCACGACGAAGTAGAGCTGGATGTTGTCAGCATACATGTGTACATTTCTCAATGATTGCAATTATATGGAAACAGGAAAGGAGGAGAGAGGTCCTGTATCTGCACAGAGGCAGAGGCCTTCCAGACACATACCGGGAAGGCAGTGGGAGCAGATAACTGCGGAGGTTAATGCCAGAGGTTTAGCCCCAAGGACCTGGATGCAGTGCGGCAAGAAGTTTAATAGTCTCACATGTATTATCAAGGTCAGTGATTCTACCAACTGCACCATTTGCCTCAACCACTGCTCAATTCACCATATCCTTATCACTCACCTATCAACAATCTTTATCAATCAAGATTCCTACCTAACATTCATATGCTTCATCTCACCCTCACAAATTTAGCACAGCTGCAAGTCTCACACCTACATCTCACAGTTTGCACACTCTTCCAGCTATTAAATCATGACAGCCACATTACCCAAACAGATTGCATGACACTAACTGGCACACTTCCCTCTCACTTGCAGGAGAAGATGGCACACAACTGGAGCGGCCTGGAGCACCTGTAGGTTCAAACCCCATGGAAGAAACAGTGGTAACCAGTACCAGAAAGGCCACTGCTGAGCCCTTGACCAGCAGTGTTCGGAATCGTGAGGGGTCTGGACAGAGTAGATAAAAACTGTTCCTATTGGCGGAAGGGTCGAGAACATAAAGGCACAGATTTAAAGCAAATGGCAAAAGAGCTAAAGGCGACATGTGGGAAAACGAAAAGAAAAAGCACACAAACTTAACTAAATAGAAAAAATTTGTAGGGCTATGGAGAAAAAGCAGGAGAGTGGGACTGGCTGAGTTGTTCTTGCAGAGAGTCAGCATAGACATGATGGTCTGAATGGCCTCCTTCTGTGCTGTAACCATTCTATGATTCTAAGACAAACCTGATTTTACACTTGCAACCACCAGCTTAGATACTGACACTGTACATATCTTAGAGGATAGCATAGAGGCAGGATCTTGCACGGTGAGTGTGATTGTGCTGTGGCCAGGGCAGAGGCACAAATAGCGCAGGTGCCAGCTCACTGAAGGTCAAGGTTATATACAAGTTCTGCTGCAGAGGACTCATATAAGGACTTCAATGGGTCAGGCTTACAGAAGAAGGCTGATGAGCTTACTGACCAAACTCCCAGAAAGCCGATATTCAATTTCAAGGAGAATGGAGGAGTCTGGCACCAATTTGGCACAGGGCTTCGCACAGACCATGGAACTAGTGGTCAACTCTATCAACACACTTGTGGACCCAGCCATGATGCAGCATCTGATGGCGATGTATCACTGTAGCTTCCAACAAAAGTCTGAGTGCTGCATTGCAAACTCTGACACATAGGGCGAGATTTTATCCATCTCGTGCCTTTTCCGACAGCAAAACTGGAAGTTGGCTGCACCTCTGCTCCCTCCCTTTTTTCTGCTTCCCATGTGATTATCATTTAAAATTAAAGTTCCAGCGGCAGGCACGGGAAACACATGCGATCAAGAAGTGGGGAACGTTTTCCACTGGTGGAACCTGCTGTCATTCGGCGAAGCATCATGTACAGCAGGGCTATAAATCAGTTTTCAGTGCAATCATGGAGGCTCATCAGCGTGGCCGATTTTCTTCAGGCAGAGAATTCTAGGTTCTTCCCCTTAAATTATTTAAATTTCTTATCCACCTTTACCCATCTTTACATCTCTTCCACACCATCACCACCTGCCTTTGAATTTACCTTGATCTTTCCATCACCACCATTGCTGTTGGTGGGGGTTTAAACTAATTTGGCAGGGGGGTGGGATACAGAGTGGAGGTACAGTAGGGGGTGATACACAGTCAAATATAGAAGAGAAGCTAAGTCAGTCTGGAAGGCAGAGCAAATATAGACCTGTTATGGCTCAAGCAAATAATGCAAGGCTGGATTGTATCTATTTAATGCAAGGAGTCTTACTAGTAAGGTAGATGAATTGAGGGCGTTGATTAACACATGGCAATATGATATTATTGCTATCACAGAGACATGGTTGAGGGAAGGGCAGGACTGGTAGCTCAATATCCCAGGGTATAGAATCTTCAGACGTGATAGGGGAGGGGGTAAAAGAGGAGGAGGCACTGCACTGTTGATTGAGGAGTCAATTACTGCAGTAAAGAGGGATGATATCTTAGAAAGTTATGCTAATAAGGCCATGTGGGTAGAACTTAAAAACAAAAAGGGGGCAATCATTTGGCTGGGAGTGTACTACAGGCCTCCAAACAGTCAGGGAGAGATAGAGGAGCAGATATGTAGGCAAATCTCAGAGAGGTGTAAAAATAATAGGGTAATAATAGTAGGGGATTTCAACTTCTCTAATATCAATTGCCAATATAATGCCACATATGCAGCCCATTGAGTCTTGGAAAGCACTGCTTGCAAAAAAATTGAGTGCCGTAGTCACCTTTAGGGCAACTGGCTGAACGATCCCACAAATCTCAGTGACCATTTCTCAGAGACGTCTCTGGCATTGCCTCTCTGACCTCTGAAGGTAAGTTAGTCCTTGCCCTGAGGATGCGCTGCCTCAAGTCTTCTATGATGCCATTCCTGGTTGGCACCTTTTTGAGTACCCTCCCTCTCTTGTGCTGCTTGCTGCTGGCATTGCAGCATCAGCTTCTGAGTGGCAAGAGCCCTCCTCTGTCACATCGTCTCCTCTTGTTCCCAAGGTTTTAAAAATATTGTGTGTATGAGACCCATGTCATTGTAGCTTTATAATTGTTTAAATGAGACATGCATTAAAATGAAACTTTGTTTGACTATGATGGTCAACCATTGAACTCACGAGCAGATAGGTCATATGTGCCAGCCATTGTACACACCCGCAACTCGACCCAACACTGGCCTCCTCCCACTTTGATCTGCACTCCTGGCATGCCCACCTGATTTCACGTTTCATTTTGCAAAATGATGCACATCAGATTCAAGACATGATCCTCCACCCTCCATCCGCCTCCTGCCACTTTCCAGCCTGCCCCCATCACCCTTGACCCACCCAACATTACCTTGCATCTTCCCTCTGTGATCCTTGAACCACCCCCCATTGCCCTGGACCACGTCATTCTCAAAAGCCATCTCTCCCTCCAGTGCGAAATGCCCACTCTCACCCTAGATCCTCCAGGGCTCCACCTTAATGTAGTTGTCCAATCCCGTGCCAAGTCCTATGAGTCCTTCCAATACCCAACTATGAATCTGGACCTATGGCCCCTGTGACCATTCCCTCCATCAGCCAGCACCCTAAGTTTGCTCCACAGGAGCCCAACGTTGACAGTATTGACCCCTCCCTTTAGACCCATCATGCACCTCACCAACATTATCTGCTCTAACCACCACCACCGCAACCCCCCCCTACCCCTCCACCACCGACTCCACACCCAGAATGCTAGCTCCTCTGTACCTCCAGGCACTTGAACCCCACACTCTTCCCTCCCTGCCTTCCCTCCTCCGCATCTCCAGGCATCCAACATCAACCCTCTCAAACCCCACACTCCCCTGGCCCCCACACACCACCACCCCCCACAACATTTCGCCTTCGCTAGTCCCAAGCCTGGAACCAAACATCCATTCCAGTGTTGCCCTTCCTTGGGCTGAAGAGATCAAGAAAGAAAACCACTGATCTCAGACACAACTGCACAAAGTTGACAGGTGCACATCACCTTTAAACAAACCTGAATTGGGTGCCATAAGATTACCATGTGCCACTAACTGAATCTGGCAGGTAGGACTTAATTTTAATTAATTATATGGTAATAAGTATTCATAGTATGCAAATATATTAAAAGTCAGAACCCGCCACAGGATGGCGTGAAGCCCGATGTGCCGCAAATGCACCGCTGACTTAATCTCCACAGTTGAAGCCGCAGTCAGGAAATCAAAATATCACCTCCCGCCTCATTAAGTCACTCTGCCCATCACGAATGCTGCTCTTGCAGGCCCCATAAATTTCCCCCCATAGAGTGCAATCTTACGGCCTTTGAAGATTTTCCGAGGTCAGGACCAAAAGCGGGTCCCGACCCCGTTGGTGATGCTTGGGTGCCCGCCTGCGTGATCTTACCAGAGGCGTCCAATTAAGAGGCCACCTCCGGAATTGCTGTTCAATTAAGGACAGTGGGTGAAATAGGCTGGCCCAATGGGAGAGTCTACAGCGGTGTTCTGCTGGCAGCCCCACCAGGACAGGTGGCTGCTGCTGCGGCAGGCAGGAGAACGTGAAGCATCTCCTCCACAAGATGGTTTGTGGCCGTAGCTGTGGCCCTGTGACAAAAGTGGCTCCAGGAGGGGCAGTTAAATAATGGAGGACTCGCTGCACCCACCCCCCAAGCCTGCCACCAGAAAGCTGCCTCCTTTCTTGTTGCTTAACACATATGTAGCTGTGCACCCTTAAGCAGGGTGCCAGCAAGAGCATAGAACTCCAAAATGGCAGCACAGCGCAAACCTGCTCTGCATACTTCCAGCACACTTCATGTCAGAAGTGTATGTATGCACCACAGATGCCATTTTGGATCTTTGACAGCATTTATTGTGAATGGGTGCTACCGACCCCAATTTCTTGCCCCAGGACTAGGGGACATAGCCTAAAAATTAGATCCAGGCCTTTCAGGAATACAAGACTTAGATGCTGGAATAGAGAGTGAAATTTTAACATTTGCCGATGATACCAAACTTGGAAGTGTGGCAGGCAGTGAGGATAATACCAATTGACTGCAAAAGGACTAGCAGAATGGGCAGACTAGTAGAATATGGAATTTAATACAGAGAAATGTGAGGTAATGCATTTTGGCAAAAGGGCTTGGGAAAGGCAATACAGACTAAATGGCAGTGTTCTAAAGAGTGTACAGGGACAGAGGGACCTGGAGGTTCATGTGCATAGATCTTTGAAGGTAGCAGGGCATATTGAGAGAGTAGTTAGCAAAGCATATGGGATCTTGGGCTTCATAAATATATGTATTGAGTACAAAAGCAAGGAAGCTAAGCTAAATCACAAAAGGTTGTTATGCAGGTACAGCAAGTGATTAGGATGGCAAATGGAATGTTGGTGTTTATTGAAAGGGAAATCAAGTATAAAAGTAGGGGAGTGTTGCTGTACAGGTGTACAGGGCCTTAGACCGCATTTGGTGTACTGTGTACAGTTTTGGTCTTCTTACTTAAGAAAGGAATGCATTAGAAGCACTTCAGAGAAAGTTCACTCGACTGATACCTGGGATAAAGGGGTTATCTTCTGAGGAAAGGTTTAGCAGATTGGGCCTATATCCATTGGTGTTTAGAAGAATGAGACGTGATCTTATTGAAACATATTACATCCTGAGGGGACTTGACAGGGTGGATGCTGGGACGATGTTTTCCCTTGTGGGGGAGTCGCGATCTAGGGGACACGTTTAAAAATTAGGAGTCTCCCATTTAAGACTAAGATGAGGAAGATGTTTTTCTCTCAGAGGGTCGTTAGTTTGTGGAATTCTCTTCCCCAGAGAGCTGTGGAGGCTGGTCATTGAATATAATCAAGGCTCAGTTAGATAGGTTTTTTGATCGACAAGAGAGTCAAGGGTTATGGGAGGCAGACAGGAAAGTGGAGTTGATGCCACAATGAGATCAGCCATGATCTTATCGAATGGCAAAGCAGGCCTGAGGAGCCAAATGGGCTACCTCTGCTCCGAATTCATATGTTCTGGTGTCTTTGTATGTTCTGAACCTTTATAAAGCTCTGGTTAGGGCACAAATAGAGTCCTGCATCCAGTTCTGGTCACCCCACTGTCACACTCATGCAAAGTGCAGCAATTGAAAATACAGAACCCAAACTATGAAGAGTTATAAAAATTGGCTTTTCCTTTAAAAAGTGGACAATGTGCTTCAAAAATGGACGCCAACGGCCAAACTTTGTATTCAAACTGTCTTACTGTCTGGCAAAGACAATAGGATACATTCTATGCTAAGAGGTGTCTTTTACACCCATCCTGAACCCATCAAGAGACATTTTTGAATTGAATGTGTTCTTCTGAAACAAAGGAAGTGTGAAGTAACCACATCCTGGGTCATTGTCAGTCACCCCAGGAAGGGAGATCTACGTCTCCCAACAGAGGCAAGATGTGAGGCCATTTTAACTTTAAAAGTAGCTCTCTGGAGAGAGACAAAAAGAACCAGGACAAATATCATGAAAGCCTGTCCAGCTGAGAGCTGGGAGAAATCCATCAAGCCAAAGAAGGTGCCCTGCTGTGAGTTCTACATTTCAACTTGTGCAGCAGACAACTGAAAGTCATATCCCATCTCTAGATTGAAGATCCAATGACTAAAGAAATCTAAAAAACCCAGGTCTGCAACTTTAAAGGAGAAAATGACCTTTGAGAAGATTGAACAGGTTACCGTGAACGCCGAAAAGCTACTTCACTTCAAGCCCTTTACCTCTTTTCTTCTCTATCTAGCTCTTCTTGTGTATGTGCGTGTGAGTGAATGTGTGTGTGGGTGCAGTCACGACCATTTCTGGAGTGAATATTGCTCAATAAAGAGTTAATCTTCTGTTCTAAACCTATAAGAAAACCTGTCACTGTCTGTTTATTTGACAAATACAAAGGGGATAAAACCCAGGTAAGAAAAACACTTGCTATGGTAAATTTGTAGTTGAACAGTGGAGACTGCCCACACGTCCCACCCCATGGCCGTAACAACACTGCAGGAAGGTGTGAGGGTCCTTGAGAGGGTGCAGAGGAGATTTACAAATGTGGTTTCAGGAATGAGGGATTTTAGCTATAAGATTAGGTTCGATAAGCTGGGGTTGTTCCCCTTGGAGCAAAGGAGATTTGAGGGAAGATTTGATAGAGTGTACAAGATTATAATAGGTTTGGATAGGGTAGACAAAGAAAAGCTGTTCCCATTACCTGACAGTACAAGGACTTGGGGATTCAGATATAATGTTTTCAGCAAGAGAACTAGGGGTGATGTGAGGAAGAACATTTTTACGCAATGCATGATAATGATCTGGAACTCACGGCCAACGAGGGTGGTAGAAGCAGCGATGATGAATAATTTCAAAAGGAAATTGGATGAAAATAAACATACAGTGCTACAGGGATAGAGCCAGGGAATGGGACTGATTAGATTGCTCTACAGAGTGCAGCATGGATTTGAAGAGCTGAATGACCTCCATCTGTGCCATTACGATTCTATGATTCTATGAGGAGTGGAGTTAGGAAACACTTCTATGTACAAAGGGTGGGAGAAGTTTAGAACTCTCTTCAGCAAACAGCAGTTGATGCTAGGTAAATTCTAAGTCTGAAACTGACTGATTTTTGTTAACCAAACTTATTAAGGGATATGAGCAAAGACAGGTATATGAAGTTAGGTCACAGATCAGGCATGATCTCATTGAATGGTGGATCATGCTCATGGATAAATGGCCTACTCTTGTTCCTATGTGCCACCTCTTCAACATTCCCTGTTAGTCCCCGTCCCCTCTCTCCCTCTCCATCTCCTCCATCCCACCTACTTTTTCCGCTCATCACTAACTCTTCTAGACAACCGGTTTCTGCTAGCCTTATCCACTGGTCTCCCCTAAGCTCCTTGCCTTTCTTTTCTACTTCCATGGCCCAAGCCTTCACCATTGTTCAGCGAATTATGATTTTCTTGACACATTATCCTGGGGCTTCCTGATCTGTCCTGTGTCAGTATCGCAATTGTTTCATTTATTTTTCAGCTGTTCTGGCATCCCCATCTCAGAATAATAAATAGATACATCAAAGAATGACTAAAAGAGTGATAAGGAACATAAAATTAGAGTACGAGAGAAAGCTAGCTAGAAATATAAAGACAGACAGTAAGAGTTTCGATAGATATTTTAAAAAGAAAAGAGTTAACAAAGTGAGCATTGGTCCTATAGAAAGTGAGTCTGGGGAATTAATAATGGATAATAAGGAGATGGCAGATGAATTGAATAGGTATTTTGCATCTGTCTTCACTATTGAGGATACAAGTAACATCCCAGTATTAACTGTTAAGTCAGGAAATGGAAGGGAGGGAGGAGCTCAAGAAAATTACAATCACCAGGGAAGTGGTAGCAAACAAATTGTTGGAGCTGCGGGCTGACAAGTCCCAGGATCCTGATGGACTTCATCCTAGGGTGTTAAAAGAAGTGGCTGGTGAGATAGTTGATGCGTTAGTTTTAATTTCCCAAAATTTCCTAGATTCAGAGAAGGTTCCGTTAGATTGGAAAATAACAAATGTAACTCCTTTATTCAAAAAGGGAGGGAGTCAGGAAGCAAGAAACTAGTGAGCTGAACATCTGTCTTAGGAAAAATGTTAGAAGCTATTATTAAAGACGTTATAGCAGGGCATTTAGAAAAATTCAAGATTATCAGGCAGAGTCAACATAGTTTTGTGAAAGGGAAATCATGTTTAACCAATTTATTGGAGTTCTTTGAGGGAGTTACATGTGCTGTGGATAAAGGGGAACCGGTAGATGTATTGTACTTAGATTTCCAGTAGGCATTTGATAAGATGCTATAAGGTTATTGCAGAAAATAAAAGCTCATGGTGTAGGGGGTAACATATTGGCATGGAAAGAAGATTGGCTAGCTAACAAGAAACAGAGAGTAGGCATAAATGGGCCATTTTCTGGTTGGCAAGATGTAACGAGTGGTGTGACACAGGGATCTGTGCTGGGGCCTAAACTTTTTACAATTTATGTAAATGACTTAGATGAAGGGACCGAAGGTACGGCTGCTAAATTTGCTGATGACACAAAGATAAGTAGGAAAGTAACTTGTGAAGAGGACATAAGGGTGCTATGGAGGGATATAGATGAGTGGGCAAAGACCTGGCAAATGGAATATAATGTGGGAAAGTGTGAAATTGTCCACTTTGGCAGGAAGAATAAAAAAGAAGCATATTATTTAAACGGTGAGAGATTGCAGAGCTCTGAGATGCAGAGGGATCTGGGTGTCCTAGAGCATGAATCGCAAAAGGTTAGTATGCAGGTACAGCAAGCAATTAGAAAAGCTAATGGAATGTTATCGTTTATCGCGATGGGAATTGAATACAAAAGTAGGGAGGTTATACTTCAGCTATACAGGGCATTTGTGAGACCACATCTGGAATACTGTTTTCAGTACTGGTCTCCTTATTTAAGGAAGAATGTCAATGCGTTGGAGGCAGTACAGAGAAGGTTTACGAGACTAATAGCTGGAATGGGCTGGCTGTCTTACGAGGAAAGATTGGACAGGCTAGGTTTGTATCCTCTGGAATTTAGAAGAGTAAGAGGCAACTTGATTGAAATATATAAGATCCTGAGAGGTCTTAACAGGGTGGATGTAGAAAGGATGTTTCCCCTTGTGGAAGAATCTAGAATTAGGGGTCACTGTTTAAAAATAAGAGGTTGCCCATTTAAGACAGAGATGAGGAGAATTTTTTTCTCTCATAGGGTCGTGAGTCTTTGGAATTCTCTTCCTCAAAAGGCAGTGGAAGCAGAGTCTTTGAATATTTTGAAGGCAGAAGTAGATAGATTCTTGATAAGCAAGGGGGTGGAAGGTGATCGGGGTAGATGGAAATGTGGAGTAATCAGTTCAGCCATGAGCTTATTGAATGGCGGAGCAGGATCAAAGGGCCGAGTGGCCTACTCCCGCTCCTAATTCGTATGTTCATTTGTTTTGATACAATTACAGGAGAAGAGATAATCTATTCAACATAGGGACATGTAAGGAAAGGAGAGACAGTAAGTGATGGCAGGAAAGACACATAAAGGAGAATACAGGGCAGGGAGGGGGCAATATCTGAGATCTATAAACCACGGGGAGAGGATGGTGAGAGACAGCCAGAGAGGAACCTAACAGGACCATCTCCAACAAGACAGAATCTAACCATTTCCTCTTGACATTCAACATCATTACCACTGCTGAATCCCCCACCAACAACAGACCATTGAACAGAAACTTAACTGGGCGAGCCATATAAATACTTTGGCTACAACAGCAGGTCAGAGGCCAGGAATTCTGCAGCAAGTAACTCATCTCCTGACTCCCCAGAGCCTGTCCACCATCTAAAAGGCACAAGTCAGGAGAGTGCTGCAATACACTCCACTTGCCTGGATGAGTGCAGCTCCAACAACACTCAAGAAGCTCAACACCATCCAGAACAAAACAGCCCACTTGACTGGCACCACCTTAAACATTCACTCTCTCCACCACTGTCGCACAGTGTGTACCAACTACAAGATGCACTGCAGCACCTTCCAAACCTGCAACCTCTACCACCTAGAACAAGAGCAGCAAGCGCATGGGAAGACCACCACCTACAAGTTCCCCTCCAAGTTACACACCATTCTGACTTCGAAATATATTGCTGATTCTTCATCATCACTGGGTCAAAAATCTGGAACTCGCTCCCTAACAATACTGTGGATATAGCTACAATACAAGGACTGCAACAGTTCATGAAGGCAACTCACCACCATCTTCTCAATTAGAGATGGACAATAAATGCTGGCCTTGCCAGCGATGCTCGCATCCCATGGACGAATAAAAGAAAAGCAGAGAAACAGCTAAGTGGAAGGGGTGTAGAAAGATAGTTACAGGAAACAGAGTTCAAAGAAAGACAGAAATTATTTCGGGATATTGACCAAAATTTCAGATATTGAAAGATCACATGCACACATTAATGACAGAAAGAAAAATCAGGGCACAGTGGCAGAGATCAAAGAACAAAGAAAAAGCATGATACAGGATAGAGGAAAGAAGCAGAGATGCCAGACAGACAAAATTGCAAACATTGGTGGACGACAGGACATATCAGCTACATCGCATAGTACATCATCATACTCGTCTTTAAGGAAAACATTTCAATTACAGAAAACAGCTATACAATACTTCATACTCGCCTGCTGTTCTTGTATTGCTTTCCGCTGAACTTCAATAGTTTGTTTATTTTCCTGCAATTTCTTATCTTTTTGCCAAAGTTCATTATCCATAGCTAATTTCCACCTCTTGATTTTCTCAGCTTCATGGAACAGTTTTGTGTACAGTTGGCTTATATGTTCAGTGCTCTATTGAAAATTAATGTAAACATGTTATCAATATTTGTGTCCTCAAAGAGACTATAGACACCTAAACTCTATTGAGTAATTAGAAAATTACCCAATTAAAACTGAAACAAATGCAGGCACCCACTACCGTTACTAATATCAACTTTAACCATAAGTTTGAACGTCTAAAGATCCTTCTTCAGAAAGTTTCCCTTATAAAATTCTTACAAAGTTTTGTCTTTATTATGAGTACACTGTTGTTTTAAGGGGAGGGGGTGGCGTAGTGTGACATCACTGGACTAGTAATCCAGAGGTCCAGGCTAATGCTCTGGGGACATGGGTTTGAATACCACCATGGCAGATGGTGAAAGTCGAATTCAATTAATAAATCTGGAATTGAAATCTAGTCTAATAAAAGTTAGTCACTAATAAATCCAATAGGGAATTCAAAAGAAACTTCTTCATGCAAAGAATGGTAAGAACATGGAAATTGTTACGACAATGTGTATTTGAGGCAAATAGCATAGACGAATTTAAGAGGAACCTTGATAAGCACATGAGATCAACAGACTTTTCGTCACTAAGGAAACCAAAGGATGTGGGAATCAGGCAAAAAAGTAGTGCTGAGGTAGAAGATCAGCCATGGTTTTATCAAATGATGGTGCAGGCTTAAGGGGCCTTATGGCCTACTCCTGCTCTTATTTCTTATGTTCTTAACTAGAAGTAAGATTTTGTAAATGGGAAGTGCGTGCAGATATTCCCATTCCTGTACAATAACATGTTCATGGAACATGTCAGAGGTCAAAAAGAGATGTACTTGTAGGTTATCCATACCTACAAGCAAATGACCACAATAATAGCCTTTGCGGTACGCACATGAGAAATGTAATTAGAATTAGAATTAGAACATTACAGCGCAGTACAGGCCCTTCGGCCCTCGATGTTGCGCCGACCTGTGAAACCATCTGACCTACACTATTCCATTTTCATCCATATGTCTATCCAATGACCACTTAAAAATCTGACAGGACTACTCTAAGACGTTCCCCTAATTTACTTCATTGAACAAAACATATAATGCAGAAATAGTGAATTACCAGGACATGGAGCAAAAACAAAATGTGTCTTTAACAGGAAGAATCCAACTGAAGAGAACAGAATGACCTTCCAATGCCTATTTTAGTTGGGGACCTAGCACAGCTCAGATGTGGATATTACAGATACTTTCCCATACCATTATATGCACAGTAAGGTAAATTTTCCAATCAAAATCATGGGCAACAGACGCATAGGCCCTGATCTTATCTTTGGGGAACATTCAGTGCAGGAAGGTGGGTGGAGTTAGGAATGGGAAACCCAGAAATACGGGTTTCCCAAAGGTTTAGTGCCTACAGACAGCCCAATTGGTAGGTCTCCCAGGGGGCTGGAAAAGATTAGGCTGGGTTTTAAGAGCCCATCCCCGCTTTTGGCGTCAGGTGAAGAGAAAGGCGACCTGCACGCACGGGACGCATGCCACAGAGCGACCGCGATCTCCTGCATGGCAGCTCGTGTAAATAGCCGGGGTGGCACTTCCCCCTCCAATCATGTGGAGGGGGCAGACTGTCTTAGACACTGGCAATGCATCAGCCTCCTGTGTGCAGGCACTGGCGCCATTTTTAAAGGGCAGCCGTCCCTGCTCAATTTGAATTTACCAAATAAAATTGTAACGCCCCTTTCCCACCCCCCAATAACAATTACATTAAATATTTGCCCTACCCCCTGCCAAAACACTTACCTTTGAAATCTGACCTTCCACCCATCCCCCCAGACTGTATAACGTTTAAAGTTCACCTCTTCCCTACATCAACCCTTACACTCATTATGTTTATTTGACCTCGTCCCCCACCACGCACACTAAAATCTTAATTCCCTCCCTCCCCACCAGTGTCACGCTGGCCTTCCCAGACAGGGAAATGAAAGAGCGGGAGTGACAGCCGCTGGACTGAAGATTGCAGCAGACCCGGAAGATTAGAGGTGAATGCATTTGAATTCATTCATTTTATTGATTTACATATTGAAATTCAAGTCCCGTCACCCAGCGGCGGGGTGGGCCGTCATAGAGCCTCACCACCGCCAGGAGAATTGGGCCAGGTCCTTCAGGCGTTGAGCCGGAACCATCTTTTGGCACTCCCCGCCATGGAGCCTGACGTCATGGGCCCGGTAAAATACAGCCCATTGTGTTGGGGGGTGGTAGTTGGGATGGGGCGGAAGTGGTGGTTAGAGGTAGCAGAAGGTGGTTGGGGGGAACAGATGGCGATAGGGGTCGGGGGAGGTGGAGCAGATGGGACCGGTGGATCTGATCGCGAGGCAGGAAAGCAGACACATTGCCAGGTTGGAGGGGTTTACTGGCCCAGATGGAAATATTCCTGCTCATCCTAGCTCACAAGCAGTGCTCTAAAGCCACTTAGCTCAGCTTATCTCAACTCCTTTCACCTGCTGGATTTCCCTAGGCATGGGAAACCAAGTTAACTGTGGTGAAAAATAAAATCACTGTTAAAATGAAGACAGGCAACCTCATTAAAATATTTAAATGATCAACCCACCTCCTGGCACGGGACTGGCTGCCCACTCATCCCCCCCTCCGTTAAAATAAGAAGCAGACAGGATCGAGGCAGGGTGCGTTCCTATTTCAGATTTTTAGCTTTTTAACCTCCCACCAGAACAAAGCCCACCTATTTTGGGGTGGCTAAAATTCCCTTCATAATTTCCAAAATATACTTCTAATGGTCAAGGATTCATGCTTGTAGTACACAATCAGAATATCCACCCTAACGTGTGCACATGCTTCAAATGTTTGAACTATTTCTGCATTAATGAGCCTAGGGCACATGGGGCGTGGATAAAGCCTCAGCACTCTGTGCCTAATAAATAGTGCAGGGCTCGATTCCACAGGCTGCACAGTAAGGACCAAAATGGGCCACAAATACAAAAAGAAATTGCACCCCCTATGGTTTTTGCCATTAGCAATCAAGGATTATTACAATGTACAGAGAATAATAAAACTAAGAATGATCAATTACTGCAGGCTTAGTTGCCATTCTTTTCAGTCAAATGACTAACCTCTTTTTCCACGCTGCAAATCTTCTGTGGCTTTAGTAAAATGGGATCTATAAAATCTAAACATAAAAACATTTACATTAAAAATGTAAGAATAAATAAAGATGTAGTAGTCTTCATTCTTTGAACAAAATTCTTCATAATTATGTATTTTTGCCAAGAAGTCTTACAAGAATATGTTGTGAAACTCCTTAAAAATTTTATATGTTGAGAGGGCACACAAGTACTCTGGCAAAATCAGATAAGACAATATTAGGTCATGCTTGCTGCTCTTTCATTCTCCTGCCCCCTCCTTGACTATCCCCCTCCCAAACATACAGTAGGTTTGGTGCCAGGTGTCCCCGTTGGTCAATCTTTTTGTTCTTTGAGACTGGCATGCTCCTTCTTGGGGCACGGCTGGTGACCCCACCTCACAATCAGGAGCAGGAATCTTGGCTGATATACCACTCCCTATTTCAGAAGTGCTAAGAGCTTTTGTAGGATAATTGGTCACACCTGGAATATTAATATTGCATAATACAATTTCAAGACACATCGGCTTATTTTATATTTATATATATAGAAGTCATATGTAAAGCTACAATTCGGATCAATCCTGATTCATTAAACATCACCCGTTGTCAAACAAAGCAGTCTTGTGCTCCATACATAACTAAACTGAAGCCTAAGCCAAAAGGCTTGTCCCAAACCTAATGGCCTCTTCTGGCATGTAAGGAGACTCTACCTTGATATTCGTGACCCATGACACTTCCAGCTCCTGGAGGAACATTAGAGTGCAAAGAAAAGAAAGATCACTTATTAAAGGTGTAACAGTTCTCACTGTCTAAACAAAGGTTTGAAACACGTACCAAAAAACTGGAACAGTGCCCTATAGATTGCCCTATTGGTATGGTGAGGTTAGCTTCAATTTCCCAGGTGACACGCCTATGTATTAACCGATGTCAGTAAATGTGCTTTCTAACATGTGTATCCTTTTTCCTGTGTGAATGACGCATGCCACCAATGTACCAATTATGTGTTCTCCCATTACATCATTGGCTTGACAGAACTGCCAATGTAAGGAATAACATCATTGCCATGCCAGTATGCATGATGTGGCACTGCACGGATGCAATCACATGGGCAATGGCTCAGTCAGCTGCTGCCAGTAATGGTGGAGAGACAGATGTCACAGATGCAAAAGACTGCAGATGAGATGAAGGACGATGGTGTGTGATGTGAAGAACATATGTTGCACTTCAGGGATTGTGGCAGTACTCAGTTATAAGACGTTGTCATGCATCCCTTGCTCGCCGCTCACCATTTATGCTCTCCATCGATGCTTCTGTCCTCCCATATATGCCCCGTGTCCTCATCATCCGAGGATGTCTCCTACTTCCGTACCTCATCATCCTGCAAAGCCTCCCCCCTCTGTAATGCATTGCTGTGAACACAGCATACAGCAATGATGCGTGCAACCCTTTCTGTGCATACTGTAGGACCCTACCCGATTTATCCAGGCAGCGGAAGCACATCTTCAGCATGCCGAGGGCCTGCTCGATGATAGCTTGTTTGGAGCCACGGCAGGCATTGTATCTCTCTTCTGTATCGCTGGTGGAGTTACTCACCAGTGTCAGGAGCCATGTCTGCAAGGTGTAGCCCTTGTCTCCAAGAATCCACCCCTGAATCTGAGCCAGTGCAGTGAACAGCAGCAGCACCTGGGACTGGCGCAGGATGATGGAGTCATGGCAGCTGCCTGGAAAGCGGGCACATACTTACAGGAAGTGCTTCCTGTGATCGCATACTATCTGCACATTGAGCGAGTAGAAGCGAGGTATGCGGCTGGTTGTTCCATTGGAGCCTTGATGGCCACATGCGTGCAGTTGATGACCCCTTGCACCTGTGGGAATCCCGCAATGGCCCCAAATCCGAGGGCCTTCTCGGCCTAACTCTCAGGGTCCATCCTGAAGCACACATAGTCACCGGCCCTCCTGTACAAGGCATCGGTGACCTCCCTGATGCAGCAGTGTACTGCTGATTATGAAACCCCACACAGGTCGCCAGTGGATTCCTGGAATTATGCAGCAGCGTAGAGGTTTACAGCCACTGTCACTTTGAGGGCCACAGACACAGGGTGTCCACCAAAGCCCATCGGTTGCAGGTCATCATTCAACAATGCACAGAGAGGTGTCACCGCCTCTCTGGACATCCGCAGTCGTCTCTGACGCTGGCTCTCCGACATCTGCAGTTAAGTCATGCGGGGGCCTGTCGACCTGCTGTCTTCTCTGGCCTCGAATGCACATTGGTGGCTGCTGCTGTCGCATCTGGGGGCTTCCACATGGGCTGTGTCTGCCTCTTGGTTCCACCTCCAGTGGAGATGGTTCCTCACAGCATGTGGATTAAGAAAGACAGGGTGGACCAGCCCCACCTCTTTGCTGGAGGTTAAGTTGGTTCCTTCACAATGTCAATGGCACCTAGAGGCCTGCTCAAGTCGGGAAAAAAGAACCAGACCCGAACCCGACCGAACCACAGTGGACCCGAGCCCGACCCAGCCCAAGTCCCTCCGATTTTGCTCCGAGCCCGACCCAACCCGAAACCGCCCCAACTTGACCCGACCCGAGCCCGACCCGACCATCCCTTTACTTACCTTCCTGACACTGAACCTGCAAGAAGCTGCAACAAATGCATGATGACATCATAGTGATGTCACTTGCTCACTGTTCAGATGCAGTTTCGTCCCCGACTCCCAGCTCAGGTAAGTTTTTTAATTTCAATACTTACCAGCAGAGCACTTACCGTGTGTGTCTGACCCGACCTGACTTGACCTGGACTTAGCCCGACCCATCTCGAGGCCGAAATCCGTACCCTGAAGATGGGCCCGACCCGACCCGAACCCGACGCATCGTCGGGTCCCATCGGGTTCGGGTCGGGTAGCAGGACTCTAACGGTACCTATCTGGGCAGAAAGTTATGTGAATTGGTGTTTCAGCTGTGTTCGGCATGAGCTGCATGGTATGGCATGACATTGCTCCTCTTAGCTTTCAATAAGAGTGGGGCAGCATGACCACCTTCATATCATTCCAGTTGCCTGGATTGGACCCTCGGCAACATGATTACCATTTGTAGCCTCCACTCCACATAAAGGACTCATCAACTGCCATTGTTGCCCGCCCCTCTCCCAAACCTCATTGGCCGACTTCAGGATCAGCCCCCTTCACCCCCCCACAAACGTTTACGGGTGCAGAGTGGATCCCTTTATGAAACAAGGGTAGTGGTTCCAACCTTCATGAATGCAGAGTTCAGACCCCCTTCACTGCACGCATCCACCCACCTTCGCAGGCTCCAAGGACTGATGCCTCGGTACCGTTGATTTTCTCTGACGTGAAATTGAAGGCACGTGAGTGCCACACGTAAACTGATGGCTGAATCCCACGGGGATGAATATTAATGTATGCAAAGAGGCAAGTTAAATATTTAATGTTGGGTCCCATCAGCAAGTGGCGGGAGACTCACCGCCACCGGGAAGATCGGGCCCGGCACTCCCGGCATCAGACTCCATGGCGGGCCACTGCCAGAACAATCTTCTGACCCCTCCCGCTGCCATGGAGCCCGCATCGGGAGCCCTGTAAAATCCAGCCCTATAAATCCAAGAAGAATAGCAATAAATCTTGCTATATAAACTCAGTTTTAGGGCACATCTTACTATCAGCATTCTAGCATATATTCTTCTGAACTTATAGCCTTCTTATAGATCTGAGGAAAGAGTTACTAGGACTTCCTAGATTTTGAATAACTGACATCTCAAATTCAAAAAAGAACTCTGTTAAATACAAATTCAAACAACCACACATTGTTTATGTTTGAATGATCTCTCTCTACCCTGTAACCAAAAAAACTTGGCACAAGGATCTGAAGTCCAAATTGTTTAAAACTGCCTATATAGTATTTAAAGGGACTCCCACTAACTATAATGAAGCATATGGTGGGTGATGTAGAGAAAATGGAAAAGATTCAGTCACAAGAATTATATCAAGCTTAAAAAAAAGCCCTAGTTACTCAGAGAAGCTTAAGTAGCTTCTATTCACTTTAGAGATGCATAGGCTTTAGGGTGATTTGATAAAGGGATATAAAATAGTTAAAGGATTAGATAGTGGGCTAGATTTTACTGCCCTCCCCCGCCCCAATGTTGGGGGTTGTGGCAGTGGTTGGGGGTGGGGTGGGCGCAGAAAATGCCTCCAGGAGAAGCCCGCCACAGGCCTTGATGCCAGGAAGGCCCGGTCTGATACTGCCAGCGGTAGCGAGGCCTCGTGGTGGCCCCCTGCTGCTCGGCAACAGGACCAGAATTTTCATAAGCAAATTTATTTAAATACCTGTACTAATGAGCGTCTCACTCCCGACATCCGTGCCACACTGATATTAGTGCTGGTGGCCAGCACTCCCGCGCCTTCGGATCTCTGTTCAGAGATCCGAGGCGTAACACTGCGGGGTGGGGGGAGCAGGTACGTTTCTCTGTGTGGGGAAATGGGGGGAGCAGGGTCAACCTATTCTGATTGGTCTAGGGGATAATGGGAAAGGGTTGAAGGTAAAAGTTGATAGACATTGAGGGAGGGGAAGGTCAGGCACACGAGGGTAAGTATTTTGAGGGGGGGGGAGAGGGAAAGGTATGACCTGTATGGTTATTGGGGGCGTGGGAGAGGGGCTAGAAGCATTAATTTAAATTTTTAAAATTAAATTTAACATTGCTATATCTTTAAATAGTTAAACTAATTTGATGGGCTTGAAGCCCTTTAAAAATGGCGTCAGCGCCTGCACAGTGGCGCCTGACGCCGTTGCCAGGGACGGACCGCCCGCCCCCTCCATGTCATCCGGGGTGGGGGGGGGCGGGTGCAGTTGCCCCGGCCATTTAAATGAGCCACCGCATTTAATATTGCAGCGGCTCCACGACGAGTGGTCCACATGTGCGGACCGCCATAGTTTATGATCGGCGCCGATTTTGGCGGTGGCAATGTAAAAGCCAGTGTTCCTATTGATAAATCAATTCAATTTGATAGGTTGGGAAAGATTTGGGGGTAGGAAGCTTTACTGCGGGTGAGGGCATGTGTTTGGGTATGGTTGAGTCATAGTAAAATTCAGGTATGTTGGGAAGCTCGCTCCAACCTGCTGACTTCTGCATTTGACACCAGCACACTAGAAGGCGTACGTGCCACCCCCTCGGGAGAGAAGGTTGCCAATTTCAACATCTTAATTGCTCAATTACAGCAATATTAACATGGCTTTTGCTATTGAACTGTGGTTTATGGGTTTCCCGGACTTCCTGAAACTCATCATTGAAAGCAATGCAAGTAAACAACAGCAATTGAGGGTGCTGAAGATATGATGGGGAAATATGCCAATACATTCTGACACATCACAGCTGCTTTCTTGCATGCTTGTGTGAAAGGCTTTATTCACAGTATTTGTGCTGAGAAGTTACTTTTATAACTTTGGAGGTTTGTACATCTGATCTGCACTTTGGAGCTCTGATCTATCAGATCAGCATGGGTGTCGCTTAAGCTGTATTACTTTAGGTCTCAGTTGACCAGCAACAGCGGCACCAGCTGGAGCAGCAACTCTGAAATCTGCAGCTTCACAGATACACAGGAACTGCCCATTGGCCAGCCACTGCAGCCTCATGAGGAACAGCAAGATCTCTGAGGAAGAAGCACCATCATTTGCTCTAACAGTCGCAGCCACAAACTCTAGATACTGGCACAGCGCCTACCTTATAGGGTGGTACAGAGTCGGGATTTGCAGTCAGTTAGTCACTGGGCACAAGTGGGCTGCAGCCAGGCAGTCTGTTTGCCAGCTTCCTGGAAGAGGAGGTCACAGACAAGTTCTGCTACATGGGACTTAGATGAGGATTTCAATGTGGTAGCCTACAGAAGAATGTTGATGAACATGCACACCGAGATGCTTGGTGCATTGGCAGAAATGCCAGACAGCCTCTTGTCAATGGCAAGTAGCGTGGAGGAGTCCAGCTCCAATGTGGGATAGGGCATTGCACAGAGCTTGAAGCTCATCTTTTTAAGGAAGAGATGGCTAGCTCCATGACAGCACTTGGGAATCCAGCTGTGATGCAGTGTCTGGAGGACACTGTCTCAGCTTCCACTGTAGCACAGGCGAAAACCACCCAACAGCTTAGTGCTGTAGTGGTAATTCAAATAGAGGTCATGAGATCAATGATTGTTGCAAAGCAGGCTGAGACTTGAGGAGTGGCAGTGGCTCTATGGAGCAGGAACCTGCTGTTCAACCTCAGGGTGACAGCATTAGTCCTTCCACCACTGCCACTCCACTAGTGCCCTTGCTATTGCCAGTCAGCCAGCCAGTCCAGACTGCTACCGTTCATGCCAAGGTTGTGCAGTTCAAGGCTGGGCCTTCTAGGGCCAGAACTACTCAAGGTCATCCAGCAAGGCCATCTAAAATCTCCCCCAGTGAAAGTCAGCAGCCTTTCACCAGCCATGCTGCAGTCACTGCAGTAGAATTGCTTAGGAACACTAGGACAGGCAAAGGCACCCTAAAGAAAGGCATTAAGGAGATGCTCAAGGGTGAATAGTTCAGCTTTATAATATATTATTGGATGTGTTGTTAGATAAAGTTATGAAAAGGTTTTTTTATTGGTGGATTCTATTGCAGGACTTTCGCCAAGAGGATGCTGTGATGGGAAAGAGCAGACAGATTGAAAGGTGGGGAATTATGGAGCAATGGTGATGACAGGATGAAATCCTAAGGGAAACAGAGTCTCAATAGGAGGTCAAGGACAGCCCATCCAGAACAAAGAAGTTTCGCATACACCTCTCTGCCTCTTCTTCCTGCTCCCGAGGTGGCCTTGTATGCCTGGTGGCTCCCTGCACCATTGGGAATGCCGCTACCCTGGAAAAGTCAATTGCCCACTCCTCCTGCTACTCTCTGGTTAGAGACAAGATGAGGAAGTCTCCTGTCCTGGTGTAAGGGCCTCCGTCACCTCTCAGCTGCAGCAATGCATGGCGAACAGGAAAATGTTGACAATGTCACCTGCGCCCACCTGGAAGGATCAGGTTGCATCGAATTTGACATTGACTGCGACCTTGGCAGCCACTGGCAGCTTCGTTCCAACCTGGTTGTGAGGCTGCAGGTCTTGTTGAATGAGGTGGTACAGTTATGTGACCACCGCCTTGGTGAATCGCAGGCACTTCAAGTAGTGCTTCTGGCTGAGGTGGAGATAGGAAAAGTGTTCCCTGAAGGCACAGTGGGTAGGGCCTTCTGTGGAGACTCTTCTCCTTTCTCTGCGCACAGCTTCCGCTCTGCAGCCTCAGCTCCATCACCCTGTTGTTTTGCAAATCAAGATGGATTTCAACTACAGCCCTTATAACTGTAGCAGTGTTTCTGTGAACTGGTCACAAATCTTCTCTGGACTCCCTGTCAGGATCAGCAACACTCTCTTCCAACACCAGCACATCACCAAAACTCCTCCAAGAACACACCACAGTATTCCACAAACTTTACGAGAGATAAAGTAAGGCAAAAGCACCTCACCTGCAAGTTGGATGCCTGTTGCTTTAAATAATCCTAGTAGGCGAGGGGACATTAACTAGACTTGCATGATCCAAATTGCCAGAATGTGGGTTCAAGCAGTCTGAGAGCTATCTGACATCACGATCTGCCCAATGTCAAAGCTTCTGTCCCATGGAAGGCATACTTGTGCTAGCACTCTTCCAAGCATGGAGAGCTTGAGTGCCTCCAGCCACTTCCACAGCCTCTGCAAATCTTTTCTGCAGTCTTGGCCTTGACATCCTTCCTAAAGTGTAGTGCCCAGAAAGGAAAACATAACTCCAGCTGGGACCCAACCAGTGTTGTTTTATAAATATTGAGCATAACTTCCTTGCTGTGGTCCTCTCTGCCTCTATTTATAAAGCCAATAATCTGTATGCCTTTACAACAGGCTACTCAAATGGTCCTGCCACCTTCATAGATTTGTGTACATACACACCCAGATCTCTCTGTTACTGCACCCTCATTGAAATTATACCATTTGGTTTCTATTGCCTCTCCTCATTCTTCCTACCAAAATGTTATCACTTCACATTTAACATAGAAACATACAAAATCTACAGCATACAAAGGAGGACATGTAGTTCATTGTGTCTCTGTCAGCAAAAAAGAGCTATTGAGCCTAATCGTACTTTCCAGAGCTTGATCCAGAGATCTGCAGGCTACAGTTCTTTCCCTGCATTAAAGAACAAAGACTTTCATTTGCCATGTCTCTATCCATTTCACCAGTCTGTCTACGCTCCTCTGATGTCTGTTGCCATCCTCCTCACTCTTCATTACATTTCTATGTTTCAGGTCATATGCAATTTTTGAAATTAGTCATCAGTCATCAACATATATCAAAACGAGTAGTGGTCACAAACAGTGGTGAATAAGGTTGTTGAGCTACAATCACAATTAACAGTATGGTAATATGATGTAGTGGCAATAACGGAAACATGGCTTAAAATGGTGAGAAATGGGCGCTTAATATAGAAGGAGATAAAGTGTTCAGAAAAGATAAAGAAGGAAGCAAAGGAGGTGGGTGGCAGTACTGATTAGGGAAGACATTATAGTGTTGGAAAAAGGGGATGTCCTTGAGGGGACAATGACAGAATCCATTTAGTTCGTGTTGAGAAACAAAAAAGGGTATGATCATACTACTGAGGATATTCTCTAGGCCTCCAAATAGTGAGAGAGATAGAGGAGCAAATCTGCAGGGAAATCAGAGAGATGTGCAAGAACTATAGAGTGGTGATACTGGGGGAATGTAATTACCTAAATATTGATTGGAATAATATGAGAGCAAAGGGTAAGGAGGGGGAGGAATTTCTGAAATGTGTTCAGGAGAACGTCATTAATAAGATCATAAGATCATTCAGCCTCTCGAGCCTGCTCCGGCATTCAATAATATCATGGCTAATCTGACTGTGGCCTTAACTCCACTTTCTTGCCGGTCCTCCATAACCTTTGACTCCCTTGTAGATCAAAAATCTGTCTGACTCAGCCTTGAATATATTCAATGACCCAGCCTCCACTGTTCTCTGAGGAAGAGAATTCCAAACATTAATGACTCTCTGAAAGAAGAAATTCCTCCTTATCTCCGTCTTAAATGGGAGACCCCTTATTTTGAAACTGTGCCCCCTCGTTCTAGATTGTGCCATGAGGGGAAACATCCTCTCAGCATCTACCCTGTCAAACCCCCAAAGAACCTTATATATTTCAATAAAATCAGCTCTCATTCTTCGAAACTCCAATGCATATAGGCTCAACCTGGTCAACCTTTGCTCATAAGACAACCCCTTCACCCCAGGAATCAACCTAGAGAAACATCGCTGAAGTGCCTCCAATGCAAGTACATCCCTCCTTAAATATCTATAAATGCGTTACAATTGTAGTATGTGGGAGCTGGTAGACGCTGGTGCAATCCATGGTGACCACATTTGCAGCAAGTGTTGGCTGCTCAAGGAACTTTGGCTCAGAGTTGATGAGCTGGAGTGCAAGCTGCGGAGACTGCGACACATCAAGGAGGGGGAGAGTTACCTGGGCACTGTGTTTCAGGAGACACCCCTTAGATTAATTACATCAATATGGACCGTGGTCAGGGACAGGAGGGTGTGACTGCAAGTCAGGCAGGTATGGGGATCCAGAATTTAGCTTTGGAGAAGCCTCAGCCAGTGCCCTTATCCAATAGGTACGGGGTTCTTGCTCCCGATGTGGACGAGGGCACAGAATGCTGGGAGGATGAGCGAACTGACCACAGCACCATGGTTCAGAGCGCCATTCAAGTGAGGGGAGAAAAGAGAAATGTGGTAGTCATAGGGGATAGCATAGTTAGGGGAGTATATAACTGTTCTCTGCAGCAAAGACAGGGAGTGTTGTGTTCAGAGCTGTGTTGCCTACCTGGTGCCAAGGTTAAGGACATCTCTTCTGGGCTGGAGAGGAACTTGAAGTGGGAGGGGAAGGATCCAGTTGTTGTGGTCCACGTAGGTACCAACGACACAGAAAGAGGTTCTGCTGAGGGACTATGAGCAGCTCGGGGCTAAATTAAAAAGCAGAACCGCAAAGGTAATAATCTCCGAATTACTACCTGAACCACATGCAAATTGGGGTAGGGTAAATAAGATTAGAGAGGTAAACGTGTGGCTCAAAGATTGGTGTGGGAGAAATGGGTTCCTATTCATGGGACACTGGCACCAGCACCAGTACTGGGGAAGGAGAGAGCTGTTTATTGGGATGGGCTCCATTTGAATCATGCTGGGACCAGTGTCCTGGTGAATCGTATAAATAGGGTTGTAGATAGGACTTTAAACTAATTAGTGGAGGGGAGGGTTCAACTGAAGGGAAATTAAAAAAATCAAAAAGGAACGAGGGAGCAGAGATGCAGGGTAGTAAAGAGGCGAACGGTAATCAAAGTGTGACAGAAAGGGGCAGAAAATATAAGCAGAAGAGTGCAGCTGAAATTAGAACCAGAATGAGTAATAATGGTAAAAAGTCAAAGCTTAAGGCTCTTTATCTGATTGCACATAGCATTTGTAACAAGATAGATGAGTTGACGGCACAATAGAAATAAATATTACTTGATAGCTATTACAGAGAACTGGTTGCAGGGTGACCAAGACTGGGAGCTCAATATTCAAGGGTATTCGATGTTCCCGAAAAATAGGCAAAAAGGAAAAGGAGGTGGGGTAGCTTTGTTAATAAAGGAAGGTATCATTGCAGTGGTGAGTGGTGATATAGGTGCAATAAATCGTAATGTAGAATCAATTTGGGTGGAAATAAGGAATAGCAAGGGGAAGAAATCACGGGTGGGAGTGGTCTATAGGCCCCCGAAGAGGTGACTCACTGCAGGACAAAGTATAAATCGGGAAATAATGGAGGTGTGTAAGAAGGGTGCTACAATTGTCATGGGTGATTTTAATCTGCATATTGACTGGACAAATCAGATTGGCAGAGGTAACATGGAAGGCAAATTTGTAGAGTGCATCAGGAATTGTTACTTAGAACAATACATTGCAGAATTTACCCAGGAACAGGCTGTTTTAGATCTAGTAATGTGTAGTGAGGTAGGATTAATAAGAGATATCGTAATTAAGGATCCTCTAGGGGGTAGCGATCACAACATGGTTGAATTTCAAATTCAGTTTGTGGGCGAGCAACTCGGGTCTCAAACCAGTGTCATCAACTTAAACAAGAGCAATTATGGAGGTACGAAGAAAGAGTTGTCTAAAGCAGGCTGGGAAAATAGACTCAGGGGAAGGTCAGTGGATGAGCAGTGGCAGACATTTAAGCACGTATTTCATAAAAATTTATCCCAGTCAAAAAGAGGGACTCGATGAGAAGGATGAACCACCCATGGTTAACAAAGGTGGTCAAGGAGAGTATCCAACCAAAAACAAAGGTATACAAAGTGGCGAAAACTAGTGGTAGGCCAGAGGATTGGGAATTTTTTAGGAACCAGCAGCGGATGACTAAAAAGCAAATAAAGAGGGAGAAAATTGATTATGAAAGTAAGTTGGCAAGAAATATAAAAACAAACAGCAAGAGCTTCTACAGGTATATAAAAAGAGAATAGCTAAAGTGAGTGTGGGACCCTTGGAGGATGTGACTGGAGAATTGATAACGGGGAACAGGGAAATGGCAGATAATTTAAATCAATATTTTACATTGGTCTTCACGGTGGAAGACACTATAAACATCCCACAGATATCAGATAAGCAAGGGAGGAAATGGGAGGAAAGATCTTGTAACAGTCTCTATCACGAGCGACAAAGTATGACAAACTAATGGGACTAAAGGCAGACAAGTTACCAGGACCTGATGGCCTACATCCAAGGGTTTTAAAGGATGTGGCTGCAGAGATAGTGGAGGCACTGGTCGAAATATTCCAGAACTCACTGGATTCCAGCGGGGGGTCCCAGTGGATTGGAAAACCGCTAATTTGATGCCCCTGTTCAAGAAGGAAGGGAGACAAAAAGCAGGAAGCTATAGGCCAGTCAGCCTAACATCGGTCATTGGGAAAATGCGAGAGTCCATTATTAAGAAAGAAATAGCAGGACATTTAGAAAAGCTTAATGCAATCAAACAGAGTCAACATGGTGTTGTGAAAGGGAAAACTTGTTTGACAAATTTGCTAGAGTTCTTTAAAGATATAACAAGCAGAGTTGATAAAGGGGAACCGGTGGTAGATGTAGTGTATTTAGATTTCCAGAAGGCATTCGATAAGGTGCCACATAAAAGATTATTGCACAAGATAGGAGCTCACGGTATTGGGGGTAATATATTAGCATGGATTGAGGATTGGTTAACTCACAGAAGACAGAGAATCCGGATTAATGGGTCTTTTTCAGACTGGAAAGACGTAGCGAGTGGAGTGCCAGAAGGATCAGTCCTAGGGCCTCGATTATTTACAATCTATATTAATGAATTGGAGGAGGGGGTAGAGTGTAATATATCCAAATTTTCTGACGATACAAAAATAGGTGGGAGGGCATGTTGTGACGAGGACATAAGGAATCTGCAAGGGGATATAGATAGGTTGAGTGAGTTGGCAAAAACTTGGCGGATGGAGTTCAATGTAGGAAAGTGTGAGGTCATGCAATTTGATAGGAAGAATCAAAAGGCAGACTATTATTTAAATGACGAAAGACTTCAAAAAAGTACAGCACAGAGAGATCTGGGTGTTCTTGTGCATGGAACACAAAAAGTTAGCATGCAGGTGCAGCAAAAAGTTAAGAAAGCAAATGGAATTTTGGCCTTTATCGCTAGGGGGTTGGAGTTTAAAAATAGGGAAGTCTTGTTACAACTGTACAGGGTGTTGGTGAGGCCGCACCTGGAGTACTGTGTACAGTTTTGGTCCCCATATTTAAGAAAGGATATATGGCATTGGAGGCAGTTCAAAAAAGATTCACTAAGCTGATTCCTGGGATGAAGGGGTTGACTTATCGAGAATGGTTAAACAGATTATGCCTTTATTCATTTGAGTTTAGAAGAATGAGGGGTGATCTTATTGAAAAGTACAAGATTCTGAGGGGGCTTGACAGGGTAGATGTTGAGAAGATGTTTCCACTAATGGAGGAATCTCGAACTAGGGGACACAGTTACAGAATAAGGGGACACTCATTTAAAACTGAGATGCGAAGGAATTTCTTCTCTCACAGGGTAGTGAATGTCGAATTCTCTACCTCACAGAGTTGTAGAGGCTAGATCACTGAAAGTATTTAAACAGGAGGTAGATGGATTTTTGAAATATCAGGGACTTGAGGGCTATGAGGAGCTGGCATGAAAGAGGAGATGAGGTCTGGGGCAGATCAGCCATGATCTTATTGAATGGCGGGGCAGGCTTGAGGGCCGAGTTGGCCTACTCCTGCTCCTATTTCTTATGTTCTTATGTAAATAAGGAGACCTAAACTGTATGCAGTACTCCTGGTGTTGTCTCACCAATACCCTGTACAGTTCTAGCAAGAATTCCTTATTTTTATACTTCATCCCCCTTGCAATAAAGGCCAACATTTCATTTGCTTCCTAATTATTTGCTGCACCTGGATGCTAACTTTTTGTGATTCATGTATGAGGACACCAGAACCCTCTGTATTGCAGCTTTCTGTAATCTCTCTCTATTTAAATAATATTCTGCTTTTCTATTGTTCCCACCAAAGTGGATAACCTCACATTTTCCATTTGGCCTCTTGAGCCTGCTCTGCCATTCAATAAGATCATGGTTGATCTGATTGTGATCTTAACTGTTCTGCCTGTGCCCCATAACCCTTGACTACCTTGTAGATCAAAAATCTCTCTATGTCAGACTTGAATATATTCAATGACCCAGCCTCTACTGTTCTCTGAGGAAGACAGTTCCAAAGATTAACAACTCTCTGAAAGAACAAATTCCACTTCATCTCTTAAAAGGGAGACTCCTTATTTTGCAATTGTGCCCCCTCGTTCTAATTTCCCCACAAATGGAAATATCCTGTCAGCATCTACCCTGTCAAGCCCCCTCAGAATCTTATGTTTTAATAAGATCACCTCTCATTCTTCAAAACTCCAATGAGTATAGGCCCAACCTTTCGTCATAAGACAACCCCTTCATCCCAGCTATCAGCCGAGTGAAATTTCTCCGAACTGCTTCTATGAAACGATATCCCTCCTTAAGTAAGGAGACCAAAACTGTATGCAGTACTCTAGGTGCAGTCTCACCAATGCCCTGTACAGTTGTAACAAAGCTGTCCTACATTTATACTCTTTCACCCTTGCAATAAAGACCAATATTCCATTTGCCCTCCTAATTATTTGCTGTACCTACATGCTAGCTTTTTGTGATTAATGTACAAGGACACCCTGATCCCTCTGTACCACAGCATTCTGCAGTCTCTCTGCGTTTAAATAATATTCTTTTCTATTTTTCCTGCCAAAGTGGACAACCTTACATTTTCCCACATTATACTTCATCAGCCAAATTTTTGCCCACTCACTTAACCTATCTATATCTCTTTGCAAACACTTTTGGTCTGGATTTAATGGGCTCCCGGAAACAGGCTAGGAGCGGGGGAGCTTATAGAATTGCAACAGGAGGCGGGGGGCCCGTCACAACGCAATTCAGTTGCAGGCAGGAAAGGCAAAAGACAGCCGCCCCGCTCAGAGGTCAATTGAGGTTTTTAAGTGGCCTATTATTTCCTACTTACGGTCCTCTTCCCTCCACCGCTGGAATTAAGCCAGCGGTGGGTGGGGGGGTGGGGGGGGCAGGCTCCCTCAAGCGCGGAGCTCGCCCAGTGAGACAAGACGACCTCCCTACGAGAGTAGGGTGGGACCCTCCTCCATGGGCAATCTGTGGCCCACGGATGGCCCCCGACAGCAAACAATCCACTTCCTGTAACAACCCCACACCCTCCCCCATCCCTCAATCGCCAGGGCCCCAGCGACCACACTTCACTTACCTCAAGTTGTGGACTCCAGTGCTGGGCCTGCTCCTGGGTCTGCTGCAATGCTGGCAGTGGCCACCACTCCCGGTGGCACTGTCGATTCTACTGAGCTGCCAGCCCTTTAATTGGCCAGCATCTCTTAGAGACGGGATCCCCGCCATTAAAGGGACGGGGATCCCAGTGCCAAGCACTTAAGTGCCTGAGCGCCATATATTCACGTTGGGGGGACTCCGAAAGGCCAAGGCGGGGTTCCCGCTGCCTTTTTGGCCCAGCACGGGGGTTGCATCAGCACAACTAAATTCAGCTCACTTTGTGTCCTCCTCACAACTTGCTTTCCTACCCATCTTGGTATCGTCCACAAATCTGGCTACAATACGCTCGGTGCCTCCATCCAAATCATTAATATAGATCATAAATAGTTGAGGCCCCAGCACTGATCCCTGTGGCACTCCACCAGTGACAGTTTGCCAACCTGAAAATTACCCAATTACCCAATTCCCGACTCTCTGTTTCATATTAGTTAGACAATCCTTTATCCATGCTAATGTATTGCCCCCAATACCGTGAGCTCATATCTTGTGTAGTAACCTTTATGTGGCACCTTGTCAAATGCCTTTTGGAAATCCAAATACATAGCTCTACTGGTTCCCCTTTATCCACCTTGCTTGTTACATCCTCAATGAACTCGAATAAATTTGTCAAACACGATTTCCCTTTGATAAAACCATGTTGACTCTTCCTGATTGCATTATGATTTTCTAAATGTCCTGCTGCTACTTCCTCCTTCATAATGGATTCTAGCATTTTCCCAATGACAGATGTTAGGTTAACTGGCCTATGGAATTGAACAGGCATTTTCAATCGGTCTTCATTATAGAGGATACAAGTAACATCCCAGAAATAGCTGTTAAATCACGAAATGGGAGGGAGGAACTCAAGAAAATTACAATCACCAGGGAAGTGGTACTGAGCAAATTGTTGGAGCTGCCAGCTGACAAGTGACCAGGTCCTGATGGACTTCATCTTAGGGTCCTAAAAGAAGTGGCTGGTGAGATAGTTGATGCAATAAAAACAGAAAGTGCTGGAAACACTCAGCAGGTCAGGCGGCATCTGTGGAGAGAGAAGCAGATTTAACGTTTCAGGTCTGTGACCTTTCATCAGTTCAAAGGTCACAGACCTGAAACGTTAACTCTGCTTCTCTCTCCACAGATGCTGCCTGACCTGCTGAGTATTTTCAGCATTTTCTGTTTTTATTTTAGATTTCCAGCATCTGCAATATTTTGCTTTTATTGAGATAGTTGATGCGTTGGTTTTAATTTTCCAAAATGTTCTAGATTCGGGGAAGTTCCATTAGATTGGAAAATAGCAAATGTAACTCCTTTATTCAAAAAGGGAGGGAGACAGAAAGCAGGAAACTACAGGCTAGTTAGCTTAACATCTGTCTTAGGGAAAATCTTAAAAGCTATTATTAAAGACGTTATAGCAGGGAATTTAGAAAAATTTATGGTAATCAGGCAGAGTCAACATGGTTTTGTGAAAGGGAAATCATGTTTAAACAATTTATTGCAGTTCTTTGAAGAAATAACTTGTGCTGTGGATAAAGGGGAACCAGTAGATGTAGTGCACTTAGATTTCCAAAAGGCATTTGATAAGGAGCCATATCAAAGGTTATTGCGGAAAATAAAAGTTCATGGTGTAGGGGGTAACATATTGGCATGGATTGAAGATTGGCTGGCGAATAGGAAACAGAGAGTAGGCACAAATGGGTCATTTTCTGGTTGGCAAAACATAAACAAATGGTGTGCCACAGGGATCTGTGCTGGGGCCTCGACTTTTTGCAATTTATATAAATGACTTAGATGAAGGGACTGAAGGTATTTGCTGATGGCAAAAAGATAGGTAGGAAAGTAAGTTGTGAAGAGGACATAAGGAGGCTACAAAGGGATATAGATAGGTTAAGTGAGTGGACAAAGATCTGGCAAATGGAGTACAATGTGGGAAAATGTGAAATTGTCCATTGTGGCAGGAAGAATAAAAAAGCATATTATCTAAATGGTGAGAGATTGCAGAACCCTGAGATGCAAAGGGATCTGGGTGTCCTAGTGCATGAATCGCAAAAAGTTAGTATGCAGGTACAGCAAGTAATTAGGAAGGCTAATAGAATGCTATTGTTTATTGTGCAGGGAATTGAATACAAAAGTAGAGAGGCTATGCTTCATTTATACAGGGTATTGGTGAGACCACATATGGAGTACTGTATACAGTTGTGGTCTCCTTATTTAAGGAAGGACGTAAATGCGTTGGAAGCAGTTCAGAGAAGGTTTACTAGACTAACAGCTGGAATGGGTGGATTGTCTAATGAGGAAAGATTGGCCAGGCTAGGCTTGTATCCGCTGGAGTTTAGAAGAGTAAGAGCTGACCTGATTGAAACATATAAGAGCCTGAGGGGTCTTGACAAAGTGGATGTGGATAGGATGTTTCCCCTTGAGGGAGAATCTAGAACGAGGGGTCACTCTTTAAAAATAAGGGGTCACCCATTTAAGACTGAGATGAGGAGAAATCTTTTCTCTCAGAGGGTCGTGAGCCTTTGGAGCTCTCTTCCTCAAAAGGCAGTGGAAGCAGAGTCTTTAAATATTTTTAAGGCAGAGGTAGATAGATTTTTGATAAGCAAGGGAGTGAAAGGTTCACGGGGATAGGCGGGAATGTGGAGTCGTAGTTACAATCAGATAGCCATGATCTTATTGAATGGCGGAGCAGGCTCGAGGGGCCAAGTGGCCTACTCCTGCTCCTAATTCGTATGTTCGTATTTTTGTAGTTTCCTGCTTTCTGTCTCCCTCCTGTCTTTAATAGAGGTGTTACATATGCAGTTTTCAAATCCGCTGGGACTTTTCCAGAAACTAGGGAATTTTGGAAGATTACAATCAATGCATCCACTATCTGCAGCCATTTCTTTTAAGATCCTAGGATTCAGGCCATCAGGTCCACGGCACTTGTCAGCCTTTCACCCCATTAGTTTTCCTAGTACTTTTTCTCTCATGATAGTTTCTACTATTCTTGGGTTGCTTTTTTCTGTCTTCTTCCATGAAGACACATACAAAATACTTCATCAAAGTCACTGCCATTTCCTTGTTTCCCATTATTAATTTCCCTCTCTCATCCTCTAAGGGACCAAAGCTTACTTTAGCTACTCTGTTCTTTTTATATATTTGTCGAAGCTTTTACTGGGTTTTTATATTTCTTATTCGTTTACTCTCATACTCTAATTTCTCTCTTTTTTGTCATCCTCTGCTGGATTCTACAATTTTCCCAACCTTCTGCCTTCGACTAACTTTTCCAGCATTCTACACCTTTTCTTTCAATTTGATACCATCCATAACTTCCTTAGTTAGGCAAGGATGGTGTGTCCTTTTCATACAGTCTTTCTTTCTCAATTGAATATATCTTTGCTGAGAGTTATGAAATATCTCCTTAACTGTCTGCCCCCGCTTCTCTACCATCTTGACCATTTAACTTATTTTCCCAGTCCACTTTAGACAATTCTGTCTTCCTACCCTTGCAATTGCCTTTATTTAAGTTTAAGACACTAGCTTCAGACCCAAATTTCTTTCCCTCAAACTGAATATGAAATTCTATTCTGTCATGATCACTCTTGCCTAGAGGATCCTTTACTATGAGGTCATGAATTAATCCGATCTCATTACACATTACCAGGTTTAAAATAGCCTGCTCCCAGGTTGGTTCCAGAATGTATTATTCTAACTGGCCCTTATACACTCCATGAACTCATCCTCTAGGCTACCTTTGACAATTTGATTTGTCCAATCGACATGAAGATTAAAATCACCCACGATTATTGCAGTACTTTTCCTACAAGCCCCCATTATTTCTTGATTTATACTCTGTCCTACAGTGTGGCTACTGTTAGGGGACCTAGTAAACTACTCCAACCAGTGGCTTCTTTCCTTTGCTATTTTATTTTTCCACCCAAACTAATCTTCCGAGCCAAGATCATTTCTCACTACTGTACTAATCTCAGCCTTTATTAACAGAGCTATCCCACTTCCTTTTCTTTTTTCCCTATCCTTCCAAAATATCAAATGCCCTTGAATATTCAATTCCGAGCCTTGGTCACCTTGCAACCATGTCTCCATAATGACTATCATATCATACTCATTTATTTCTATTTGTGCTATCAATTCATCCATTTTGTTACGAATGCTTCGTGCATTCAGATATAGAGCCTTTAAGTCTGAATTTCTACCATTTTTCCCTACTCTGACCTTATTTGCTGGTGGATTCTTATGTTTGTATGCTCTGTCCCTTCCTGTCACACTCTGGTTATTATTACCCATATCGGTACCCTGCACTATTGCCTTGTCCTTTCTCACTAACTTTTCAAATTTCCCCTCACCTGAACCCACCCACGCCCACCCCCCCGCCACAACAGCCCTAGTTGTACAATTCGCCAGGACACCAGTGCCAGCGTGGTTCAGGTGAAGGCAGTCCTAATGGTACAGCTCCCTCTTTCCCACTGCTGGTGTCAGTGCCCCATGGATCGAAACCCATTTCTCCCGCACCAATCTTTGAGCCAGCTCTCTGATCTATTTTACCCTATGCCAATTTGCTCGTGGCTCAGGTAATAATCCAAAGATTAGTACCTTTGTGGTTCTGCTTTTTAACATCAAGCTGTTCAGACTCCCTCAGTAGAACCTCCTTCTTACCTATGTCGTTGCTAACTACGTGGACTATAATAACAGGATCCTTCCTCTCCCACTCCAAGTTCCTCTGCAGGCCCAAGGCGATGTCCTTAAGGCTGGCACCGGACAGGCAATAGAGCCTTCAGAACTCATGCACTCGGCTGCAGAGAATTATCTCTATCCCCCTAACTATACTGTCCCCTACTACCAGTACTACCAAATCCCTTTTTACTCCTCCCACTTGAATGGCCCCCTGCACCGCAGTCCTGTGGTCAGTTTACTCATCCTCCCTGCAATCCTTGCTCTCTTCCACACAACCTGCAAGAACCTCGAACCTGTTGGACAAGCAGAAGGGCTGAGGCTCCTCGATTGAACACAAGAACACAGGAAATAGGAGCAGAAGTAGACCACATGACCCATCGAGCCTGCTCCTTCAATAGGATCATGGCTGATCTTGAGCTTCAATTCCATTTTCCTCCCTGTTCTCCATATCCCTTGATTCCCTGCAAGACCAAAAGTCTATCTATCCCAGCCATAAATGTATTCGATGATGGAGCATCCACAACCCTCTGAGGTAGGGAATTCCAAAGATTCACAACCCTTTGAGTGTAGTAATTTCTCCTCATCTCAGTCCTGAATGAGCAGCCCCTTATCCTGAGACTGTGCCGCTGCGTTCTGGATTCCCCGACCAGCGGAAACAATCTCTCAGCTCCTACCCTATCTAGCCCTTTCAGGATCTGGTATGTCTCAACTAGATCACCTCTCATTCTTCTAAACGCCAAAGAATATAGGCCCAGTTTACTCAGCCTCTCATCATTGGACAACCCCCTCATCCCAGGGACCAATTTAGTAAATCTTCACTGCACCGCCTCCAGTACAAGTATATCTTTTCTTAAATGTGGAGACCAAGACCGCACAGTTTTCCAGGTGCGGTCTCACCAAAGCCCTGTACAATTTGAGTAAGACTTCTTTATTCCTGTACTCCAATCCCCTTGCAATAAAGGCCAACATGCCATTTGCTTTCCTAATAGCCTGCTGCACCTGCATGTTAACTTTGTGTGTTCCTTGTACGAGTACCCCTAAGTCTCTCTGAACATCAGCACTTACAGTTCCACACATTTTAAAAAATATTCTGCTTTTCTATTTTTATGACCAAAGTGAACAACTTCACACTTCCCTACATTGTACTCCAGTTGCCATCTTGTTGCCCACTCACTTAACCTGTCAATATCTCTGTGCAGGCTCCCCGCAGTTTACCTTTCCACCGAGCTTTGTATCATCAGCAAAATTAGATACGTTACTCTCTGTCTCTTCATCCAAGTCATTAATATCGAGCTGAGGCCCCAGCACTAATCCTTGCGGCACCCCACTATTCACTGCCTGACAACTTGAAAATTCCCCATTTATGCTCACCCTCGGCTTCCTGTCTGTTAACCAATCCTCTATCCATGCTAATATGTTACCCCCAACACCATGAGCTCTTTTCTTGCCTATTAATCTTTTATGTGGCACCTTATTGATGCCTTTTGGAAATCCAGGTACATTACATCTACTGGTCCTCCTTTATATTCCCTACTAGTTACATCCTCAAAAACTCTAATAAATTTGTCAGACAGGATTTCCCTTTAGTAAAACAATGCTGACTTGTTCCAGTCATATTATGCTTTTCCTAGTGCATTGTTAAGACTTCTTTCATAATAATTTCCAGCATCTTCCCAACAACTGATGTTAGGCTAACTGGCCTGTAGTTCCCTGTTTTCTCTCTACCTCTTTTCTTGAAAAGCGGTATAACATGTGCCAACTTCCAATCTGACGTGACCATTCCTGAATCTAAGGAACTCTGGAAAATCATATCTAGTGCGTCCACTATCTCTGCAGCTATCTCTTTTAGAACCCTAGGGTGTAGGCCATCTAGTCCCAAGGACTTGTCAGATTTTAGTCATTCAAGTTTCTCCAACACTTTTTCTCAGCTGATATCAATATCCTTAATTTCCTCACTCTGTTTAGCCCCTCACCTCTTCACCTTCCACCCAGAACCACAATAGGGTTCCCTTTGTCCTCACCATCCACCCCTCACCATCCACCACATTCAACACATCATCCTCATCAATTTCCTTAATTTCCTCACTCCTTTTAGCCCCTAGGTTACTGCCTATTTCTGGTATGGAACTTGTGTCATCTACTGTGAAGACAGACACAAAATATTAGTTCAATGCCTCTGCCAATTCCTTACTCCCCATGATGATTTCTCCTGTCTCTGCCTCTAAGGTACCAACGTCTACTTTAGCTACTGTTCCTTTTTATGTACTTATAAAAGCTCCTACAATCTGTTTTTATATTGCTGCCTAGTTTACTCTCATATTGTATTTTTCCCTTTTTTTCAACTTTTTGGTGGCCCTTTGCTGGTTTCTAAAACACTCCCAATCCTCAGAATTGCTACAATCTTTTGCAACATTGTAAGCCTCTTTTCGTCTAATACTCTGCTTAACTTTGTGAGCGTGCCTTGACGAGTTTTTGTTTTTGAACGGAATGTACTTTTGTTAAATCCTTTGAATGGGTTCTTTACATATTTCTCACTGTTCATTTACCGCCACACCTTCCAGTCTATTTACCCAATTAACCTTAGCCAGTTCTCCCCTTATACCTTCGTAATTGGCTTTGTTTAAGATTCTTGTTTGTGATTGAAATGTGTCACTTTCAGACTTAATATGAAATTCAATGGTATTATGATCATTATTTCCCATTTGATCTTTTACTACGACATTGCTAATTAACGCTGTTTCATTACACGATACGAGATCTGAGATAGCTTTATCCCTCATCGGTTCTACAATGTATTGCTCCAAGAAACTGTCAGCAAACATTCTACAAATTCATCTTCTAGACAACTTTTGCCAATTAATTGTCCCAGTCTATAGGCAGATTAAAATCCCTCACAATTAATACATTACCTTTGTTATAAGCTCCAATAATTTCCCGTCCTAGCAAAGGTGGAACCTGTACAAGTTGGACAGGTTGCACCCGAACTGGAACAGGACCAACATCCTTGCTGGGAGGTTTGCTAGTGCTGTTGGGGGGGCTAAACTAATTTGGCAGGGGGATGGGATACAGAGTGGAGGTACAGTAAGGGGTGATGCACAGTCAAAAATAGAAGGGAAACTGAGTCAGTCTGGAAGGCAGAGCAAATATAGACTTGTTAAGGCACAAGCGAACAATGCAAGGCTGGATTACATCTATCTTAATGCAAGGAGTCTTACTAGTAAGGCAGATGAATTGTGGGCATCGATTAACACATGGGAATATGATATTATTGCTATCACAGAGATATGGTTGAGGGAAAGGCAGGACTGGCAGCTCAATATTCCAGGGTATAGAATCTTCAGGCGTGACAGGGGAGGGTGTAATAGAGAAGGTGACATTACACTGTTGATTAAGGAGTCAATTACTGCAGTAAGGAGGGATGATATCTTAGAAGGTTCCTCAAATGAGGCCATATGGGTAGAATTTAAAAACAAAAAGGGGCAATCACTTGGCTGGGAGTGTACTACAGGCCTCCAAACAGTCAGGGAGAGATAGAGGAGCAGATATGTAGGCAAATCTCAGAGAGGTGTAAAAATAATAAGGTAATAATAGTAGAGGATTTCAACTTCTCTAAAATCAATTGGGATAGGTTTACTGCAAAAGGGTTAAAGGGGGCAGAATTCTTAAAGTGCATACAGGAGAGCTTTTTGAGCCAGCACGGAGAAAGTCCTACAAGAGAAGGGGTGGTACTGGACCTAATCCTAGGGAATGAAGCCGGACAAGTGGTAGAAGTGTCAGTGGAGGAGCATTTCAGGGAATGGTGACCATAACTCCGGAAGAGTTAAGGTTGTTATGAAAAAGGACAAAGGAGGACCAGAAATAAAAGTACTGAATTGGGGGAAGGACGATTTCAATATGATAAAACACGATCTGGCCAAAGTGGACTGGGTGCAGCTACCTGTAGGAAAGTCTACATCAGACCAGTGGGAGCGATTCAAAAAGGAAATAGTGAGAGTTCAAGGCCAACATGTTCCCATAAAGATGACGCGTAGAACCAACAAGTCCAGGGAACCCTGGATGTCAAGGGATATAGAGGATTGGATAAGGAAAAAAAAGGAGGCTTATGGCAGATTCAAAACGCTGAAAACAGCGGAGGCCCTAGAGGAGTATAGAAAGTACTTAAAAAAGTAATTAGGAGAGCGAAGAGGGGACATGAAAAAACACTGGCAGGCAAGATAAAGGAAAATCCCAAGGCGTTTTATAACTATATTAAGGGCAAGAGGATAACCACGGAAAGAATAGGGCCCATTAGGGACCAAAGTGGTGATCTGTGTGTGGAGCCGGAGGACACAGGTGAGGTTTTAAATGATTACTTTTCATCTGTGTTCACTATGGAGAAGGACGATGTAGGTGTAGAGATCAAGGAGGGGGATTGTGATATACTTGAACAAATTAGCATTGAAAGGGAGGAAGTATTAGCTGTTTTAGTGGGCTTAAAAGTGGATAAATCCCCAGGCCCAGATGAGATATATCCCAGGTTGTTATGTGAGGCAAGGAAGGAGATAGCAGGGGCTCTGACACAAATTTTCAAATCCTTTCTGGCCACAGGAGAGGTACCAGAGGACTGGAGGACAACAAATGTGGTACCATTATTCAAGAAGGGTAGCAGGTGTAAACCAGGTAATTACAGGCCAGTGAGTCTAACATCAGTGGTTGAGAAACCATTGGAAAAAATCCTGAGGGACAGGATTAATCTCCACTTGGAGAGGCAGGAATTAATCAGGGATAGTCAGTAAGGCTTTGTCAGGGGGAGATCGTGTCTAACAAACTTGATTGAATTTTTCGAGGAGGTGACTAGATGTGTAGATGAGGGTAACGCAGTTGATGTAGTCTACATGAACTCCAGTAAGGCTTTAGACAAGGTCCTGCATGGAAGAGTGGTTAAGAAGGTAAGAGCCCATGGGATCCAAGCAATTTGGCAAACTGGATCCAAAATTGGCTTAGTGGCAGGAGGCAGAGGGTGATGGTCGAGGGCTGTTTTTGCAAGTAGAAGCCGGTGACCAGTGGTGTACCGCAGGGATCGGAGCTGGGACCCTTGCCGTTTGTATTGTACATTAATGATTTTGACGTGAATAAAGGAGGTATGATTAGTAAGATCGCAGATGACACGAAAATTGGTGGTGTCGTAAATAGTGAGGAGGAAAGCCTTAGATTACAGGACGATATAGATGGGCTGGTAAGAAGGGCGGAGCAGTAACAAATGGAATTTAATCCTGAGAAGTGTGAGATGAAGCATTTTGGGAGGACTAACAAGGCAAGGGAATATAGAATGGATGTTAGGACACTAGGAAGTACAGAGGGTCAGAGGGACCTTGGTGTACTTGTCCATGCATCACTGAAGGCAGGAGCACAGGTAGATAAGGTGGTTAGGAAGGCACATGGGATACTTGTCTTTATTAGCCGAGGCATAGAATATAATGGGCGGCACAGTGGCGCAGTGGTTAGCACCGCAGCCTCACAGCTCCAGTGACCCGGGTTCAATTCTGGGTACTGCCTGTGTGGAGTTTGCAAGTTCTCCCTGTGTCTGCGTGGGTTTTCGCCGGGTATTCCGGTTTCCTCCCGCCACCAAAAGACTTGCAGGTTGATAGGTAAATTGGCCATTATAAATTGCCCCTAGGTATAGGTAGGTGGTAGGGGAATATAGGGACAGGTGGGGATGTGGTAGGAATATGGGATTAGTGTAGGATTAGTATAAATGGGAGGTTGATGATCGGCACAGACTCGAAGGGCCTGTTTCAGTGCTGTATCTCTAAATAAAAAAGGCCAAGTGCTGGAAAATGGGATTAGAATAGATAGGTGCATGATGGCTGGCACAGACACGATGGGCCGAAGGGCCTGTTTCTGTGTTGGATGACTCTATGACTTAATGTTCTGTCCAATAATAAAACTACTGTTAGGGGGCCTGTAAACTACTCCCAACAGTGTTTTCTGACTCCGCTATTCCAAATTTCCACCCAAACAGATTCTATTTCATGATCTTCCAAGGCCAGGTCCATTCTTATTAATGTCCTTATGTCATCCTTTACTATCAGGGCTGCCTCTCCTCCTTTGTCATTCTGTCTGTCTCTCTGAAATATTGCTTACCCTGGAATATTAATTTCCCAACCTCAATCTCCTTGTAACCATGTCTCTGTAATGGCAATTAGATCTGGATCATTTACCTCTATTCATTCCACTAGTTCATCTATCATATTACAGATGCTTCGTGCATTCAGATAAAGGAACTTTAATTTCATTTTTTTCACCTCTACTCCCTGCAATGACCTATTTGCCGATGTACAATTTTTCGTAAACTCTCTATACCTTCCTGTCCCATTCTGTTGACATTTGCCCACATCACTATCTTTATGATGCCTTGATCTCTCTCTTTGGATTTCTAAATTTCCCTTTACCCAAACCCTCCCCTCCCTCTGTTAGTTTAAAGCCCTGTCCACTGCCCTAGTTATGCAATTGGCCAGGATACTGGTCCCAGACCGGTTTAAGTGAAGCCCATCCCAACGGAATAGCTCCCTCTTCCCTAAGTACTGATGCCAGTGCCCCAAGAATTGAAACCTCTTATTCCCATACCACTCTTTGAACCATGCATTTAGCACTCTAATCTGCTTGACCCTGTGCCAATTTGCACGTGGCTCAGGCAGCAATCCGGAGATGATTAACTTTGAATTTCTGCATTTTAGTTTGGACCCAAACTCCTCAAATTCCACAAGCAGAGCTACATTTCTGGTTCTACCTATGTCATCAGTTCCCACATGGACCATGACAACTGGATCCACCCCCTCCCGCTCCAGGTTCCTCTCCAGCTGTGAGGAGATGTCCTTAACCCTGGCACCGGACAGGCAACATAGCAGTCGGAGCTCTCAGTCGCGGCTGCAGAGAACAGTATCTATCCCCCTGACTATACTGTCTCCTATCACAACCACATTCCTCTTCAATCCCCCCACTTGAATGGCATCTTTCATGGTCAGTCTGCTCATCCACTTTGTAGTCCTTCTCTTCATCCACACAGGTAGCAAGCACCTCATACCTACTGGACAAGGTCAGGGGCTGAGGCTATTCCATCACTACATGCTGATTCCCCCTCCTTGCCTCACTCGCAGTCACACCCTCCTGTCCCTGACCATTGGTCATCTCCAATGTTCTCCCTACTCTAAGGGGTGTGACTGC